>NW_027468680.1:15893281-15990781 GCF_046254945.1 Alosa pseudoharengus | reverse complement strand
GCATGGCCATCAGATTCTATCAAAAGGTGCTAGTATGAGGGAGAAGACAGGAAGTGGTTTCACTTACGGAGAAAGATTGAGCACATGCAACAGCTGCTTGATAAGCCCCCGTAACACTAACACACACACACACACACACACACACACACACACACAGACACACACACACACACAGACACACACACACACACAGACACACACACGTTCATCCATGTTCACTTACATGTGGGTCATGATCTTATGCAGGAAGACTCCATCTACTAGGTCCATGAACATAGATAGTTTATCATCTGTCCCGGATCCTAATGGTCCAAAGGTCTTGACCTGCAGAACACCAAGGGGGAAAAAGGAAGAAGTTATAAACAGTTCCTTTCCGAATCACAAGTTCCCATTTCAGTAATCAGTTTGCAAGCCTACACTGATTTATAGTTTATAGTGGCAAAAACAGGGGCTTCCTTGAGTTCATGTGATAAATGTGTAAAATCAGGGGCTTCCTTGAGTTCAAGTGTGAGCATGTTACAGATACCAAGAGAGCTTTTTTGGTTTCCTGTGTCTGAAATCTCTAAACGTTTCTGTGGTTAGTTTATGCTCAGAAGGACTCAAAAGAAGTATTTTGGTCCTTCTAAGCTCTCTATAAAAGGGCTTTGCTCTACACAAAGGGGCTACCATCTATGTTGAAGGCAAACAGGATGTTGTGGAGCATTTAGATGAAAACATCTTCACATTCTTTTGACATAACTGAACTAGCTGACAAGCAGTAACTCCAGGAAACAGTGACAAACAGTTTAACAGAGTGTATGAGGTAGTGTATTTCAGTGTGAGGCGCCAGCCAAATAATAGATGGAGTAAAGAAAGTCATCATTCTGCTGCATTTGCAGAATGAAATGACAGGTTGTATCAAGGCTAAACTTAACAGCCCTTTGATGTCAAGTAGTACCTAATATCTGCTCAGAAAATTAACTGACTTTATAGACTGACAGTGACAAACACTGATGATAGACAACAGACAACAGAGTTTATTTTGGTTTCTAATAAACAAGCTAAAAACTGAGAGGGGGGGGGGGGGGTAGGGGGGCTGAGACTCCAGAGTCAGCTCTCAGCAGCTTTGAGTTATTGACACGAAAGGGGGGAAAAGTCTGACAGAAACAAACAGTGGGAGCTATAGGCCTGCTGTAGCTGCCCCAGAGGCAGAGGCAGACCCACAGGCCAGATTGGGTCCAGAGATGACCCTCAGCATGAGTGTGCGTCCGGGTATGTTAGGGGACGACAGGAGGCAAAGCGAGCAATGCCAAACACAAAGGCCGGGGGAAGATAAGGAACTAGTGATAAGTCGGTCAGACAAACAGGACATGGGGGTCAGGGTGAGGGGGCCATGGGAAGTTCCGCAGGTTCCTCTGGATCGCAGCTCCTCTCAACACTTTTGCCTGGCGCTGCCCAACTACAGTGCAGCGATGATGGGCAGAGGCAAACTACTCACACAGACACTCCATCTCATCACCCTCTTACTACTTAATACTTAACTGTTCGATTTTCAAAATGAATGGCCTTTAACGTTTCTGTAATTCCAATTAGTTCAATTTGCATTGAATGGAGATTTTACACTGGCCTAAATGGAATTGTATGCATGTTTAGTGTGTACCCGTGTTTTGTGCATGGGTAATGGCCCATGTATCCATGTACAAACCAGGTGTGAAGAGGTATTATCAACTCTTACTGAGCTCACCATATAGATATTGCAGAAGGGGTGAGTTGAACCAAAGAATCACCTGAGCTGCCTCTGAAACGCCAGGTTGGTATACGAAATGGGTGGAGAAGGGGATAAAGAGCATTTCATGTCATATGAAGAGGCTTTCCAAAGTTGACAGTTTGATGTAGGCCTATTGGTCCGCTTATGTTGCCCTATATCCCTACTGCTGTAAACTAAGAACGTGCTATATCCAGCCATTGAATATGGGCTGCGATAATGTTAGCCTAGAGAACTTTGACATATAAATTAAGTTGACAGTGTAGACTATATTTACGCCTATATCATTGAACTTCAAAGGCGTATCCGCATAACATAACGGAATCTGTTTTGGCGACTTTGTTACATTTACCATAAATTAGAACAGTGCAGATTATTTAGGCTTGGCTGAGGCTTCGGTGTAGAAAGCAACGGTTGTTCTTACAACGCTGAGTAATATGATCTAACGTCAACTAGCAGGAAACGCGTTAGATTGATTGGGAGAGAAAAAATCTGCAGGTGTGTTCCTGAATCAACTTAATAAGTCTTAATAACGAAGTATCACTTCAAAACTGGTCTCTATGGTGGGTACACATTGTCTGTTAAAACTAGAGAGCTCGGTGCATTGTCTTACCCAGACCACCAACGGGGTGTCCATGAAGTTTGCCATCAGTTCTGACACCGTAATATCCATTTCATCGACTTCAAAGAAATTGCTCCCAAAAAAGAAATCCAAAAATTACGTTTAAATCCGCCAGATTTGCGATTGGAGCATTCCTTAGGCGATGAGAGGCAAACCCCGCATGCCCACTCCGGGCAGAACAATGCCGTGAGGCATCGGAGTCCAGCCACACGGTCTGTGCGAGTGAGACGATCAACTAGATCTCCCCTTCGGATCAATGAAATATGTCCACAAATGTGATTTCCGTCCTTTCCCTTTTTGTATTGTCTTCCAGGACACGCGTTTCTGTTCAAAGTTCAAAATAAACTTTTTCTCCAACTTCTGGTCAGTAGGCATACATAAATAAGAACAAAGTAGTAATTTGTAATCTGTAATTTGGAGCCATGACCAAGTAAGTAAACATTCAAAGTAATCTTCGGCAACTGTTTGTTAAACAATGCAAACGAAAGGCCCACTTATTCCATGGGATAAAAAGTTACAAACGTTGCCGCGAAGGGCGAAACTTCAGACTTGCTTTTCAGTTGCCATTGCCTGCCTTACGTTATTTGTCCTGGAGCATCCAACCTGTAACCGAATGAATAACAATATTCAATGACATCCCAGACAACCAATCAGATCTGCACAGGGGCAAGGATCAGCCAATGTATGACTCTAGGGAACTGGGTTAATTTAACATGACGTCAGCGGCGGACAACCTGCTATTTGCGCCAATCTAGCTCAGTAGCGCGCTCCTCTGGTAATGTGGATTATTTAGCAAGCAGGCCTGTGATAATATACTGTATTATGTTATGTTGTATATGCTCTTGTAAGCCTGAACATGAGATCATTCTTCAGTGTGTACAAAAAAAAAAAACATGTCAAAAACAACAAAATCCAAAATGCTATATGCTGAATTTTAGTCAATCAATAATGAGGGGAAACATGTTAAAATAAATGTAGCCATAACACTTTTATTTGTCTTCACTGGAAAGTTTTTTACTCTCAAATACATTCATCCATGTCTGATTATGTTGCTGATCGGATCATAAATGGCCACAGCAACAAAAAGGAATCACCAAAGACTTTGCTGGTACTTGGTGTCCTCATAAGGGTTTGCATTTTGTTTATTGCTGATAAATGGCCACAGAAATGAAGAGGATTGACTGAATAGTTTGTTGATATTTGTCAGTGCCCACATCAATGGCTTGTGGTTTGTGGTTTGTCTGATTACTGATTGGGTCATGAAACTGCCACAGCAATGAGGGAAATGACCAAATAATTTGCTGGTACTTGTTGGTGGTAGCTGCTTGCTGGTTGGATTCCCATTTTGTTTGCTGCTGATTGGATCATAACAGTAAACAGTAAATACCGGAAGGCTTGTTTGTTGATTGGGCGCTGTGAGATCTCTTCTGTGTATATTTCAAATCCACAATATAATAATTGATTGCACAGGCAATGAATATAAAAATGAATTATAGGGATTATAGGGATTATTTTGGACTCTTGCCATTCCATTCCAATATAACTACACAGACTCAGCACAACCACTGCACTTGTTCCTTGCATGACCTTTAAGGTCACTGCTTGAGACACATATGTGGACCTTTCAATGTAGCCATCCAGGACACAGTCACTGAAAAAGGCAAGTGGTGCTCACTATGGAATTTCAACCACATTCAGAAGCCACTAAAAGGGAGAGGCTGTTCTTAGAAAGTGCTGTGTGATGTGCTCTGGCCACAGACAGCAGACAGGCACAGTTGCTCTTTCGGAGGACTGTGGGGAGAATGTACGACTGGTATGCGTGGTATGTGCCATTGGCATTCTGGGTTCAAAGGGTGCAGTTTGAGTTCAGAGGGGATGCAAATGAATTACATATAACATGGAGAAGAAAGGCAGAATGGACAAAAAGGAAGACAAGAAATCAAAGAATCAAACCAAGTTACTTACGGAGGAAAGTTCATGGTCACTAATTTGTTTGGTGGGCAAAGTGCAAAGTCTGTCAGCAGGCAAAGTTCTCATGCATTAAATACAGCTATTGTGTGGCATATGGTAGCATTGAGCTGACTCATCAATGTTTGCGCTTTAGTGTCCTGTCCATGGTGTTAAACTAGCAAATAGATTTTGTCTAGTTAGATTAGCTTTAGTTAGACCTAACACTTTTCACTTCGCCTATCTATCAAATTAAGGCCTAAGGTGTTAAAACTGACCTGATTGCTCAACTGCAGCTACTGGTGGCTTGGAAATAATAGTAGGCTATGCCCTCCAATTCCACAGCATTCCTGTGTTGGAATTGTAACCTGCTTTTTCATAACCTGTCTCTACTACAAAATGATGCTTAAGATTCTGAAACTGTCCTTACTGTATAAATATGATTCAAGAAAGAAGAAACTTCCAAGTACAGTCCTTTCACTAATTTATTTCCTAATGCATTTGTGAACCTGAATGGGTGATTTTCTGGAAATTTAATTTCAGTAACTGCACTGACAAATTGACCCTTTCCTTTGTTCCCATAACACCAAACAGATCGTTTCCTGGTTGGCATGGCAATGGCACTGGCAACCAGCAGGATGCCCCACCGTGAGTGACCACCAGCGAAGGCTTCTCCATGTGCACTTGAGAGAACACTCAGTGGGACAGCAGAGAGACACAGGAAGAGAAAGATTCCGCTTTGATTTGGCATGTCTGGTGAACTACAGTAGTCATGGCAAAGAATGTCTATTTGAATCCCAGTTTCACAGACAGGGGAGTGTGTGTGTGTGTGTGTGTGTGTGTGTGTGTGTGTGTGTGTGTGTGTGGGAGAGAGAGAGAGAGAGAGAGAGAGAGAGAGAGAGAGAGAGAGAGAGAGAGAGAGACATGCATCTTAAAGGAAGATTAAACCGTATGGTCTTTTGTGTTGCCAGTAAGAATGATATGCACAGTGACTTATTCACACACCGAACTTGTGGCAATTTGTATGTTATTTCTAAACTTATATGCTTATTCCATTTCAATCAAAACTACATGGAAACAACTCTACAACAAATAATTAAAGACAAATTATTTATTTTCTAGACTGTCTACATGACATGTATTACATGGCATGGAATGTAGGCTATAATAGCTTTCAATGAGTGTTTAGTGCGCAACCTCCAGGGGGCATCAAAATACTTGTTATTGGCAAGCCTGGTTGCGTCTCATGGAGCAATTCGTTAATGACCTTTCCTGAACGATAACTTTTAAATAAAATATAAAATGTCCGTTGTGCTTCAGATTGATCTTAACATTCCCAAATAGAAACCGACCGTGGGCTTATTCCAGCAACGTCTTCTGGTATCGTCATGGGCCTGGTTCCCACCACAAGATGGCGCTTTGTATCACCACATCCACAGGTAAGACTGCGCAGGTTGTCACTATCCCATGACCCATAAACACAATAATGAAACAGCGTGTCCTTTTATGCTTATAAGCACACATTTTACCAAACAATCCGCAGTTTGGACAAGGCCCATCCCAATTTTTGAATAGGCTATCTGAATTCCAACCTACTGCACGACTGATAATGTTGCGGTGCATTATGGTCTACATAGTCTATACGCTCATGTATAACACTGCTTTGTATTGTCAGTACGTGTTAATGAAACTACAATGTCACAGTGACACTGTAATTGGCAGAACGCAACCCTTCAGACCCAACTGATAGTCAACGGGGATAGCTAGATTTTTTTCTTGAGTTTTAGCGTTCAAACTTCTGGTGGAGATTTCAGCTGGCATTCAAATAGCCTCTTCCCTTTTTTCTTTTACTGTATCTTGTAGCCTGCTGTAGCGTTTAGTCTGTTCCGCAAAAGGGTATTTTTACGCAGAGCACGGAGCGCACAGGCAACTTCACAAAGTAAGTGTCACTTCAAAGCAGTTTAGCCCAGTGAGTTTATGAGACAGCCAAGACTGAAGAGGAGAGCTTGTAGCGCTTCTTAGGTTAGCCAAGCGCCACAGCACCTGTTGCATTCAGCGGAAAATATAACCTACTAGCCTACCGATGTGCAATCTACAGTCTTTACTTTCTCCGACAAGGGTATGGAAATAGCCTAAGGGACTTTGAATGGAAACATTCATTCGGATTTTATACAAATCATGGCATTGTGACATTTTCACTTCTACACAAGGACTAATGAGTAGGTGTGCATCTTTCGTTGTTGTTGCTATTCACCTGAAGAAATATGAAGTTTAACGGCTACCTAAAGTTGAGAATTGGAGAGGCGGTGGATTTAAAACCCACCAGCACGGCGCGCCGACACACAGTCATGTTCAATAAGACGAACCCGAGTCTTGACCCCTACATAGTGGTCAAGGTTGATGAGTTCAAAGTTGGGCAGACGCACACAAAGCTGAAGACCAACATGCCCACCTACAACGAAGAATTCGGTCTGAACGTGAACAGCGGTAAACAGATCGAACTGGCCGTGTTTCACGACACGCCCATTGGATATGATGACTTCGTGGCCAACTGTTCGATCCAGTTCGAGGACTTGATGAAGACCACGAGCACCGAGGAAACCTTCGAGGGATGGGTTAGTCATCCTACTGTCCTGTGTCTGTGTGTGTGTGTGTGTGTGTGTGTTAGAGAGAGAGAGAGAGAGAGAGAGAGAGGGATAAAGAGGGAAAGGAGAGAGAGAGAGAGATGCGTCTTCAAAGAGATACTGACCCCTGGGAATTCCATAAATTATTTCATGTTTCTAGTATTATGTTTCTAGTATTTCTAGTATAGTGACTTATGCCTCTTTGACTCATTAGTTAATACACTATCAGGTATGCTGTCTCACTCACATTATAGTGACTGTAATGTATAGATTGGTCTCTAATCACTGACTGCATAATGTCTGCATTGACTAATAACTAATTCAGCAAGTATGATGATTGCTCAGCCATAATCTCTATGACAGATATGTAGAATGATATGAATAGCAGTGGTTACTTTGAAATATTTGTCCTTCAGTCTAGAAAGAACTCGCACACCAATGTTGCCGATGCAATTTTTAATCCAGTCAGTAAAAAACTGCAAAGTGCTCCCAAAGTGCACAACGTTTTCAGTCCCATTCAGACCATCGTCAGTGCAACGCACCCATACTTTGCCCCATACTCTGAAATATTACCATTCACCCAATGCATTTCAGACTAATGTGTTGACCCTAGTGTAGGATCAATACAGTTATCAGTGGCAGAGTGATGAATGTCGCACATCATGTTTACAGTTCCCTCTCACTTCCTCTGTCTTGTTGAAGAACATGTTAAGGAAAGCTGTTATCGCACCATGACCATCAAACCTCTGTCCGTGAGGCCTCACTAGTGTGATGAACTGTTCACGCCATCTGACGGGGAGTTAATTTCAGAGAAGGCCTGCAGTGTCCTCTGCAGGGGACTGAAAATCTTTCCCTGACAAGTGCAGATTCAAAAACACATCCCACTTTACTTTAACATGGATTCATACCTACTTTTGCTATTTACTGGGGTTTAATTATTAGCTATTTAGTTTGCATTCTTGCCCTGCCTCTCCCCCGCAACACCACCCAACCACCTGTAATTTGATAGAGTCGTAACCCTGCAATGCTCTCTCTGCTTCATAAGTCCCATTGTAGTCTAGTCAGTCTAAGTGTGTCACAGACCATCAGCTTGAAGGCGTTTTGTCTGTGCCAGACCTGTTTGAAGGCTTTCACTTCAGCTCTCAGAGTCCCCACTGACTTCCTATGACCACTGTCGATGTGTTTGCATTTAGACCATAATTGGAAATAATCTTAGTACTCAAAGGAATCTAATTTCACAGAATGTTCTCTTGAGTTGTTTATGTAACTGTAGAAACTTGGGGCAGACTCTAACTTCGGTAACCAGCAGCCCCGAAACAGATATCGTTAGACTTGAATCTCTCAGCTGCCTATTTTTCTGGCAGTGTTAGGAGTTAGTAATAGGACCGTTACCAAAAGTATGACGTCAAAGTGCATTTGAGTTGCTAAATTTATTTTAAAGTGCACACCCGTAGTTAGTAGCCTGTATGGTGTGTGTGTGTGTGTCTCTGTGTGTGTGCTTTTGTTCTGTGTGTGTGTGTATGTGTGTGTGTGTATGTATGTGTGTGTGTGTGTGTGTGTGTGTGTGTGTGTGTGTGTGTGTGTGTGTGTGTGTGTTTACTCTGCATGCTCAGCCCTAGTGAGAGAGCTAAGGCTTAGAAACCACAGCCACCCACCCACTCTCGCAGGCTCAAAGCGCAGACACTTTGCCTTTCGTTGTCTCACTGAAGGCCGCCACTGAGCAGGCCTCGCCTGTACGCTGAGCTGAGATCACCGCTCTCAGACTGCTCTCTTTGTGTGCACGCTGAGGGGAGCAGACTGAAGCCAGCGAAGTGGAAAAGTTTGGGTTGAGCAGTACGGTAGCAGGTCACTCGGGGACTTGGGGAGGTACAGTGCACAGGAGGGCTGGTAGGGTAGTGGAGCAAGATCATCACCTCACGTTTATGTTTATAGTTCCTAGATGCTTTTGTCCAAAGCAACTTCCAATGGCATCAACAAACATTACATTAACATTAAAATGAACAGGTGGAAGTAAAGTCATATAGCATATAGCTAAATTAAAAAGTACTAATGTTAGTAATAGACTAAATACAATGTAATAAATGATAACAATAGCAAAAAGCATGTCCAAACCTTATATTACCTCCCACACCCCCCCCCCCCACACACACACACACACACACACACACACACACACACGCACACACACATACACCATACACCCCATACACACACACAATATACCTTTTTAATTACTACTTTTTAATGTATTATTTAAAGTTTAGCTGGCTCTTGAGCACAATAATTTCATTTCTTATAATTTCTTTTATGAGTACATTGAGTACAAGAGACAATAAACTACTTGAACTTGAACTAGTCGCTGGTTAGACACAAGGTAAATTAATCTTTAAATGCATTTCAGAATTATCGCTAGAAAGAAGACTGCTAGAAAGATGTGGTAAATCATTCCACCGAGAGGAGAGTAGCTGGATGGCCTTTTTTTCGTGGGGGGTTATATGGAGGTACACGTGTGTACCACGAGAGAAAAGGCACAAGACACACACACGCACAGTTTCATGCGGGTCATCATTGCCCTTAAACATTTTTAGCCGGTTTATAATTTGACTATTTTAACATGATTTTTTCTTTTTAACTTTATTTTCTTTTTTACTTTTTATTATTTGTTTATTTGTTTGTTGTCTGCCTTGTTTGTCTTGGTGTCACGGGTACGCTGGCGACTATGCCTCTCCGTCCGCCATCTTTTCTCTTATATGTCAATGTCTTGTATGTGGAGCGCTTTGGGTGGCACTCTGCATGTTAAATGCGCCATACAAATAAAACTAACTTGACTTGACTTGACTTGACACCCTGACTCACAAACATGGACACACACAGGCATACACACACACACACACACACACACAAATTGGTCATTAGACATCAGACATGAGCAAACAAGGTCGAGAGTGAAAGGCTATATCTGATAACAGTCAGTTAATCAGATAGCAAAACCAGATGTGTATTACGCAACCTGGTCTCATTAGGGAAACGTTCCTATATCTCGCTACGTTTCACAAAATATAAGGGCACAAACCCTGAACTGCCGTCTATGGTTAGCTGCCACATCTTGGTGGTTTTTTTTTTTCGCGAGCAACCCGGGGGATTTTAGCTCAATTGTCAACACGCTCGACTTCCGCTCCGAGGGGCAGCTGTTCGCAGGTTCGAATCCGGCTGTGTGCTGAGTCTGGTCTTCATCGCAAGCCCAGTCTGCGCAGCCTGGTCCTCTGGTCTTCGTGCGTTGGGTTGAATTGCACGGCTCGGCCCAGTCTAAACGTCTCTCTTTAGCACCCCCGCTGGGTTGCTTGGCTAGTTTGCACCTCAGAAACGTGTCTGGTGGAACGTTTGGCTGGGTTTGCCAAAACGTTCCCAGGGGAACGTTTCCCTAATGAGACCAGGTTGGTATTACAATAGATAGGGTTTCTACTGATGTTCAGATAGCAGGCTCTTGCTGTAGGATGACCTGTGAAGCAAGAAGTCCTACTCCAATTAGACTCTTAAGACCCACGTCTTGACATGTGAATTGAGTAGACTTGAGAGAGG
This sequence comes from Alosa pseudoharengus, assembly GCF_046254945.1. Classification (NCBI taxonomy): domain Eukaryota; kingdom Metazoa; phylum Chordata; class Actinopteri; order Clupeiformes; family Clupeidae; genus Alosa; species Alosa pseudoharengus. Next base: position 15,980,265 of record NW_027468680.1, on the reverse strand, counting down.
CCCACCTAACGCTGATTTCATTTCAGGTGTGTGTGTGTGTGTGTGTGAATGGTTTGTGGTATGAGATGTGGGGTAAAGGCGATATTTGTGCTCTTTTCACATATCAGACACAAGCCCACACTTGTTTGAGTGCTGCTTTCCCACCGAATCTACCTCACTGCAGGCTTGACGCAAACACACACACACACACACACACACACACACACACGGATACACTCAGACACACTTGCAAAAACTTTCACCACCCCCCTCCCACTTACACACACTCTATCTCTCTCTCTCACACACACACACACACACACACACACAAATGGGGTCAACATGGCACCTTTAAAACCTTTAATGAATTAATCTGTTTTGGAATTTGAACATATTTTTCAAATCCATTTGAGAATTTATCTGTGGAGAATATATCTCACATTTTGCATGCAAAGGCATAATGCTATCTGTCCAACATGTTATCAGATTTCCGTTTTCTGATAAGATTAGACATTTTTCTGATCACTTTAAATGCATGGCCCAGTACAGTGCAAAACAGGGTCAGCTGTTCGTCTGTTTCTTAACATTAGGTTTGACATTGGTGCTTGTATAGTCAACACCCTCAGTGTCTCCGAGTCTGACGCGGTGTTAAAGTTGTGAGGAAAAACCAGCCCTACCAGCTTCAGTCTCACTCTTCACTCTCCCTCTTGGCATGGCTGATATCATAAACACAAACAGACAGGCTCTCGGGCCGGCCCCCACCGGGTTCTCCCTCGGCTTACGCTGCACGTGAGACACGCAGACAGAAACCCGGCATACGCATACCTCACCTGCCGAAAAGCTCCATTTTTGTCCATCTTTTCTCACTGGCATGACATAACAAGCATAAACATGGACACACAAAGGGAGAGTGAAAGTGAGAGAGAGAGAGAGAGAGAGACAGAGAGAGAGAGAGAAAGAGAGAGGTAACCCAAGCAACAATGTGCTTACATACACTTGTTCTATGCTACACTCCTTTCTTGTGCTTCTCACCACACCTGAAATGCTGAAATGTCTCACTACATTATCTTCTTTGTCTGAAAATGTGATAGACATTGACTGTGTGTGTTTGTGTGTGTGTGTGTGTGTGTGTGTGTGCTTGTCTCTTGTGTTTTTCAGGTTGACCTGGAGCCTGAGGGAAAGGTGTACATTCAGATTACACTCACAGGCTCCTTCACTGATGGTAAGTATCTCTACACACACACACCCACACATACACTCACACACACTCACTCACACATTCAGGCCTGAGGCTTATTTGCTGTGTTTGCTTGAATGGTTTCGGTTTTGCTAGCATGACTGAAAATGGGGAAGGTGAATGTATTAGTAACACTTCTCGAAGTCCATCAGTTTAAAACATCAGGGATGAGCCCACACTTGCAGTGTTGTTAGTACTCCAGCAGTTTATCTCTTCTCTAATCTCTTCTCTTTTCAGTATACAAGTTGGTTTCCCTGAAAAAAAAATCTTGAATGTTCTAAATCTAACTTTATACCTTCTTACTCATTTTGGGAATTTGGATCTATCTGTGCTAGTCCCCTCTACTGGCTGCTGCAGCTTGACATGTTAGCTAGCTTGTTTGCGTCTTTATAAAGAAGTGCGCTACCCCCAGGCACTCAGGATTTGTTCTATATGCTTATGACACACTAATGGCCTAAAATAGCATAAATCCTCAGTCGTGAGACTCGTGACACTGACTGCTTATTTCAGTCATGATATGTCTTGTAAAACATAGCAGACATTATATGGAAATGGTAACAAGGTTATAAACTTAATTTTCACTGGAAGTGGTCTTTAAAGGGACACCAGGCAAGCCTGATCCTTTTTTTCTACGAAACTCCCCCTCGCTCGGTCTGCATCTTCCGTCAAGGGTTTTCGCTGCTTCTTCGCCGGCTCTGCCATTATACACACGTTTGCAACAATCGCCAGCGTTTTGTTAGCCTGCCTCTGTGCTGTGGATGCAGGATGTAAACTGATCCTGCTTCGGTCGGCAGGTACGATACACTGAACTTGCAAGTGGGATATTCTTCCTACAGGCAGTAGGGGCGGGCGAGAGAGTCGTCATTCACCCTGTAATGAGTCATTTAACCATATACCGACTTACGAAGATTAACACTTAAGAGTAATTAACACAAAAACATTGCCTGGTGTCCCTTTAAAATATTTTAGGGGATGCATTCTGAGTTGTTATAGTTCCTATCCCCTGAAATCATGCAAAACCTCTAAATGTATCCTTAATATGGAACCTGTTTCCATTGGTCTATAATCTCTGACCAGGTCATCTCAGATCCTATCTCAACGAAGTCTTTAAAAAGCTAAGGGTCTGAGCAGTAGAGAGAGCAGTAGAGAGGAAAGTTTGTAGGGGTTTTTCTGTAGCTTGATCGGAGAGGTTTTGCTAGGCCCCACTGATCCTGAATCCATACATGCCTCTGGGTCATCAAGCCATCAAGCGTAAAACAACTTGTAGGGGGAAGCCGACATTGGGAGACCACAGGAGAAGCAACAGGGATGCTTGATCACACCATCCTGGGGTGCGTTTCTAGAAAGTGTCATTGGCTAGCCTCAGTTGCAATCTTTTTAGTTAGAACCATCGTTCTTGGATTTGGTGTTTCTAGACAGGGTAGGTCCAATGATCCATTGCAAGCATTGGCGGAAAGTTTGATGGTTGGACCGACAGGTCAACGTTTTAATTGCATTAGTTTGACTAGATTGACCCTCTATATTCATACCTGAATACCCTCCAACTCAGTATTTAAGTTATCATAACGTTTTACATTTTGCATTAATTCATCTTGAGTACAGGGGTGAAATGACAGAGATTGCAATGGTGGTTAGACTGCACACCTGTGCACACAACTGCATCCACAACATCCACTCATTCACACCTGTGCATAAGCAGAGGCTGAAATTAAGAAAATATTGGGACACGACAGAAACATTTTCTTCCATTCATTATAAGTGGGTTGTGCATTCTCAATCACTGCTATATATGATGTCGCTCTATAGATGCTCTAGTACATGTACAGGACTGATTTTTCACCATCAACTGTAATCAAAAGCCCGACGTCATTAACAGTGGAGAGTGTTTTGAATGAAGGAACTTGCTATTTTCGACCAAAGGCTTAAGATCCGCCATTAAGGGCTTCTGTGTGTTTATAGAGTTGCAGTTAATCTACAACACAGCTCTGAAATTCTGATTTACTATGTTGAGCTTTGTGGACACAAGGTCTGGGTAGCTATTGTTGATTACACCAGGAAGGAGTACAGCTGCTGACATGGGTGTGGGCCCAATTGCTATGTCAGTGGTAATAATAATAACAGTGGTAATAACACCTTTGTAGTTCAGAAAGGGTAATTCCTCAGCACTTCTGCAGACATCTGGTGCATCTACGGTAAGGGACAGTCTCGTACTAGTAAACGAAGATCGCCAGAGCAACAACTTAGTCTGGTTCAGTAAACACAACCATCATCATGGAAAAGACTGCAGACTTGATAGTTGTCCAGAAGGCACTTATTGAAACCCTCCACAAAGAGGGTAAGCCACAGAAGGTGGGCAGGGGGTTCATGGAGTGCTGTATGAAAGCATAATCATGGAAAGTTGTCATGGAAAAGTGTGGTAGGAAATGGTGTGCAAGCAACAAGGATGGCCGCAGCCTTGAGAGAGCTGTCAAGCAAAGTTGATTAAAAAACTTGGGGGAACCTCACAAGGAGTGGACTAAGGCTGGAGTCTGCATCAAGAGCCACCATGCACAGACGTGTCCAGGACATGGTCTACAAGTGGCATATTCCTAGTATCAAGCCACTCCTGAATCAGAGACCAGGTTAGAGCGTCTTACCTGGGCTAAGAAGAGACAGAACTGGACCGTTGCTCAGTGGTCCAAACTCCTCTTTTCACATAAAAACAGAATTTGCATTTATTTGGATATCAGCGTCTAATCAGTGTTCCAAGAGTCTGGAGGAAGAGTGGAGAGGCACAGAATCCAGTTTGATGTTTCCACAGTCAGTGATGATTTGTGGTGCCATGTCATTTGCTGGTGTTGGTCCACTGTGTTTTATCAAGTCTAGGGTTAATGCAGCCTTTTACCAGGAGATTTTAATGCACTTCATGCTTCCATCTGCTGACAAGCTTTATGGAGATAATTTTCGGTTTTCATGAGTTGTAAGCCGTAATCATCAAGATTACAACAAAAAATGTCTTGACATATTTCACTTTATATCTAATGGATCTAGAATATATGAAAGACCCACTCTTTGAACTAAATTAGGGGGTAAAAATTAACTTTTCCCACGATATTCGATAGAACATTTTTGAGACCCACCTGTTATTAGTATTGTGTGTTCTCTTTTGGCGGGCAGTTCTTTTTCTGTGCTTCCTCTTTTATGTGAGCATGTGTACTACTAGTACTACATATTAAGCTTTACCAGGCTTAATAAGGGTTTAACCTGGACACACACACACACACACACACACACACACACACACACACATACAGACACATGCTTATTATGAGGTTGAAACAAGATTAACAATAAGGAGCTCATCTCTGACCAGACAAGGATGCAGTATGTTTCCTCACAGTGTCACTTTAGAATACATGATAGAATCTAAACTACACCCACTGATGGTCGGAACTCATGCAGTAAAGGGGGCCGGTGGTGATCTGTGTACACACACACACACACCCACAAACACACACACACTCTCACACACAAACACTTCCTTTCATGCATGTGGTTAGTGTTTCTCGGCAGCAAACAGCAGCTAATAATACACTTTGTGTCAGAGTACAGTGTGTAGTCATGTGCAAATAAGACCCCTCACACACACACACACACACACACATATACACACACACACACACACACGCGCGCGCGCGCGCGCGTACACACACATTCATATACAGTACACACTCACATACACACACACACGTACACAGATACACAGACATACTGGTAACACTTTACTTGACGGGTGAGTTCATAACACATTCATAGCAGCTGTCATAAACTGCACATAAAGCATTCATGACTGTTTCATGAGAGATGACATTCATACCAAACCTTTAATGAATGTGGAAGACAGAACAACGACAACTTGTCAAAATAAAAGTCCAACATCGTATTTGTGTAACCTGGATACCATTAATTTAATCTCTCCAGACTTTGTAAATATTTCATGAATATCTTATGAAGTCTACATCGAATGTCACTTTACTATACAAGTTGGGAAGTATTCGTCATCACTGAGTTTAACACTGGGAGGTAAACTAGGCTACATTCAGCTGACCCGTATTTGTGTAACCTGGAACGGTTGGACATTCCCAGTAGCAAAAGAGGAGAAATCATCTGCAAAGGTTACATCATAAAACAAATAAATTGTTATGAAGCAAAAATTATTTGCTTGACCATGTTCTGTCTTTTTGGCACTGGAGTAGCCAATTGTACGGAGCCCTTAAGGGGACATGAGCAAAAAAAAATCTAAAGTTTAGTTTCATGTGCTCACGTGAAACTTTCATGTGCTCACATGAAAGTTTCACGTGAGCACATGAAAGTTTTGTGTGCGCATGCAAAACCTTTACACATGAAACTTTCATGTGCGCACATGAAACTTTCACGTGAGCACATGAAACTCAACTTTAGATTTTTTTTGCTCATGTCCCCTTAGGGGCTCCGTACAATTGAGATGTGACGTGATCAGGTAAGAGGTTTGGACCAATGCTGCTTTGCGACTTTGGACTTTTATTTTGACATGTTGTCGTCGTTCTGTCTTCCACATTCATGAAAGGTTTGGTATGAATGTTGAGTCATGTCTCATGAAACAGTCATGAATGCTTTGTGTGCAGTTTATGACAGCTGCTATGAATGTGTTATGAACTCACCAGTCAAGTAAAGTGTTACCGACATACTAAATAGAGCATAGTATAATATAGTAAAGTAAGTAAGTATAGTCAAAATTGGATTGTGTTCCATTTTGGTTTCATAGAAAACTGTGTGTGTGTGTGTGAGTTTGTGTGTGTGTGTGTGTGTTTGCTTGCTTTGCATTTCTCAGTAATTTTGTCAAGTGACGAGTAAATGTTTTTAGGCCATAATTGGAGTAGAACTCATGCCTAATTTTTCAGAAGTTCACTTTGTCTGTGGGTTGTTTTCATGTGGTTGACTGTAGAGAAGAGGAGCAGGTTATGTTTTCAATTCGTATTTATGCCAGACTTTATCTGTGTCAACAAGCACCACAATAACCTATTAGGACTGTTACAAACAGTAAAATGTCTAAGGGCAATTGAGTAGCTAACTTTATTTTATATGCATGTTGCCTTTGACACTTGTCTTACACAAGAATGTTGCTGACCATCATGTGTATATTCTCTGTGTGTGTGTGTGTGTGTGTGTGTGTGTGTGTGTGTGTGTGTGTGTGTGTGTGTGTGTGTGTGTGTAGAGGAGGCAACAGGACCACCACGAGTCCGTAAGGAGTTCACGCGACAGCGGCAGGGAGCTGTACGGAGACGCATCCACCAGGTCAATGGGCACAAGTTCATGTCCACCTTCCTCAAGCAGCCAACCTTTTGTTTCCACTGCAGAGAATTCATTTGGTATGCGACACACACATGCACACACATGCACACACACACACACACACACACACACACACACACACACACACACACACACACACACACACATTCATACACACAGGCATACAGATACACTCACTCATACACAGGCACTATACCTATAGTTGTTTTGACACTTTCAGCCAAATGTACACCTTACGAAGTGTTTTAGCATTTTGCTAATATTTTGCTGATCTCTTTTTTAGGGGTGTCTTTGGAAAGCAGGGTTACCAGTGTCAAGGTGAGTGTGTGCAGGGATGGGCAAAAATACATCAAAATGTATTTTGAAATAATACCGAATAAAATATCGAATACCCTAATTTTAAGTGTTTCACAAATAAACTACAAAATACAGTAGTCATGCATTGTATCAAACTAAAATATTGTATTTTTGTATTTTGATAAATACTAATAATATATTTTGATAAATACTAAAGGAAGCATGAAATAACTTTGCAAACCTTCTATATCTGTCCATTTTAACTATTCCTTTATCAGTACACTGACTCTTGATTAAGTGGACAGTGTTTGAGAGCAACAGCTTTTCTCTGCCTATGAGACATGGCATAAACTCATTTGGTTTTTAACTTACTGGGTACCCTGGAAGCGCTAAATGGTGTTATATTGACACCAAGGGGCATAAATATGATTGTTTTCACTGTGTTAAGGTGCTTTAGGTGAAACATGGGGCAACTTTTTTGAGCAATATTACAGGGCAACCACATAGCCGGTTCAATGTGTTCCGATTGGATGATGAAAGTTATCAAGAAACTGTTGACTAAAAGTTTTCAAGAAACTTGAGGTTGGTGTGAGAGGGAGTGTATTGTGTGTATGAGCAACCTACACCATTGCACTGCATCATCTTCCTGATCACAAGCTTAAACTACAAACATACACACCTTGTAATGTGTCGGAGCTGTGATGCACCATCATGCTTCATTGGTCAGTTTGTAAATAGACGATTTTAGCTAATTCATTTTAGCCACTGGATTTCCCGGCTCTCATCTAAAGGTGATGTTGTGTGACAATTTTACCATTTCAGTGCTTTGACGGTTGTATTTGGGTATCTGTGATGGTTACTGGTTACTGAAAACACAGAAGTAACAGAAACCCAGTTGTTTGTTTACGAGCTGCCATGGTCTGGAAACGTGATTTATTGAGACATGAATGGTCCATGCACAGTGTTGGGGAGTAACGGAATTAATGTACCGGCGTTACGTATTCAGAATACAAATTATGAGTAACTGTATTCCGATACAGTTACAAGTTAAATAGTTGGTATTTAGAATACAGTTACATTGTTAAAATCAATGGATTGCACGAGGATACTTCTGTTTCATAAGTTTATTCACTCTCTAAATAAATTAAGGCAACTCCATTTCCCAGAAGCTCCTGAAAGCAATCTATTATGAAATTGTTTCCATGTTTAAATCCAAGCCCCGCCGTCTTGCACTAGCCTCAAAACGCAGCCAGCGCGCATTATGGACGCGTCATGGGAGACCCTGAAATGACTGTTTGCACAGCAAATTAGGAGTAAAGTAAGTGGAGGTAACTCCTGTTCCTCACTGATTGTGGTTCCTGATGTCTGTTCAAAGGATATTATCCCAAGTATTAATAGCTCCGGCTACTTCAGCCAATCGGTTAAACAGTTTGCTAATCAATAAACAAAGCCTAGTTCACGTGTTGATTTAGACCTACAATAAAACCAATCTCTAAAATAGACACTGCATTCTAAGTTTTTTATTCTAACTTAAAAATAGCTTTATGGATTTTTTTTTCTAATTAGATCTACATTTACGTTTTAAAATGAATTATATGGTGCAGCCTCTGAAGAATTATTCTTGCGAGTAGCATATTTTAACGTGCGGTTTTTGATTGTCATTACGCGATCACATCCATTTTGAGAGCCCTGATATACAGTAGCCTAGCTAGCGTACATTTACAGGTAATTTGCGTTCCACCTGTAATATGAGCCCTGGGTTGATGCCGCCGAAAAATCTCACAGGCACACCTTAATTATAATTTCTGGCTACGCCCTTAAAGTAGCCTATTTATTTTGTTTGTTTTAATTAGCCTAGTCGCCTGCTGTAGTTTTAGTGGTCACCTTGCTATTTTAAAGTTGTATCAGGTAGCTTAGTTGACTTTACATTCTCCTATGTGGGCCTAACACTTCAGCTATTTGGAACAGAAGAACACACCAGAATAGGCCTGTTTAGTAAGTAGGATTTGATGGCCGCATTCCTACACTTATAAAATGCAATTCAATGTAGAAGTAATCTAAGTATTCAGAATACGTTACTCAGATTGAGTAACGTAACGGAATACGTTACAAATTACATTTTTGGGCATGTATTCTGTATTCTGTAACGGAATACGTTTTGAAAGTAACCCTCCCAACACTGTCCATGCAGAGCTTTTCCCTACATGACGTCTAATAGCGAAGCTTGTTGAATAATAAAAAAAATAATCAATCTGGAACGTGTCACCACTCATGATTAAAGAAAGAAACTGCTAAAGTTTGCTAAATGTAAAGGAACAACACACACGAGGTCTGAGGTCTGCTCTGAACAGGGATCTTCAGACAGGGTTGAAGACAGTATTGTGGTGCTTCTTCCTTTTTGGTATTTTGACCAAAGTATCACACAGATGTTTTATTAAGGCCCCAAGAAACTATTTAAAATTATGTAGTGCAGTGATGGTCAGATGGTCTAGTTTTTCATGATAGATTTGTATCATGGAAGTGTTCCCTTGTAGTCCTGTGTATCACTTAGACTACACCACTGATTATGGGTGTGTGTGGGATGTTTTGTCCTCTATAAGTGCATGCTTTATTGAGCTACCCTGACAAGAGCCTGAGTGTGTGCTTGTGTGTTTCAGTGTGCAGCTGCGTCGTGCACAAGAGGTGTCATCAGTTGGTGGTGATTGTGTGTCCACGCATGAAGAAGCCAGCTAAGGAACCGGTACCCTGACACCTACGCATGCATATTGCACACACACACACACACACACACACACACACACATACATACACACATACGTGAACTTTTTTTACATTGCATATTTACTCAAACGTAGCAGTTCCTTTTTTTTGTCAAGCAGAGTAAAAGTGCAACTGTTGGTATGTGGATGTAAAATATATGTTTGTTTAGTCCAGTGAATCAGTGGCACACACACACACGCCCACTCACTCTCTCTCAACACACACAGAGAGAGAGAGAGAGAGAAAGAGAGGGAGGGAGCAAGAGAAATGTATGTTATATCCACACACAACACACCTCTTACATGGAAGATGCTTACACATACTGACCTCTGGTGTTTAAATTGTGAATTGCATAGTATGGAGGTTAAGGCCATGACATGCTCCCACCTCTGTGCTAAGCGCACATGGCATGTGACGAGAATTGTGCCATCAACGTTCAAGGGGGAGGGGGGGGGGGTGCTTCTCAATTGGGACCATGTGCATACCACTTCCTTTAGTCTTGGACATACTTGGAACAACTTAGCTGGAGAGCTGCAATAGAATGACAGTGTATACTCATTATGTTTAAATGTCTGTTAATGCAGAGAAACATTCCCAAAGGCTCCTGTTAACCAGAATCATGACATAGGCCGCACAGCATTGCAGAGGTATCCCCTTCTCAATGCTTCTCAATGCTTTCAGAAGATGATAAGGCCGGTAGGATAGGAATGGTTGTCGGGTTTGAGGATGCAGATATTAAACAGCAGGATGTAGTGTAGGGCTGGTAGGAGTAATGCATGCTAGGCTAGCACAAACTTAATCATCTGATCTCCCATAATTTAGCCCTATGTTTCAAGTTAAACAGGAAATCCGTTGATTTTTCATATAGATCTCCGTTTCTTGAGGTCACCGATACTTTCGGTACAAAAAAGCTCGAGTTGCTGCAGCCAACAGCTAAAGCAGCCAGGCAGCTACAGTGCTACACTCTGAGGGCATGAACATGGGGGTGTAGCGCTGTTGGCTGCAGCTACTTCCGGCTACTTCGCCGGAATTCCCCTTTAACACCAGTAATGTGGCAAGCATGCTCTCAGTCAGACCACACCTGCAACAAGTGATAAAAGTAGCTTATCTTTTTATGTGGTAATATGTGGTAAAGTAATGTGTGATGATAACACAATCACGAGCGCATGGTTCTAACCTGTGGTGACACTGCCCTATCATATTCTGTTTCCACAGACCACCAACCAGGGTTTCAGTATTAACGTTCCCCATAAGTTCAGTGTCCACAACTACAAGGTCCCCACCTTCTGCGACCACTGCGGCTCTTTACTCTGGGGCCTCGTCCGGCAAGGACTCCACTGCAAAAGTGAGTCTCTCCATCCCTCCTCGTTTGGATGCCTGTCCATCCCTCACGGGATGTCTGTCCTACTCAGTCCTCCACCTCCATTGCTGTCTTGTTATGTGTGTTTACACCTTTCTGTTTGTCTGCATGTGGACCAATCAGATAATCCGTCTAGCTGCTTACATGCAAGCCACTGTGTTTGTCTGGCCCGAGCAGAGGTTGCGTTACACTTTTTCGTTGTCTGTCAAAATGACGGACAGAGTTGTAAATAAAACCCTGTCATGTTCAATTGTGACCCCTGTCAAAATGAACGATGGATTTCTGATTTTTCTGTCATTATTAAAAAAAAAAACAGAAAATATCCTGTTAGCGCGACCTCAGGGCCCGAGGACACGGACTTCCCTCACTTGTCCATCTGTGTGGACACAGACATTTATCTGTATCTCCTGTCTGTGGGTTAATCTGTTTAAATGTGGCTGTCCGAGTATGTGTTGTGTAGGTGGGTGTTATACTTGTCTTGTGAGGTTTCTCTTCACTGCACTGTATATAAATAAATACATTTTGTTTAAAGTTGTTGTTGTTGTTGTTGTTGTTGTCTTGTGTAGTATGTAAGATGAACGTGCACATCCGCTGTAAGGGCAACGTGGCGCCCAGCTGTGGGGTCAACAGCGTGGAGCTGGCCAACAAGCTGGCCGAGATGGGGCTGCAGCCAGGAGACGTGGGGAAGCGAAACTCACTGGTATGACACACACACACACACACACACACACACACACACACACACACACACACACAACACAATACACACACACATACTCACACTCTCTCTCACACACACACGCACACACACACAGCCGAGATGGGGCTGCAGCCAGGAGACGTGGGGAAGCGAAACTCACTGGTATGACACATACACACACACACACACACACACACACACACACACACACACACATACACAATACACACACACATACTCACACTCTCTCTCTCTTACACGCACACACATACTCTCTCTCTCTCTTACACGCACACACATACTCTTTCTCTCTCTCGCTCTCTCACACACACACACACATACACACACACACTTACACACACACACACACGCACACACACACACACACACCAATCAAAGTCTAGAAGCATCTCAAGGATCATTGATAGAAGTAGGATGCACCAGACCTCAATTGCAAGTGTCATAACAAAGGGTCTGAATACTTGTAAATGGAATATTTCAGTCTACATAGTTCTGCACATGAAGTATATATTCAGTGTTATAAATGTAAATGCTGTGATGTTGTTATTGATATAATTTTTATTGTGCGTGTGTGTGTGTGTGTTTGTGTTTGTTTATTGTTTTGACAGAGCCAAGGGGGTGGTAGTGTATACGGCCGTGAGTCCAGTCTCAGGAGGTTAGATTCTCGCTCACAATCCGTTGACCAGAGCAGGCGCCTGGGAATCTCAGACTTCACCTTTCTGCAAGTGCTTGGCAAGGGCAGCTTTGGCAAGGTCAGTGTGTGTGTGTGTGTGTGTGTGTGTTTGTGTGTGTGTGTGTGTGTGTGTGTGCGTGTGTGTGTGTGTGTGTGTGTGCGTGTGTATGTGTGTGCGCGTGCGTGTGTGTAAGTGTGTGTGTGTGTAAGTGTGTGTGCTTATGCGTGCATATGTGTGTGTTTATGTCAGTATTTAGGATCCAGTTTAACTGCAGCCATTGTGAGTTATGATGAGGGCATCAAACACGTGAGTGTGTAACATGTACAGCAGCGGGTGTGTCTTTGCGGTACCTGGTCGGATTTGTGTGTTAGCCAGTGTGTTTGTATGTGAGTGTGTTCCAGTGTTGAATAAACAGCACCGAGCATGCATTTGCACTAGCTCATAGTTTTGTTGTGTGTGTGTTTGTGCATGTGTATGTGTGTGTGTTCCAGTATCAAATAAACAGCCCTGAGCATGCATTTGCACTAGCTCACAGCTTTGTTGTGTGTGGGTGGCTGGGTACATTAAATACTGTAGGTGATGCTGGCCTGCCTAAATGGTTGCATGCATGTGGTTCTCACTTCATCTGTGTGTGGTGTGTGTGTGTGTGTGTGTGTGTCACATGTTTTGAACAACGATGAACACAAGGTTTCAGTAGCTCACAGAGCTAATGTGTTTCTGTGTGTGTGTGTGTGTGTGTGTGTGTGTGTGTGTTTGACACAGGTGATGTTGTGCCGGCTGAACAACAGTGAGCGTGTGTTTGCGGTGAAGGTGCTGAAGAAGGACATCATTCTGCAGGACGATGACGTGGAGTGCACCATGACTGAGAAGCGAGTGCTGTCTCTCGCCCGCACCCACCCCTACCTCACCCAGCTCTACTGCTGCTTCCAGACCCCAGTAAGAGACACACACACACACACACACACACACACACACACACACACACACACACACACACACACGCACACACACACACACACACACACACACACACACACACGCACACTCACACACAAACACACACATGTGCGTCCACACACACTCGCACCTACATCCACACACTTCACTTTCTTCCTCTTCACTTGATGAACTGATGAATGAGAACCTGACATCATAAATAACCTTTAGATTTATACTAGTGCTGATGCCTGGTTGCTGGTCATGTCTGTTTGCCCATGATACAGTAAACACCTGACCTCATAAATTTAAGGGAGCGTGTTTTAATGTGGTGTGTCACATTCACTGCGTGTTCTGTGTGTTATCACCTGTGTGTTTCATGATCCATCTGTGTGTGGGAGGGAGAGTGGCAGGGCATTCCTTTCAAATGTAACCTTTAAGGCTTTTAGTATGTGATTTCTAATGAGCGGGTTCTGACAGAGCAGATTAAAAAACAAAAGCCAAATCTTTCTTGTTTTAGATTACCGGCTAGCCACTGGCTTACACACTGCCATTCATTTGTGGGTTATTTTTAAAACATTTTCCTCTCACTCACTCACTCTCTCACTCATACACACACATATGCAGTGTATTACAACAAGGACACTGTGTCCTGGCTCTCTGGTCATGATATAGTGTCCACATGTGTGTGTGCATGATCCTATGCTCTTTAAGCTCGCTTTAGGCTTTGACATTACCAGTGTTGGAAGAAACGTGTTACAAAAGTAATGTAATTACTGTAATATATTGCTGTTTACAAAAACAAATTGGGTAATATTTTACTCGGTACAAACTTCAATAACGCGTGTTACAATGCATTTTAACCCAAAATTAAGTGGTGTTTTGTTTTGATATAATAGCTGTTATGACCATTATCTGCAGTAGGACTGTATGATAATTGGGCCCATATAACAGTAAAGATATTCAGTCAGCAATCGGGCGTTCTTATCTCTATTATAGTTCTGCTACACTTAATCTGAATGTCTTTAAAATCAGATGCATGAAACATTACTTATGATATAATGACAATGCCACCACAGTCTAGGCTGCAAGAAGCAGTGAGTTCCTCTGGTCTATTCTTCTCTTCAGGGCATAAGTCAGAGGTGAGCAGGAAGTTGCTTTAGCAAGTGGACGAGCGAACATCCAGTTCGCTCACATTATGCACACTAACACAAGCACATTCACATGATACAAGGTCTTTAGATCAATTTAAATGCCGTCCTGATACATATGCAATCCTCGGCTTGCATAACACAGTTAGATTCGGCTTGGTTTGATCTGTTTTACTGATACATGTATATAGTATGCAAATGCCCCCCTATTTTCCTCTCACTCACTCACTCTCTCACTCATACACACACATATGCAGTGTATTACAACAAGGACACTGTGTCCTGGCTCTCTTGTCATGATATAGTGTCCACATGTGTGTGTGCATGTGTGTGCCAGACCATGTGTGTGATGAGGAAAATAATTTATGTGTCGCTCTGTCACCTCCCCAGACAGCCACATTCATCTCTTTAATGAAAACTCTGTCATCCAACCCCTGGCATTGCCTTCCCCCTATAAAACTGTGCTCTCATGTCTGCACGTGTTGGGTACATAAATGATATAAGCATGTGCTCTGTGTGTGTGTGTGTGTGTGTGTGTGTGTGTGTGTGTGTGTGTGTCTGTAACAGGACAGACTGTTCTTTGTGATGGAGTTTGTAAATGGCGGAGACCTGATGTTCCACATCCAAAAGTCCAGGAAGTTCGAGGAGGGCAGGGCACGCTTCTACTCGGCCGAGATCACCTCAGCACTCATGTACCTGCACAGCAAGGGCATCATCTACAGGTGACACACACACACACATACACACACACACACACACACACGCACACACACACACACACACACACACACACACACACACACACACACACACACACACACACATGCTATAATATTGCAACCTCTCAATGTTGAGCCCCTGCTGTAAGTTGCTATGCCATTGGAAACCTGAAGAATTCTCTCCTTATCCATGCGGGTGTGTCGTTTACTAAAAATAGACCATGTGATAGGACAGGATGAACCCCACCCACCCACTAATACATTCAGAGGGATCAAAGGTTTATGCTGTGATCTTTTGCCAAGTTTGTCAGTCATATCACATTGCACTCTTTATGATGCAACTTTTGCCCAAGGCACTCAAAAAGTCAGATATTTATAACAGACATAAGACCCAGCGTAATCCATCCGATGAGACCTGCCTGTTCTCGTGATGTGAAAATACATTGAGTTGTGTGTGTAATGTATGATGGTTGGAGAAGTGCTCTACAGAATACAGGGGAAGAGTAGGATGTGCATGTTTGAATGTAGTTGTGTGTACTATCAGTAACATTCTACTATTTTGCGTGGATTTGATCTCCTCTGTTGTTCTCGCGGTGGTGTTTACGAATATTTATCAAAACAAAATACCACTTAATTTTGGGTTAAAATGCATTGTAACACGCGTTACTGAAGTTTGTACCGAGTAAAATATTACCCAATTTGTTTTTGTAAACAGCAATATATTACAGTAATTACATTACTTTTGTAACACGTTTCTTCCAACACTGGTAATGTCAAAGCCTAAAGCGAGCTTAAAGAGCATAGGATCATGTCTCCAGTTGCATCAAGCAATGTCAAGTACATTGGATGCCATAACAGTGATGCTATTGGGCTGATACTGGTTTTTGCTTGAGGGGGCTTGTCTGATCTGACACTATACAGTATTTTCATGGGGAAATTAATTGTGTTTGTGTGTGTGTGTGTGTGTGTGTGTGTGTGTGTGTGTGTTTCCACAGGGACCTGAAGCTGGATAATGTTCTCCTGGATAAGGACGGCCACTGTAAACTGGCTGACTTTGGCATGTGTAAGGAGAACATGTTTGATGGCATCACCACGGCCACCTTCTGCGGAACGCCCGACTATATTGCTCCTGAGGTTAGCACAGCTCAGCCAAATCTTTCTCTCTCTCTCTCTCTCTCTTTGTGTGTGTGTGTGTGTGTGTGTGTGTGTTTGTGTGTGTGTGTGTGTGTGTGTTTGTGTGTTTGTGTTGGTATGCACACATTTGTGTGAATATACAGCACCTCTTTCCGAGGCAGCAATTTTCAGCGTCACATTCTCCCCTCTCACTCTTATTACAAAGTCATGAGAGACCTCCAACAGGATATTGAATTTGCACTCCTGAAAACTCAAAACATCAGCAGGTCCAGAGAAATGAGGCAACACATTAGCAATTGAAAGTCCCAGGGTGTATTTTCATCAAGCTGACAGCTCCAGTGCGTGGGGTTCCCGGTGATGGCGACTCATAACTCTTCGTCTGAGGCTGCTACTAGTCGTCTGCGGCTGCAATGCCTGGTGTGGCCACAAGATGGAGAAATGGTCCCCATCAATCATGTTGCCCACTCCTGACTCTGGCTGGTTGAAGCCATGTTTGTTTATGCTCATGTGTGGTGGTGTTTCTATCAACATCAGATCAAACAACAGGCCTGATGGCTTTGTTTTATACACTGACTTTTATTCTGTTGCTCTGCATGTCACAGCCAGTCTGATACACACACACACAGACACAGGCACACACACACACACACACACACACACACACACACACACACACACACACACACACACACACCACACACACACACATGCTATAATATTGTTGTCCCTCTGGCTCCAATGAGAGGTTGTATGTCTTGTTCTTGTTCTTGACTGGTTTTGTGTCCTTCACGCTCTTGACCTTTCACAGATTGTCTTTCAGCTCTAGCTCATTATAGGCAAAACATTTACCCTTTTGCTCTTTCCCTCTATCATTCTGTCTCTCTCTCTCTCTCTCTCTCTCTCTCTCTCTCTCTCTCTGTCTTTGTCACTCTCTCTGGTGTCTCTTTCTGTCTTTCTCTTTGTATGCTTCACTTCCACACCTTCTACAAAAATCTTTCTTTTTTTTTTTTATGTATTTACATTCCTCCTCACTCTTCAAATAGCATTTAAAGACTTACTGTATACACAAGCTCTTCCACATAGACCATTGACATTGTATAAAAATGTTTGATAACATTTTGATAGGTAGGTGGTGCTTTTCCATGACCTAGTTTACCTAAATGTGACATAATTGTGTAAATGTGACTAAGTTAAAGACTGTAGGTTTATTTGGAGATAAAACTATAGACAGGAGGACAATGATTTAAGATGTGTTATGAAGCAGCTATTCACACAAATCTTGTGTGTATGTGTGTGTGTGTGTGTGCGTGCGTGTGTGCGTGCGTGTGTGCGTGCGTGCTTGCGTGTGTGTGTGCGTGCGTGTGTGTGCGTGTGTGTAGATCCTGCAGGAGATGTTGTATGGCCCTTCAGTGGACTGGTGGGCCCTTGGTGTGCTCCTGTACGAGATGCTGTCTGGCCACGCCCCGTTCGAGGCCGAGAACGAGGATGACCTGTTTGAGGCCATCCTCAATGAGGAGATCACCTATGCCCCCTGGCTCAGCAAAGATGCTGTCAGCATCCTCCAAGAGGTCAGACACACACACACACACACACACACAAATACATGCACACTCTCTCACACATGAAATAAATACACATACACAAGCACACACACTCACACACTCTCACACACACACACACACTCACACACACACACACACACACACACACACACACACACACACACATACACTCCTAGGGCCCTTATTTGTATAGCAAACAAAGCATCATGCAAAGCCTTATTGTCCATCATGAACTCATTTGATTACAGGACAAAATCATCATGCTAATGTACAGTTTTTCCTCCGTCAATTTGATGCATTTCTCAGATTAGATTTAAAATTCTAAAAACCACTACCGGTACTTTCACCCTCCACGTCCACTGTGTGATACAGGTTGCACAAATCGTTTCGAGAAATGGACTGACTGTTGTGCAAATCTTAATGATGACTCACTCATGTAATGCACCAAAGAAAAACTGTAATATCATGCCACACCGAGCTACTGAGAAATAATGTAACACCAAGCAGCACCACACTATACACAAACACCAAGCAGCACCACACTATACACAAACACCAAGCAGCACCACACTATACACAAACACCAAGCAGCACCACACTATACACAAACACCAAGCAGCACCACACTATACACAAACACCAAGCAGCACCACACTATACACAAACACCAAGCAGCACCACACTATACACAAACACCAAGCAGCACCACACTATACACAAACACCAAGCAGCACCACACTATACACAAACACCAAGCAGCACCACACTATACACAAACACCAAGCAGCACCACACTATACACAAACACCAAGCAGCACCACACTATACACAAACACCAAGCAGCACCACACTATACACAAACACCAAGCAGCACCACATTATACACAAACACCAAGCAGCACCACATTATACACAAACACCAAGCAGCACCACACTATACACAAACACCAAGCAGCACCACACTATACACAAACACAAATGAGGAAGTTCCTAGTACATGAAGTCATACCATTTCCATAAAAAATTATAGATGACCAACTCTTGTTTAAAGTCAACCTCCATCATGTTCCTCTAAATGTAAAAAAAAACATACATACAAAATGAGTACAAAACTGAAAACAAAACTGCTTCATTGCACCCTGTAACGTGTCAATAAGTCAGCAAAAATGGGTATTATGGCCTGTTGTCACGGCGTGGTTTCCACGGCACGGAAGCTTTACATAGTGCGTGCTGCGGGTTCAAATGAGTGCTCCTAGAGCGTGATCTGCTCCTCCAGACGTAGCACTACTGACATCCCAAACACGTGACCCATACACACTCACATACACGCACAATATCCACTTCACTCAGTAGATAAACTTTTAGATAAACTGTCGCTGAGACTGGAAAATTAAACTGTGCGGTTGATAACAGAAGCATGCACCAAGTTTATATGCCAAAATAAATATTAATGGAGCATTCATAAGAAAGCATTCCGTGGTAGTGTCAAAGAGAGGCACGAGTTGTGTAACACTTAAGTGTGTGTGTGTGTTTGTTTGTGTGCGTGTCTCTGTGTGTGTGTGTGTGAGAGAGTGTGTGTGTGTATGTGCGTGCATGTGTGTATCTATGTTGTGTAATACTCATAGTGTGTGCATGTGCTTGCGTGTGTCCATTTTGCCGTTAAAACAATAACAAGAGCTTCTGAGGATCTGTGACCTTTTTGCCAAGTGTGTGGCTCTGGAGGAAGACTAGCTCAGCGTTAGCTACTGCAACTCTGATGCTGTTAATCCTTTAATTCATTCAACTTTAATTCATTCAAGAGCTTGTGAACTCTGTCTTTAATCTTCTGAAGGATGCCGTTAACGCTGGGGCTGTTCGGCAGTGTGGGTGATGCACGCTTTTGGCCGGTCTTAATGGATGTATATCTCAGTGTTTGTGTATACGTGTCCTGTGTTAATGGTCTATGACAATACAAGGTCAGAGAGAACAAGATGAGGAGGTGACTCGGTTCATCTGTAGGTTGTGGGATTGATTTTGCAGCTGAA
Source organism: Alosa pseudoharengus (assembly GCF_046254945.1). Classification (NCBI taxonomy): domain Eukaryota; kingdom Metazoa; phylum Chordata; class Actinopteri; order Clupeiformes; family Clupeidae; genus Alosa; species Alosa pseudoharengus. The sequence continues at coordinate 15,960,380 of NW_027468680.1, read as the reverse complement.
ATCGTTTTTTTTGTAGGCATGCATAGCTCTGAGCTGCTTTCCATCCCGATACTAATGTGTGTCCAACACACAGGACACACTCTAAACACATGCATACATACATGCACACACTTACACTCTCTCACTCTCTCTCTCTCTCTCTCTCTCTCTCTCTCTCTGTGTCTCTCTCTCACTCAGTCATGCACACACGCACGCACGCATACATACATACATAAACACACACACAACATGAAAGCATAATGACCAGTGTTTCCTCTAGGATTTTTTTAAGCAGTGGGGGCAGGCCCCACAACAACCCCCCCCCCCCCCCCCCCCCCCCACGACACATACATAAAAAAATATAAAATATTTTTTTTTATAGCCTATAATTTAGTATGAAAAGTATTTCTTTTAAAATATGAATTGCTTAAAAATACTGCTAATTTTATGCAGTTTAACAAATGTATAAATTGTGCACTGTCGCTTTAATTCACGTTTATTTCTCAATGATCTTCTGCCTGCTCCGCTATGGCTAGTGCTGTACCTACGGCTGGGCCCTCTCACAGTTTTTAAATGGTCAGTAGTGGGAACTACTGTTGCCTTCATGATTTCCTTTTAAAAGTTTCTTATAAGAAGGATATATCAATTATCAACAATGACAAGCCAGCTGGAACCTGCGGCTCTCTCCCTCTCGTGAGTGCAGACGCTTTCCCAATTAAATGGATCACATAATGTTCACGTTAGATCTGCTGCAAAGGAGTTAACTTAGTTTAACATGATGTTATCTCGATTTAACATGATGTTTTGACATTGACATTGCGAACGTTCTCTAAGGAGAGTGAAGTGCAGTTTGCAGTAAGGCTAACCAACGTCGTCTCTATCGCAGGAAAAAAATAGCGAGCAGCCTGATAACCAAATTAAATGCTCGGCGGGCCGGATGAAAATGCTCGGCGGGCCGCAGTTTGCCCACCCCTGGCCTAGGCTAAGCATTCTGTAGCCTAATTCGTAAGAAAAGTTAAAAAAATGGTTGCACTTCTTTTTGCTAATTTTCACATTTAGCAACAAGGGTAACAAACGTTTAGGTCGTGCGGCCTTTGTGCGTCTGTGTAGCCCAAATTATTAAAAAATAAACTTTTCCGTGTCATACAACACAACTATTTATTTTAACAGACTATTTCCAATTTGTATTATATTAGTGACTCACTTATCGTTTTAATGTTTACAGATGTTTGATATCAGGACGTGAGCTGTCAGAACTGACAAGTTGAACGTTGTCTTATTAAAACGGACCCACCGCGGTGACTTTTTTGGTGGAGGTGTTGTTTAATAGTGAGTCACTCAGAAGAAAGCAAACGTTTGGACAATAAGCACATCCACACACTATGTGGAGGTAAACTGGACAGCCCCAAACCTCTGAATAGTTCTGCTTGTTGTTAAATTGCAATGTTAGCGGCTGCCAACGGGGGGTGCATAATGTCGGCAGGATCATTTAAAAGGCAACTGCGACTATTGTGCGTCTGTCCCATTTCTGATACCGTGGGGGAAGAAAATTAAACCGTGGCGGGCCGCAACTACCAAATCAACATAGAGGAAACACTGATAATGAACTGGAACAGTTGATCCATGTCAAGCACACTTGTGCAGGAATGTCAGATATACTGACCACACTGATTTAACAGGGAATCCACTGCATCCAGCAAACCCCAAGGCCAATGTCTATATTTACACACACACACACGCATGCAGACATGTGTATAAAATAATGAGAGCAAACATGAGCAGCTGCATCAATGGCCATAACTAGCGAGATTTCCAGGAACTCACATTGCCCATCTCCTCACAGCAAGCTCTGTAAGCACAAGCAAGGTACACACACACACAGACACACACACACACACACACACACTCACACACACACAGAGTTAAATGAACCCCCACACACACACTTGCAAATAGAGTATCAGCATTACTACAAACACACTGGGTTTATTGCTATCATTCCAATCCCTGCCTGGTTATTTGTCATTATGAAGACATACGTTTGAAGCCTAAGATGGAATATTATGTCATTTGTATCAGACACTGGGTCACACAGTGGCACTACTAAAAGACCGAAGTAAACAACATATCTGCCAATGGGAGCAGCTGTCCCCTGTATGGGCCTCATGCAGTTCCCTCTCCGCCTGCATCTCTATTCCACTCTTCTCCTCTTTTTCTCTTTTCCCCCTGTTTCTCACTCTCACCCTCTGTCACTCGATTTCTCACTTTCTTTCCTCGCTCAGATGATCACGCTTTCTCTTTCTCTCTCTCCCTTTCTTCTCTTGTCCTCTATCTCTCTCTTTCTTCTCTCATCCTATCTCTCTTTTTCTCTCTCTTTCTTCTCTCGTCCTCTCTCTCTCTCTCTTTCTCTCTCGTTCTCTCAGTGCTTGTTATTGTTACGTAATTTTATTACAACACACTCAGCTAAGCATCTAAAAATAAACCCCTCCCCCTCCCTTCCACCCCTCCCCCAGACTCCCAGCCTTCTCACTGACACTGGACCATCATGCCTCAGGGCTCCAGGGATGTGCTCTGATTGGCTGAGCATCACATGTTACATAAGACCCCAGCAACATCCGTGCATCTACTATGTTGTGTGTCTCGTCTACTCTCCTTGAAATCTGTGTGTGTGTGTGTGTGTGTGTGTGTGTGTGTGTGTGTGTGTGTGTGTGTGTGTGTGTTCCTCTATCTCTCCCTCTCAAATTCAAAGGAGCTTTATTAGCATGACTGTTTGGGTACAGTGTTCCCAATGCTAGTGTTACAGATAGCACAGTAGAATCACAATTCTCACAATGTATTCTCTCTCTCCTTCTCTCTCTCTTTCTCTTTCTCGCTCTCTCTCTCTTTGTGTGTGTGTGTGTGTGTGTTGTTGTGTCTGTGTATGAATCAATTTTTTCCGGTTGATGTTGAGGCCATGGTACAAAAGTCCCTGGGGTCCAGGCCTGGTTGGGTTGAAATGAATGGGAGCTGTACGGTATTGCAGCAGGCGATTTCATGGCCACCTCACTGGCACTGACACTCTAAGGAATGTTCTTCCTCCCCTTCAGTTCCATTCGATGCCTCGTGCAAAAGAGGTTGGGGGAATGTGTGCCCTGAAGGGGCAGCATGCTCCATGAAGGTAAGAGATTGGCTGAGAAGGGTGAAGATGTGTATGATGACAGCATGAAGATTATGCCAGTCTGTCTATGCCACTCTTGAATCCCAGAGTGCACTAGGTGCACAGTGACACAGAAACGTGCTTGCTTGGGAATGCGATGACACATGGAGCACAGCATGACGAGACAGCTTGTGATGGCTCAGGATCAGAGTGGAGAGTGCTGTTTCACAAAGCTAGATTTCACAAATAGTGTGAGACAGATAAAAGTGAAAAAAGAGATAACTCAGATAAATCTGTGAGGCGGCCTTTGGAAGATGAGATGTCTAAAGGTCCCCACACACTGTCCCTCTGTCCACACCAGTATGGTCAAGCATGCGTGCCTCAGTCTGAGACTGGAAGTGTCAGTAAAGAAATTAATTAAAGAAGCAGGTACAAATCCTAAAGTAAAAATAACAGTTAGTAAATCTTCTGACCTTGCAGGGGTATTTTTATACACTGGTAGTTATGTTGTTTTCAAATACACTCTCACAAATATGTGAATCGACATTACATTGTGTGTGTGTGTGTGTGTGTCTTTAATTTGTTTGTAACCTAATGCAAGCCTCATTCATCTCTATACAAACATTTGACATTTGTTTGGGCTACTGCAAAAAATGACCCACAAGACTGACCCTCCGGTACATGTGTGTTTGCAAGAGAGAGGAGGGAAATAGAGAAAGAGAGAGAGAGGGGGGGGGGGGGTTGGGTCTAAACAATCTGAGGCAACATTCTCTAATCCACAAAGTCAGCTAGGACCACAGGCCATTAATGACTAATGATATTATTCTTGAGTTTGTTTTTGTTTTTTTTGCCCGGAGCGTGCACGCACACACACACACACACACACACACACACACACACACACACAAACACACACACACACACACACACACACACTTTAAGAACAGAGTGTGTAATGTGAGTCCTTGATGTGTGGTCAGAAAGTGCATCAGAGGCTCTTGAACGAGTGTGTCTGTGTGCTGCTGATGGCATCAGTGTGTCTCCAGATGCCACATTTCTCTTCATTATTGGCATCATTCTGTCTCTCTTGATGATCTCGTCATTACTTCATTTAGTGACGTTCTCCTTCTTTAGAGAATGGCTATGCCAGGATCATAGTGCTCTATTTGGGTGATTTAAGAACTTTGTGTGTGTGTGTGTGTGTTTGTCTGAGCAGAGAGAGAGAGAGAGATCACTGCATATTTTTCTGATGTCATCGGAGTTAACATGAGATCGGTTGAATGAGTTGACGGTCATATTAAAAATTGCAGTGATCTCTTTTGAATATGACCATCAACTCATTCAAATGTCACTCAGCAACCCTAGGATGACATCAGAAGAATTTGCTGCAGCGGTCTCTTAATTTTTTCCAGAGCTATATATATATATATATATATATATATGAGACTTTCACTTTTGCACTGTCACCGTGCCGGGGGGAGCTCTCTGCTAATGTGTGTCTGTGTACAGTATGTGTGTGTGTGTCTTTATGTTTGTGTGCGTGTGTGTTTATGTCAGTAAACACTGTTTTGTCTGTCACCTCAGAATAGCCAGCTGCTAATCAGCAGATGTGCCAGCCAAATAGCTCTGCTCTCCAAACACCCTCTGCTAATGGTGTGGAGTGTGAGTGTGATGGGTGCACTGTGTATAAATAGAGCTGTGACCATCATGAAAGTTTAATAATACACATTCATCGATTTATCTTATGAGAGCCAGGTAAGCGCATTGAACATTAGAATAAACATTACTTTGTTACATTTTGTTTGTTTTTTAGACTTTAGACAAACTGACATTGCACTTGGAAAATATGACATAAATAACAACTTAAATACACACGAAGCCTGCCTATGTTGGTGATGCTGTTTTTCTCCGCACAAAGGTTGCTTTGTTGGTGATTTTTTGTTGTTGCTTTGGTTCTTTTGTTGGGCATCCAGGCTACTGGCAGTGCATGTGCTACTGTGAGATAGGGCTGTTACGGATCCTGGGTACAACATGCGGTGCATTGGCGACTGGCGCCAGCCATCTGTGCCTTGTTGTTGTATCTTGCGTCATGTTTTGTAATGGGCTTGGTTGATGATTGTCCACAATGGGAAGTCCCCTACCTACAGCGCCAGAAATTTAACACCTCTCCTGTGTGCCGGTATATCTGGGGAAAAATGTGTGAGCTTGGGTTACCTGTGTATATTGATGTTGTTGAGATGTGTGTGTGTGTGTGTGTATTTGTGTGTGTACTAACAGTAAGAATGGCCACTATGTGTCTATGTGTGTTTATGTCTGGATCACATGGGACGAGATGAGAATGTTTTCTATGAGTCAAAGACAATCTGATGTGTCCTCTAATCCCGCTGCATTAATCTGCCTGCCTATCGAACAGAGAGGCTAAAGGGTTAAACTGCAACGTTGCATAAGAGAACTGCAGGATTATGTCAGATGGCTCACTTGTGTATCTTACTAAAGATGGCAGTAGCCTAGATTTTCTGATCTTTTCCAATTTAATGTGGTTGTTTTTTTTCTGAACAATTACATTCATGAGAACATGAATTTAGAATCATAAAATGCTTCATGCTCTTTTGAACAGATTGATTGAATAACTGATTTGTAACGGTTTACGAGGCAAGGCTAATCTGCTGAGCATGCATTAATCATTCTATTAATCCTTTTCATGTGAGCAGTGATCATAGTGTAGGTGAGGTCCTTCATCTCATGAAAATGCAAGTGGAATCCAATAATAACCACCATCAGCAGCAGCAGTAGGACTGGTGTGTGCACTGGTGTGTGTGTGTGTGTGAGGTGTGTGTGGGGGGGGGGGGGGGCACTGATAGTGACATTCAGTTTCACCTCCAATAGAGGGAGACAGGCAAAGATTGTTTACTTATTTGGGAAGTAGTTTGATATACTGTGCCTTGAATCAAGCCTTGTAGAAATAGGGAAACAACTCACTCTGTACTTTCCTCCCCTCATAGTTCCTGACGAAGAACCCCACCCGGCGTCTGGGCTGTATCGCTGCAGGTGGCGGGGAGCAGGCCATCGTGAGCCACACCTTCTTTGCCGAGATCGACTGGGACAAGCTGAACAGGCGGGAGATTGAGCCTCCATTCAAGCCTAGAATCGTGAGTGAGATTTCAAATGGACTTTGCTCCAAAACACCTCTAATCCAACCCGATCCTTCTTGATTAGATTGTAATAGAGTCTTCATATCTCATCCAGGCAAACAAGCAGTCTGAAAGATCAGAGAACCCTTTCCACAAAGCCCCAAGCATTCTAATGAACCCTGACCTGAGTTGGAATTTTGCATAATCCATGTTTGAGTGTGTAACTAGACCCATAACCCAAACTGGACTTTTTTTTAATTTACTTGATTGCATGTGGGAAACTCCTGTCATGACCACTAACTAAGTCTTGCTTGGGATCCATGCTAAAATGTCCTATTTGAAGTGACTGCTAGCTCTAAGCTATTTTCTCCACTCCTCCAGAAAACTGCGGAGGATGTGAATAATTTTGACCCTGACTTTACGTCTGAGGAGCCCATCCTGACACCCATCGAAGACCCCCTCATCGCCAGCTCCAGCCAGGATGAGTTCCGAGATTTCTCCTTCACCTCCGAGGAGCTGTTGTCCATGTAGACTATTGACCTGAAGAGGAGTGAAGGAGAGAGAGAGTTGGAGGTGGAGTGGAGGAGTGAAGGAGAGAGAGAGAGTTGGAGGAGGAGTAGAGTCTCTCATTCATGCCACTCCACTGCAAAGTATGCCATTTGTTGCACAGACTAAAGGCTACTTAGGTCAAATGCAACATGTCCGCCTAGAAGTCAAGGGTATTCAACAATCATTCCCCAAAGTGTATTTTGACTGTTAAATTATTATTTTTAAAAACAAAAAAAGTGTGTCCTTTTTTAAAAAAAACTGTTCATGCAGTGCAGTTGGTCTTTCTCTGTGTTGGTTGGCTTTAGAGATAAACTCCTGGGTGGTCTGCTAGCATTGTCAAACTGAGCATAGACAGCACAGTCATCAAGAGCCAAATGCTTCCTGGTCCTTTAAACAGAGTATAAATCTGCAAGCCAGAGGCATCATCATACTCATAATGACCAAGGTCCGGGGGCGCCAGAGGAACATTGTAATTCAGTCACACACAGATGCTGATAAGAGACGGTCAGCTCTCTGTGTCCAAAGCTAATCACAGCAGAATCATGACAGGCTACTGAGAGATCTCGGTTTGCTGGTGTTGTGGCCTCAGCTAATCTGTGTATTTGATGAAAAGCTAGCTTTAACCAATTATAAACCAAGGCACCATGTCAATTCAGTTGGGTCAAAGTTGAAATTGAGTCAACATTTCAATTCAACCAAGTGTAGCAAATTGTAGAGCACTCCATAATGACAAATTAATTAAGGTGATAATCACCTCATCTCTGGGTATGTAGTCCACAATCCCTCTGAGATTCTCAGACTGTGGGAGTCATGAACAGAGGTTGTGGGAGAAATCAAATAAGTGTTTTTGAGCTCTACCATGCTATCCAGTCAAACTGGCATTTGTATTACTCTTCAGCATTACTCTGAAATGTGTGTGTCTCAGACAGAGCCTCACTGTTCAACTGAAAGCTGAAAGTGTTTGTCACATTTTGAATGTGCCTGTGAACAACATGGATTGTGAATTCAAAGTTCACTTGAGAAGTGGTCAGGTTTTTCTTTTTTTTTGTCTCAGGTTTTCCTGTTGAGAATATTTTTTATAAATGTCATTTTAATGTTTGATTTGAATAATATCAGAACCTGTAACAGTTTAATGTGTCCGTGGTTTGTGAGATGTTTTACATGCAGAATCTTGTTTCAACAATTTCTCCCTCCTTTCAAAATACTCAGCTTAGCTAAATCCCAAAGGCAGCCAGCCTCACAAGAATTGTAAAGAGGAGGCCCCGTGTTTCATCTTGCAACCATCAGTGATCTTTCAGGCTGAGTGGTAGATGGAGACAGTAGCTAGGACAGATAACAGAACATAACTAAACGAGATTGTTGCTGATGGATGGATCTCGTTTTGGATATTGCTGAGGGAGACATACTTGTTTACCCCTCAGGAATTATTTCTGTTATTTATGTTATTAAAGCCATACCAAACCAGACATGTATAACACGTTTTTAAAGGCTATTCTTTGTTTTTATCTGGATGTTTATTATTATTGACGCCCCTTACAATGCTAGTGTATTGTTTACTGTAAATTATTTGTTTATTGCTATTCTGATGTTGTAACTTGCTTTGGCTAAAAGCATTTGCTAAGTGACCCTTACTACATCTGTCACCACTTAGTGTCAGGTTAGTGGTTGAGCAAGAGGAAGTTACAACAGCATCACTCTTCTGATTCAGAGAATTACATACTGTAGAATAGGGAATTAGTTTACATGCACATGAAGCTTAGTCCAACCTTCTTTAAGAAGCAAACCAAGCAGAAGAAAGAATGGGAGGAATCACCGGAGCACACAGATGTTGATGTTCCTTATTTTTCCGACCAGAAATAAAAAAAAAAATAAGGAACATTCACATCCGTGTGCTCCAGTGATTCCTTCCTTTCTTTACACGATCAGTCCTCTCCCCCCCCCCCCCAACTAAAAGCAATAATGCCCTGTTAGCATAATTCAGGCAGCGTGTTTATTTGACTATTAAACAATATAAATCCTCGTAGTGGGCTATTTGCTATCCCCGACAAGCTTTTAGAGTAGTGTTGCTCTCCTTTGAGGCCCTAATGAAAATCTCTGGCTAAAACATAATGCACTTGTAAGGTAGGACAGGACAGGGGCATATCTAAAGATGGGTATTCATCAAGGTTTAAAGGAGATATTCGCCATGAAGATAACCCTTGAGAGGCTATTCTATTTCATTGCATATACGGCAAGGCGATAAGGCAGTGTGCTGTGTGTTAGCTACACTATACTGTTTAGACACAAGTATTGGGAATGCCTGTCATTATACCCACAGGAATTTCAAAGACATCCCATTCTGAATCCAGGTATTTATATGGAGTTGCCCCCACACACACACACACACACACAAACACACACACTCGCTTGGGAAGGATTTCCACAAGATTTAAAATAATTTTTAAATAATAGTGTAAAATAATTCCACATCATCCCTCCCCCAACTCGGCATAAACAGTGCACAAAGCAAGGTCCATAAAGACATGTTTAAGTGACTCTGTTATGGAAGAAAATGACTGGCTTGCAGAGAACAGGGTTCTCTACATCATCAAATACCTTTGGGATGAACTAAAGAGACATTGCGAGCCAGGCCTTCTTGTCCAACATCAGTGCCTGACCACAAGCACTTCTGAATTAATGGGCAGAAATTTTCACAGAAACTCTAAAATCTTGCTGAAATCCTTCCCAAAAGAGTGGAAGCTGGTACAGCTGCAAGAGCGGGGGGGGTGAGGTGGGGCGACTCCATATAAATGCCTGTGGATGTAATGGCAGGCATCCCTGTGCTGTCTACATAGTGTGTGAGTCCTGGAAACAGCCAGGCCGATGAATAATTGAAAATGCCAGTTCAGGCTGAAGAGTTACTAAAGGGGAATGGGAATGAGAAGATGTTCCTCAGGTGCATCAAGTTCAACATGACTGGATCATTCAGTGTCCTTCCAAAACACACACACAGACACACACAGACACACACATCTCCCTTATAAAGTCTTTAGTCAAACTTCCTGTCTGTCGGAGAGAGGCTGTCTAGACAGGCAAGTGTTGCCAAAATCCAGCCTTGGAGCCCTGTGGTGGATGGAAATTTCCACTTTGGAAGCCTTGGGCAGCGGGGGAGGGGGGGGGAGTGTTCTCCTCTCACAGGGGGAAGGTATGAGCACCACACCGAAATCCTTTTGCACAATTGCAAGACGGTGTTCCGCCATTTCTTTCTATGTTTGAATGCTCTCTTTCACTGGGACCTAGCCAGAAAATCAGACGGAGAGCCTGCATCACCTGCTATGGGAAAAGCCCAGGGGCAGAGCGACATCTATATCATCTGTGAACCACGACTCCACTGAATGATAATCAGTCAAGATGAGCTGAGTGGAGTGTCTCTTTGACAGATAGCCACTTGAAACATCTGTTGAACTGGCCCCGACCTAAACTTGTATGGTTAATTACTCTACAAGAAAGAATGAATGCCATAGCGTATACAGTTGAGCTGATAGAGCTATGCTTGATGGGGAAATCCATTTGGTGCACGTCACCCTGTGTATGAGCACATTATTTATTTTCTTTATATCACATGTATAAGCAAAGTAAATTAGTGTCTGTTAATAAACATGTTATAGTGTCTTGTTGGTTCAATGTGCATTTTTAAAGACATTATTTCATCCTTGTGCTGTACATTATTTAATGTGCCAGTGCTATCCACAGAATTGTTGTCATTATTTGGGCATTTAGAGTTTACGGAAATGGACAGCTTTACCATTTGTTTGGCAGGGCACATGGTCCATTGCTACTGTGTTCTTGCACAGTGGTGTAAGATGACAACCCTTTGTGCCATGTCCATGCTGAAGAAAAGGCCTACGATCTATTACTGTCATGCTAAACTCCTTTTTCCTTCCAACTCTACCTCCAACTCTCTCACACACACACACACTGTCTCTCTTTCCTTCTCTCTCTCTCTCTCTCTCTCTCTCTCTCTGTCTCTCTCACACACACACACACACACACATACACTCTCTCTCTCTCTCTCTCTCTCTCTCTCTCATTGTCATCTATGTTCTCCAGCTGTACTTGGATGACCCATGTGAGTGTATTCCCACCCTACCAGTCAATAAGAGGCTCATATCTTTCTACACATAATCTCCTTTCTCTCTGCATCAGATCACTGGCACAAAAGGATCAAACTTCACTTTTCTCTCGAATTGTATGCTGCATTGCCAAAGCATTCACAGGAATAATAGAAATACATATAAAACCATATAAAAACATACAAACATTGTTGCACTCCAACAAATCAATACACTGTAAATTATGTTAGTATACTGTTTATGCATATTCTCTTTCTCTCCCTTTTTTTCTCTCACTCTCTCTATCTCTCACACACAGACACATACACACACACATCCAGAGTTCCTGCCTGCTGCCAAGAGCATATTTAGCATGATTCGCCACTCATGTAAGCATGTAAACAACATGATCCAATAAAGAACCTTTGCAAACCATATCAAGAGACAGTGGACTGCTGAGTGAAGGAGGGTGTCCCGTCCCGGTCACTTTTAGGTGAACAAAATCAGGACTGGAGTAGTTGTGCCCTCATCAGAACCCTTTTTCTAAGGAGGGTGTGATGAGTGAGTGAAAGTTACTTTGAATCTGATTTAGAGCTGATACTTCTTTGTGACTTCTTTATGACTAACTCTGTTTTCACTTATTGTAAGGCTATTTATATCTACTGGATTACTATACTTAGCGGCGGTCATATAGGTTTAGTCAGATTCAATGATTCCCGGGACACTGAAAGACCGGAGTACACGAAACTTGGTGGGCAAGTTGTGGATAGCATGGAAAAGTGGATAGCATGGAACCATCGTTTTTCGTTTTGATCTGTAGCCCCCCCGCTGGACTGGACCCCCCGAAAGGAGGGTAGGGCAGACACAGTTTTCTGTGAATATCTCGAAAACCGTAGGGTTTAGGAGGACCATTTTTTTTTTGTATGTTGATCTCAAGGGGCCATGTCAACCCATTCCATAACCACTCATTTCATGTATAGCGCCACCTAGTTAAACACAAAAAAGTAAAAATGAGGTGTTGTAATTGAAGGTATCTGTGACCTAACAAAGTCAAAACTGTACAAAATTGGAAGTGTAGGATCATTATGACACCCTCTGTATGTACGCCAAGTTTCGTGGAATTCCGTTCATGGGGGGCCACACAATAAATTAATTTATGTTACTATACACCAACTGGCCTGTAGGTGGCCGGAGACAGTTTTCTGTGAATATCTCGATAACCGTAGGGCCTAGGAGGTCCACCTTTTTTATGTATGTTGGTCTTAAGGGGGCATGTCAACCCATCCCATTACCACTTATTTTATGTATAGCGCCACCTAGTTAAAAATGAAAAAGCAAAAAATTAGGTGTTTTCATCACAATATCTCTGGCTGACAAGGTCAAAACTGCACGAAATTAAAAGTGTAGGATCATTATGACACCCTCCGAATGCATACCAAGTTTTGTGTACTTTCGTTCATGGGGGGCCTTACAATAAAATAATTTATGTGTACATTTAGTGACGTACACCAACAAGGATTCCCGGGACACTGAAAGACCGGGGTACACAAAACTTGGTGGGCATGTACCCCCACATGGATAGCATGGAACAGTAATTTTTCGTTTTGATCTGTAGCCCCCCCGCTGGACTGGACCCCCCGAAAGAAGGGTAGGGCAGACACAGTTCTCTGTGAATATCTTGAGAACTGTAGGGCCTAGGATGACCATTTTTTTCCGTATGTTTGCCTCCAGGGGTCATGTTAACCCATTTCATGTGCACACATGTGCACAAACAGATACACACACACACACACACACATACATTCACAGTAATCATACGTATGACACATACTCACACAGTAGACATATGTACGCTTGCATGCACACACACAAGCACGCACACACACACACACACACACACACACACACACACACACACACACACACACACACACACGCATAACATAAACATGTACATGCACACAATTCAAGAATTTCTCAGAATTATGAACAGGCAAGATGGAGGTGGGGTTGTATAAAATTAATTTTACATGTGAAATCTATGAACTAATCATGTTTTGGTACTTGTTGTCTAGCAGATATCAGTGAGAATTGAGTGTGGATAATGCAATTTAGTGAGACAGTTAGAATCATATAGGCCTTTCAGCGTGATTTATTTTTGTGGAAAAAATGTGCTGGACTGGGCGGCAGTCATATTTTGTACCGCTCTGCGGTACATCTAGTTTAGCAAGTGATTAAGGGAGGTCACACATTTACAACCTCATGACACGCTATCGCTGCCCGTGGCCTTGATATTAATGGTCACTGTAAATCCATATCAATGTCAGTGTTAACCCATTCACAATGCACACATACGATATGATAGAATAGGTCATGCTTAAAAATGTGTTTCGCTTTTTGTCCATTTAAAAATATGTATACCTATGTACAATTTTGAGCAAGGGAAGTCTTTCTACTTTTTTTTCATAGATATCATTCCACATTCCATGTTGTTTGCTGAGCTCTACAGCATCCTTAGGAGCTGAAAACAACCACAAGTATGTTCGAAATGATCCCCTGGATAATTCAAAGAGGACGTCACTGGTTTGTTTAGAGAGGTCTTTAAGTGTTCTATAGAGGAAACATTTCATCCAAAATAGGACATACAGCAGATACCAGCAACAAACCCACTCACCCTATAGTTATTTTTAGCCATTTTGCATCCGTCTGTGTGTGTGTGTGTGTGTGTGTGTGTGTGTGTGTGTGTGTGTGCGTGCGTGCGCACATGTGGCCTCCATAGACCCCTCTGAAGCTCCTAATCTATGTCACATGTCACACTCACTCATTCCTCTGCACTGTTCAGTTGGCTTTACTTTTAATGACCATATATGTCTCTTATTGTTTACAAATAAATGAATGTGTTCTCTCTACTCGCCTATTCTTAATGACATCAGTAACCATTGTTTCTATATCACATCTGAATGCTGGCATGCTTCAAGTCATTTTGAGACTCATTTAGCTTATTTAAAGCTGTGTTCTGTCCAATCCTTGCGTGTGTCTCGCAGCTTAGACCCTCGTTGGCCCCTCATCCCCACTCTTCATCCCCTCTGCTAACAAGATCAATACCCTCATCATCCGTTTCCATGGCAGCAGGGGTCACTTCCAGGCTCTCATCACAAAACCAGGCTACCACCATGAAGAGGAATACATTGTCATGGTGATTTGTGCTGACCAATGCCGTCCACTGGGACTTGATGAGGTCACAATGACACATGACACATGACAAGGGCTTTTAAGAGCACTGAAATGACTCTGACACACTTTTCTGATTTTCCCTTGACAGTTTATTCCTATCCTCACTTTACCCTGATCTTAGATTCATTTTAAGCAGAAGTCTTTTGTCATGTTTCTGGTCAAGATGAATAAACACAGTAACAAATTTCAGTTTGGAATCTCAGATATGTTATATTACAAAAGAATTAAACACAGATTTCAATTCACTACAATGCACTACAACACCCTATTTTAAAAATAAATAAATAAACAAACAAGTAAAATGACTCAAACATTTTGACATTAAATAATGAGGGTTTCTGGTAACACTTTACTTGACGGGTGAGTTCATTTTGACAAGTTGTCATCGTTCTGTCTTCCACATTCATTAAAGGTTTGGTATGAATGTTGATTCATGTCTCATGAAACAGTCATGAATGCTTTATGTGCAGTTTATGACAGCTGCTATGAATGTGTTATGAACTCACCCGTCAAGTAAAGTGTTACAGGGTTTCTTTTCTGTGTAAAATGGATTATTTGCTGTGGTTATTACCTGGGCATTACAATATTTCATAAAGTAACAAATACGTATTTTTATAAAACAAGATATTGTTAATTACCCTTTTCCCTGCTCTAGTGCTTGATGGATGGCAATTTATTCTTTACTGGTCATGTGTGTGTGTATGTGTGTGTGTGTGTGTGTGTGTGTGTGTGTGTTTGTGTGTGTATGTGTGTGTGTGTTTGTGTAGGAGAAGAGTAGCGTGCCACTAAGCTCAGCGTAAACCCACCTCTATCCTCTTATCAGAGACAATTTGAGCCATTCCTTTAGCTGGACGTATGGCCAAATGCATAGATTACAGTGTTGCAGCAATCCCATCTAATCTTGACCCTGCGGGTCTTCGACCCCTCCCGTCTTGTGGACACAGAACATTGGGATTGAACTTGGCATGAACTCGGTGACTCTTCCTCAGACTCACACTCCTCGCTCCCTGGGGTTCAAAATGCTTGCTCATGGTTTTCCTTCTTTTTCCATCATATTCCTCTTTTTTGCTCTTGCCTGATCTTTTCTCCCTTTAGCCGTGTAAAATGAGAAACTCGTTGGCTTTGGTGACACATTTGCAGTCCACCCAGGCATGGAGCTGTATGTGTGTGTGTGTGTGTGTGTGTGTGTGTGTGTGTGTGTGTGTGTGTGTGTGTTTGGACCGAAGAAAAGGCCTATGATCTACCTCCAACTCTCTCTCTCTCTCTCCCACACACACACACACACACACACACACACACATGCACGACAGGGTGGGACAGCAACTGGACAGCAAACACCCACATATATTGAACACACATACTGTATATGGAATGGTGTTTGAAAAGGCTTTGGTCCTGATGGTTAGTCAAATAAGTGCTGTGTTTACTTATGTGAATGACAGGAGAGATGTTAAATTCCTCATGCTATAGGTAGGGCAATCTTAATTACCCCAGAGATAGTTATTACCCCAGAGATAGGGTAGTAAGCTTACTTACTATAGAAATAAAATACTTGCTTACTTATAACTCTGCAGGCTGACTACTATGCAACCTAGAATCTCAACAGTGATTCTTGTAGACTACTGACTCAGTAAAGCTCATAGTGTGCTCTTACATTCATTCTACTCTGATTCAGAAATGTTGGATGGTAAGCACACTGAGTCAGAGCTTCTTCAAAATGAATGTCTTTTTAGAATGTCTAATTAGATGTGAGAATATTTTCAGATTCCAATGGAATTCTGAACGGAATTCTGAACGACAGTGCAGAATCACAAGACAAGGCAGACAAATTCCCTGGCATGGGCTGGGTGAAGAAGGAGTAAAGGGAATCCCTTTTCAGCTCCTGTACAATGTCAAGCAGTGCCTCTGATAACTGGAAGAGACCACCAATGGTGTAAGCTTACAGTGAACTTTTGTCACAGTCTGTCATAATTATGGTTATGGTATTTAGCAGACGCTTTTGTCCAAAATGACATACAAATAACAACAATACAATACAAACACAAAAATTGGTATTAAAGACTACATTAAGGAGAATAGCAATAATAAACAACAATGGCAATCAATAGCCTAATGAAAATAAATATACTGTAACGCATAAGAAACGCTAAATAAACTAAGTGCATGTTGAACACGCTTTCAGACCTCTCTTGAATAACCCAAAACTAGGGCAACTCATTCCACCAACAAAGAACCACTGAGGAAAAGAGTTATTACCTGGCAAGTCCTTAGACTTGGCACGCGTCCTGTCAGAGCTCATCCGTTGCAGAGGGTAACTTTGATCTAGGCAGAGTTTTAATCCTATTGACTTGGTCACACTGTTGCCCTCAACACAGGATCGAAATGAACCAGGTTTAATGGGAGTGTTTAAGATGTTAGCACTGATAAACTGTATAGAAGACATTCCCTATTCTGAGTAATATATGATAGTAAAATATGTCAGATTTGTTACCATCCATGCATGGCTAAATCCTCTAAAGTGTCAAATTAGGCCTACTAAAACTCAAGTATCAATATTTTAGTAAATATTAGGCTAACACCCTCTGCTGAACCCACTCTACAAAACACTCCCAGATAAATTCATCAATATGTAGTCATGATTAAAAAAAAACTACAAATATAGCTGCAAGCAGCAATGAGGGGGCCAAGCAGGCCAGCTCAGCAGGCCAGATTTGCCATGTAAGTCAATGCCGTTGCATCAGACATATAGCCTTAAGCAGTCACAGCAAGTTCCATGTCATACAACCCAAGATTGGCTGAGTTACAAGGTCAAGTTTCACATCAAAACATAACTGATTTTGTGGGGCTGAACCAGGGCTGAGTGTCGCCGCCCCCTCACCCAGCCAACCCACCGCCGCAATCGCCCGTGCCCGTCCCACCCTGCCCCACTCTTGCACGCACGCTTTAGAATTAACTGGATGGAACTCGCTGTCATCAGTTTCACATCAAAAATAAAAGATCGATTGAAATATTATCATGCTTGCTGTGATTTCAATGCCCCCATAGAGGTCAAAGGTCACCAAATTATTTGTGCATCATCAGGATGAACCAGACGGTTCTATGGGCTACCACTGACCTCCATTGCAGAATAATGCAGCAACTACAGGCCAAAATACATTTTTGCCAATTACAGAGCCCCCTAGAGGTCAAAGGTCACCAAATTTCTTGAGCGTCCTCCTGGTGGGTCCTGAGGACCATGTACTAAGTTTGGTTTTGATACATGAAAGCGTCAATTGTTCCAGAAAAGAATACACTGATAAGGCATGGTCTGAAGATGGTCTCTGCCAATTTTGGTGAGGATCAGCTGAAATTTTTGACATGCGAATACTTATTCATGTTTTTGATTAAATCCAATATGGCGGCTGAATCAATTATGATGACATCACAAGTTGGCTTGGGTCGGCCTAAGGACTTCCAACAGTATTACCAGACACCACTAGTGCGTAATTCTAAGCACAACAGCAGCTACAGGCCAAAAGGCATATTTCTTAATTACAGCGCCCCCTAGAGGTCAAAGGTCACCAGATTTCTTGAGCGTCCCCCTGACTGGGTCCTGAGTCCATGCACCAAGTTTGGCTTTGATACATGCAAGGGTTGCTGAGATATGAGCTCACTTCCTGTTTTGTGGCTTCGCCGCAAATTTTGATTGGCTGTTACGGGCGAACGGTAATACTTCCGAAGACGAAAAGTGATAACTTTTGTGAGGCTTGGTCTGAAGATGATCTGTGTAAAATTTGGTGGGAATCAGAGAAAGTATGTGACCCCTGATACATTTTAAGTGTTTTTGATGAAATCCAAAATGGCGGAAAATCCATCATGGCGGAAAATAACATCATAGGGTGCGTTGAACTCGGCTTGGTCCAAGGATTCCAACGATACATGACTTTTGAAAATCGGACCTACGGGTCAAAAGTTACGTGAGTGAACACACTTCCAACTTTGGCCTGTTGGTGGCGCTAGAGGGTTGGAGTTGCCGACATGAAACTTGGTGACATGAATCATGGGACCGTCCCCAATTAGTGTGCCAAATTTCCCAACTTTTTACCAGACGGTTCTATGGGCTGTCATCAGTGATGCCAGGTTAGTCTATTTTGACCACTTTTTTCGGTAACGAGTAATCTAACGCGCTACTATTTACAAACCAGTAATCAGATTAAAGTTACTTATCTAAGTTACTGTGCGTTACTATTTTTGTCATTTTCCTTAGTAAAAAGATAATATTCTTTGCTTTCTTCTTGTCTTGGGGATATATGTCATGTAGGCTATGCTCACGTTTTCAGCATGAGGACAATTCACGTAAAACCACGCAGCGACACAAACGTAAACAACAATGGAGGGAGAGAGAGAGATGCACATCAGTCATTACTTTGAGTTTGTCAGCTAAACATGACAACATTAAGGTACATTGTACATTCTGTACTGGCGACAAAGTGCTGTCTAGCTAGACGTCCCAAGTCTCCCGAAGTTTTGGGAGTCTCCCACATATTGATAGCGGCTTTCTGACGGCCGCAAATTACATAAAATCTCCCGGAACCTAGAGCGAACAAGAGCACGCAAGCCAGACCGGACTTCAAATCGCGTGTGCAAATGAGTTTAACGCGCACACAACGGAGAGAGGAGTGGAGTGGAGGAGAGGAGAGGAGCGTTTGTGCCTGAAGCGCATCCAAGACAGAGAGCATCCTGGTCTGTTTTGCTAAATCAACCAATCAGTTTTCAGTGTAAGTGTGCTTATATCTCTTTTCTCCCAAACTTAATGAATCAGTTCAGTCAGTGTATCTAGGAACAGGAGCGTCATGGCAGCGTCAGCGCCCCTCAAAAAGGAAGATTTAAGACCCATTTCACATCAGACTACACAAAAGTGTACCCAATTGTCTCATAAGATTAAAACATAAATATAACCGCAAGCGGTGATTTACGGGGTCCGAGCAAAACGAACATGAGGTAGCATAGCTTTTTAGTTTTACATATGCTTTGATTGTTTGGGCACAATTGTTCAAAAGAAATGTGATCGGATTTCGGTTATCGGATTTCAGTTACCGGATTTCGGCTATCGGATTGGATCAAATCTTGAAAATGGGTTGTTCAAAAGGAAACAAGGATCCTGAAATTGGATTAGATCACATAATCTATTCTTGGTTTTGATCTGGATATAACCTTTGTGTTGTTCAAAACTTTTGAGTTAGATTGGAATAAATTTGATCCATAAAATTAGGATTACCCTGTGCTGTAACGTTATAGTGTGCTAACCTCCACAACCCAACAGTATTCTAACAATACTTGATTCTACAGGACTATTTATTTGTTGTGGATAAGATGAAGGGTTTGATAATGGAAGGCAGTGTTTCCCACAGAATTGAATTGCATTTGTGGTGGTGGGTTCTGTATCGGAGTCAATAAGATAAACAGCCTATAATTATACAGTTATACTTGACTTGCACTACAAGTCCATATTGACAAGTAGCTGTAATGCTGTAATGTTATAGTGTGCTAACCTCCACAACATTATATTCTAGTATGCTAACCTCCACAACCCAACAGTATTTGAACACTAATGCTTCAGGTGGGATTTGAACTCTCAACCTTAGGATGACCAGTACAAGGCATTATCCCACTAAGCCACTGTCAATCCTACATCTTTGCCAGTCACATTCACATGGTGAAAATGTGTATTGGTAAACACACAAGAAAAACTCCAAGTATACATTTGACAATAAAATGAAGGGCTTTCCTGAAAGAGAACACCTGAAAACGTTTGGAAATTCTGGGACAATTAGAAATTTGTAGAGAAGAACAGTAATGGATGAAATATAAATATGATAGACTTAATGATGAAGGAAAAATAGTAAACAAAGAAGTTCCCCTATATGTCTTCGAGTGTGTCGGCATTCTGATTCTTGGCAACTAATGAGTGTGAATGTTGATTGCCTGATGTCATTCAGGTGCTGTTCAGTGGTGTGAATCTTCAATAACCAATAGCATGTGCATCTTGAGCCTAAAGCTCTAGCAGGATTCGAACTCTCAACCTAACAAACACCAGCACTAGGCATTATCCCTCTGAGCCACTAACAATCCGACATATTAGGCAGTCACATTCACATGGTGAAAATGTGTGTTGGTAAACACACAAGAAAAACTCCAAGTATACATTTGACAATAAAATGAAGGGCTTTCCTGAAAGAGTACACCTGAAAACTTTTGGATATTCTGGGGCAATTACACATTTATAGAGAAGAACAGTAATGGATGAAATATAAATATGATAGACTTAATGATGAAGGAAAAATAGTAAACAAAGAAGTTCCCCTATATGTCATAGAGTGTGTCGGCATTCTGATTCTTGGCAACTAATGAGTGTGAATGTTAATTGCCTGATGTCATTCAGGTGCTGTTCAATGGTGTGACTCAGAAGGCTCAATGGTATGGAGTGATGACACGGAGATGGCAGGTTTCGGTGCAACACAAGTTAACTTTATTTGAGTTTCAATTCATCTGTTCTTTTGTTCTTTACTTGTATGTGTGCTGCATCAAAGAGGAAACAAACAGAAAATGGAGTAATCAGTGAAATGGGGTAAATCAGTACAGATCCCAACTCACAAACAAACCAATTGATATTTGAACAATAAACTGAAATCATATGGCTATATAAAGGTACAACTAAACAATACTTGACATCCCAAGTCAACCAACATCACCTAATCATCTCTCACATGGGACTCCAACACACCAAACCAACAAACAAAGACCTTAACTTTACACATGATGGCAGAGCTACTCTACAAACTGATAAACATCACAAAAGTCATAGTGAGGGTGATTAAAGTGATGACTTACGTTAACTCAAAGACGCACACAGAGCAGGACACACTGGAGTGCTAGGTTGAGATGAACAAAAGAGCGAACTGAGGGCGAGCAAACAATTTATCCTGGTCTGAGCCCCTGCTCCGGAGCTACAGGGTTTCCCAGCGGGTAAACTTTGGAAAGATTTGCAAAGATTTGGAAAAGATTTTTGAAAGACTACAGTATCAGACCCTCTCACATCTAAAGACAAGTAGTAGAGTTTTAAGTCACAGACTATGATTTTGCAATGACTAGGGATCTTGCAGGGTCACTATTTACAAGACTGCAACATGATTCCTTTAAAATATTACCCATTGTGCAATAGATAAACAGGAACTGAAAATTATAGCCTACTAAACTCAAAGTCGTATTTTCGTGTTTCTGCAGCATTGTTTCATGCGTGACATCCTTAACCGATATAGAGTTGTTCTGTCAAGTGGAAGAGCCGACTAAATATGTATAAGAAATGACAAATATTATAAGAATAACAAATAATTATAGGCTACAGCTTATAATTACACAGTAACACTTGCCTTGCACTACAAGTCCATATTGACAAGTAGCTGTAATGTTATAGTGTGTTATCCTCCACAACCCAACAGCATTCTATTGTAGTATGTTAACATCCACAACCCACTAATGCTTCAAGTGGGATTTGAACTCTCAACCTAAGGATCACCAGTACAAGGTATTATCCCACTGACCCACTGTCAATCCTACATGTTGGCCAGCCACATTCACATGGTGAAAATGTGTATTGGTAAACACACAAGAAAAACTCCAAGCATGGAGGGGCGATTAGACATTTGTAGAGATGAACACTAATAGATTAAATATAAATATGATAGACTTAATGATGAAGGAAAAATAGTAAACAAAGAAGTTCCCCTGAATGTCATAGAGTGTCTCGGCATTCTGATTCTTGGCAACTGATGAGTGTGAATGTTGATTGCCTGATGTCATTCAGGTGCTGTTCAATGGTGTGAATCTTCAATAACCAATAGTATTCGAGCTAGAGCCTAAAGCACTACCGGGGATTCGAACCCTCAACCTAACAAACACCAGCACTAGGCATTATCCCACTGAGCCACTGACAATCCTACATATTGGGTAGTCACATTCACATGGTGAAAATGTGTGTTGGTAAACACACAAGAAAAACTCCAAGTATATATTTGACAATAAAATGAAGGGCTTTCCTGAAAAAATACACCTGAAAACTTTTGGATATTCTGGGGCAAATAGACATTTATAGAGAAGAACAGTAATGGATGAAATATAAATATGATAGACTTAATGATGAAGGAAAAATAGTAAACAAAGAAGTTCCCCTATATGTCATAGAGTGTGTCGGCATTCTGATTCTTGGCAACTAATGAGTGTGAATGTTAATTGTCTGATGTCATTCAGGTGCTGTTCAATAGTGTGAATCTTCAATAACCAATAGCATGTGCATCTTGAGCCTAAAGCTCTAGCAGGATTCGAACTCTCAACCTAACAAACACCAGCACTAGGCATTATCCCACTCTGCCACTGACAATCATACACATTCAGCAGTCACATTCAAATGGTGAAAATGTGTGTTGGTAAACACACAAGAAAAACTCCAAGTACACATTTGACAATAAAATGAAGGGCTTTCCTGAAAGAGTACACCTGAAAACTTTTGGATATTCTGGGGCAAATAGACATTTATAGAGAAGAACAGTAATGGATGAAATATAAATATGATAGACTTAATGATGAAGGAAAAATAGTAAACAAAGAAGTTCCCCTATATGTCATAGAGTGTGTCGGCATTCTGATTCTTGGCAACTAATGAGTGTGAATGTTAATTGTCTGATGTCATTCAGGTGCTGTTCAATAGTGTGAATCTTCAATAACCAATAGCATGTGCATCTTGAGCCTAAAGCTCTAGCAGGATTCGAACTCTCAACCTAACAAACAGCAGCACTAGGCATTATCCCACTCTGCCACTGACAATCATACACATTCAGCAGTCACATTCAAATGGTGAAAATATGTGTTAGTAAACACACAAGAAAAACTCCAAGTATACATTTGACAATAAAATGAAGGGCTTTCCTGAAAGAGTACACCTGAAAACTTTTGGATATTCTGGGGCAATTAGACATTTATAGAGAAGAACAGTAATGGATGAAATATAAATATGATAGACTTAATGATGAAGGAAAAATAATAAACAAAGAAGTTCCCCTATATGTCATAGAGTGTGTCGGCATTCTGATTCTTGGCAACTAATGAGTGTGAATGTTAATTGTCTGATGTCATTCAGGTGCTGTTCAATAGTGTGAATCTTCAATAACCAATAGCATGTGCATCTTGAGCCTAAAGCTCTAGCAGGATTCGAACTCTCAACCTAACAAACAGCAGCACTAGGCATTATCCCACTCTGCCACTGACAATCATACACATTCAGCAGTCACATTCAAATGGTGAAAATATGTGTTAGTAAACACACAAGAAAAACTCCAAGTATACATTTGACAATAAAATGAAGGGCTTTCCTGAAAGAGTACACCTGAAAACTTTTGGATATTCTGGGGCAATTAGACATTTATAGAGAAGAACAGTAATGGATGAAATATAAATATGATAGACTTAATGATGAAGGAAAAATAGTAAACAAAGAAGTTCCCCTATATGTCATAGAGTGTGTCGGCATTCTGATTCTTGGCAACTAATGAGTGTGAATGTTAATTGTCTGATGTCATTCAGGTGCTGTTCAATAGTGTGAATCTTCAATAACCAATAGCATGTGCATCTTGAGCCTAAAGCTCTAGCAGGATTCGAACTCTCAACCTAACAAACACCAGCACTAGGCATTATCCCACTCAGCCACTGACAATCATACACATTGAGCAGTCACATTCAAATGGTGAAAATGTGTGTTGGCAAACACACAACATCAAGAAAATTCCTAGCATACATTTGACAATAGAATTAGGGGCTTTATAAAAAAGAGTACATATCTGAAAATGTGCACTGTTAATGGTATCCACCTAATGATGGTTGTATGGTTGTTATCCAAGAAAAAAAAATTACTCATATAGGAATATAGGTGATATAGGAGAAATGGGCTGAGTGGTCGAACTTTATTGGCCTATATCTCTGAAATGGAACAACGTATCCAAATTCTTTTGATAACTTTTGTGAGGCTTTGTCTATACATTGTCTGTGAGAATTTTGGTGAAGATTTGATAATTTTTGAAGCCTGTGAAACTTTTTATGATGTTTGGCTTTTCTCTGAAATTGTGGCAAAAGTAAACATTTTTAGAGCATAAGACCAGGGTGAAAAAGATGCATCTGAATGTAGAGATTAATATGATTAAAGAATTTTGAGTCTAGGTGAATCTGGTAAGGAGAAATAAGCGTTTTTGACAAGAGCGCCACCTTTGGGTGCAGTACCCCAAATTTGGGTTATGGGTAGTGGGGGGTACTGGTAACAATACTTGAAAATGTCAAGTTTCTAGGACTTACGGTTTATAGGAATATAGGTGATCTAGGAAAAAAGGCCTAAGTGGTCTAACTTTATTGGCCTATATCTCTGAAATGGAACAAAATATCAAAATTCTGAGCGATAACTTTTGTGAGGCTTGGTCTAAACATTGTCTGTGAGAATTTTGGTGAAGATTCGATTATTTTTGAAGAGTGTGAAACTTTTTATAATGTTTGGCTTTTCCATGAAATTGTGGAAAAAGTAAACATTTGTAGACCATAAGACCAGGGCCAAAAAGATGCATCTGAGTTTAGAGATTAATATTCTGAAAGAATTTTGAGTCTAGGTGAATCTGGTAAGGAGAAATAAGCATAATTAACTTTTTTTTTCAATAGCGCCACCTTTGGGTGCAGTACCCCAAATTTTGGGTTATGGGTAGAGGGGGGTACTGGTAACCATACCTGAAAATTTCAAGAGTTTTGGAGTTACGGTTTAGGCTGCAGTATGATTTTTACAGAATTTTGGCCAAAAAATGAACGGTACAGAAACAATAGGGTTCCTGCAGCTACGCTGCTCGGACCCCTAATGATAGTCTTGCACACTGCACTGTTTGTAACAGCGACTTTAGCTCACAGCGGGTTAAATGATTGCAAAAGACTTGTTGAGGTGAGTTTAACAAGTGTAATTTCATTTGCATATTATTCAGGCCTATACAAGATGGCTAGTTGCCAAGGCTACATGAAAAAAAAATCTACAAAAAAATCTACATATTTTACTATAACAATTTCTATCAATAGGCCTTCCTTATTTTGGTGTTGGTATTATTGAACAAACATCTGAATTTCAGTATCTAAGTAGGTTAGGTTGGGATGTCTGCTATACATGGCTGACATTACTGTTAAAATGCACTTCCAGTATAGTGAGTATTGGCAAAACCGGTTATCATTTTTATGTTGAGGCGGTGGGGGTGTTGTCGGCAGCTGCTGAAAGTAACTAATAAAGTAACTTGTAATCTAACTTAGTTACTTTTAAAATCAAGTAATCAGTAAAGTAACTAAGTTAGTTTTTTTTTGAAAACTTTTTAGTCTTTTTGATTAAATCCAATATGGCGGCCGAATCAATTATGTTGACATCACAAGTTGGCCTGGGTCAGCCTAAGGACATCTAAAAGTACTACCAGGCACCACTAGTGTGTTTTAATTCCAAACACATCAACAGCTACAGGCCAAAAGGCATTTTCGCTAATTACAGCGCCCCCTAGAGGTCAAAGATCAACAGATTTTTTGAGTGCCCTACTGATGGAGTTGTAAGTCCATGGACTAAGTTTGGTTATGACAGATGAAAGGGTTGCTGAGATATGAGCTCACTTCCTGTTTGGCGGCTTCGCCGCATATTTCGATTGGCTGTTACAGGCAAATGGTTTTAGTTCCGAAGATGAAAATTGATAACTTTTGTGCGGCTTGGTCTGAAGATGTTATGTGCTAAGTTTCGTGAAAATCGGACAAACTATGTGAGGCGTGAAACTTTTTAAAGGTTTTTGAAAAAATCCAAAATGGCGGAAAATCCATCATGGCGGAAATTGACGTCATAGGGTGCGTTGAACTCGGTTTGGTCCAAGGATTCCAACGATGCCTCATTTTTGGCAATTGGGCATACAAGTCAAAAGTTACGTGCGTGAACGCACGTCCAACTTTGGCCTGTTGGTGCGCTGGAGGTGCCGGCATGAAACTTGGGGAAATTAATTATTGGACTGTCCTCAATCAGTGTGCCAAATTTCACAACTTTTGACCAGTCGGTTCTATGGGCTGCCATAGACTTCAATGGCGGAAGTGTAATAATAGGGAAGAAAACATAGAATCACTATGGGTTGCCTCGCAGCTTCGCTGCTTGGCCCCCAATAATAATAGGAAAACGTAGAAACACAATGAGGTCCTCGCAGCTTCCCTGCTTGGCCCCCAAAAAACGGCCACAGCGCGTTCCCGGCTCATAGCTCGTCCCGAAGGCTTGCGAGACATGTGACTGCGCGTTCACGCGCTGGCATGTTGAAGGGAGATGCGATTACACAGCGATACCCAAGAGCACACTGGCGAAAACACTGCTCTAGCGCCAGGGTCATTATCTATTCGCAAAACATGTTCTGACAACAGCGGATATTGTGTTTTCATTTATGGGGTAACATTATCACCACTTAGAACTCAAACGGTAACCGTTCCCTTTGATTTCCTGCTACGTGCGATTATAACGACTGGACTTGCGTAGCAGCCTTGCGCGCTGCAGGGTCCCAGAGCTCAAGCAACAGTTGCTCGGAGAGTCGACGGGAAGATGGACACTGGTGCAACACCTCCGAAGAAAAGGTAAAAGTTTTTATTTTGATCATATACGTGTCTCAAAACTCGTGCAATAAATTATTCCGTCTTATTGCAGGTGAACTGCAATGGTCGTTTAGACGCAACGTCGCTATCAAGAGATTAAATCAATTAATTGGTCGCTTAATTCAATCACATTCCTGCTCCAATTCAGAGAATTGGCTGCGTTTAATCAGATAGGCTAAGTCGCCAAGACTTTTTTAATTCACTTGTCGTTCACACTTGACTTTTGGCGGCGTTACGATACTGAGATTTGGACCAGGTTCCAACTTTCCTTCTACACATTTGTTGTTGGTGTAATATGATTGGGGGTAATTTTATTGCAAATCTTCTCTCAGTCTTGTATAGCTAACAAAAAAATAATTCCAAAATGTACTATAAACAGGCGTTATGATGTTAGCAATACTAAAAAGGATGGACTGGACTTGCGCTTTTCTTAGGTTGTGATTATCCGTTTCACCATGGGGACAGCTTACTTTTACACTCAGACCCGGCTACTGTTCATTTTATATGTTATTTTATAGCATGCTATTCTGAATTAATAATACACATAGCCCATGTGCATGTAATCTTAATAATTGTTCTCACTAAGTGGCCTTTCATTCCGCATATATTTTTTTACATAGCGTAAAAATTGTACAGAACGCAGGTGTTCAAATCGGGTGTCAATGTGAGTAATGTGCTTAGCATTAGTTGGCACATGGAGATCAGTCATAATGTTGACAGCACGAGCGTCGATCAGATCCTTAAAATTCCCACGTCAAAGGTTATGCGAGCAAGGTTGCTTTCAGGCAGTGGCCGGGTTTTTCTTTGGCGATTACCCCAGGCAAACACTGTCCTTTCGGTTTGACCTCAGTTCCAGTCTTTCATTTGGTGTAGTGTTGCGCCCTGCTACTCTGAGTCTGCCTGCTGACTCTGAGTGCAGCATTACCTGACACCTCGGCGGAGGTCCTTTTGCCATAAAGGTCTCCGGCGTGTGGCAAGTGCACCCTGCTGGCATCACCAAGTGTTGGTAAAGGTCCATGACGATAACTGCTCTTGAGGAAATGTGAAGTACTCCTTGTGACTCTGTGTAAGTGCGGCATTGAGTGCAGTGAGGGTTATGTTCCCTTCGTTTGTGCAGAGGTATATGACTGAAAAGGATGTTGAACAAAAACAATTTAGCCTACTGTCAAGTCGCACAAAGGGGCAAGGAGGCACTTATTATTACTGGTATTTTCCACATGGACCTTTTCTGTATTTAGAAATACAGTCACAGTTATTGTTTGGTTGATTAATTACTGAGCTAACTAACACTCTCTCTCTCTATCTCTCTCTCTCACACACACACATACACACACACACACTCACACTGTCAAACAGTCATTTCCCTAGGACAGTACCATATGAGGTGCTATTGACTCTTTCCTTTTATATTATTAAAACCAATAAAGCTGTTGGGCACCAATGTCTGCTATCCACCCCTCCCCTTCTCTCTCTCCCTCTCTCAAGGGAGAAAAAAACCCCTAGGCGAGGGTCAGAAGATGAGTGGCTTCACTATCAGTCCAGGACAGCAAAGTGTACCATAAGACCAGTTGGCATTTTCTGAAACACCTTTAGAGAGGACAGTTCTGGATAATGGCGTCCACTCCTCAACAAAAAGGTGTCAGGCTTATCATCTGGCCCGTGGGCAAGAGGAGCTGTTTTGCTGTGGTGAGGCTTTGGCGCTGCGTTTGTGCCATCATGTGTTAAGTGACCCTGTGTTTACAGAGGTGTTGGTGTCAGCTGAACTGAACAGCATGACTGCTGATTGCCACACTCTGTGAAAAGCACAAGTCACAGAATATCAGGCGAAGCATGGCTGCCGTGTACGAAGGCCAACTCAATATAAAAAGCTTGAAATTATTTAGTGTGATTAAACAATCTCCAGCCTTAAGATAGCCATGCTGAATATGAATTGAGGAAGTTTGCGAAACATCTGTAACATACATGTCCTTGTAAGTCATCGTGTAGAAAACTATTCAACTTTAAAAAGCTTATTTCCATGATTCTGACCAATAGCTGATAAAAAATAGTCTAGACTTACTTTAGTCTAACTGTCTGATCTTTTGACGTCAGTTACCAGTGGAAAGGTGTTAGTTAGGTGGAAATTTAGTCATTCATCTTTCCCCTTTTGTCATTGTCATCTGCAACCTGCTCATTCTATCCTGTGACACTGTGAAGGTGTGGTGGCACGCATTCTCCAGCGCTGTTACATTTAAACCATAAAAAAGCCCATTTGAGTCACAAAGGGGACGGCAGGGAGATGGCCAGCGCTTCCCTTCTCATTGACTTCATGATTGGAGGTTATTGTTCATGAGATGTGGGCCTGAAAGCTTTGCCTGGGAGCCACCATGGAGCCAGCCGCAATAGCTGCTGCACTTACATAACGCCCCATCTCGACTACACACCACATGCCAGGCAGGGAGCTGTGAGTGTGTGTGTGTATGTGTGTGTGTCGCTACCATAGGGACTATAAAAGAGAACAGCACAAGGTGAGGCCGAATAGATGGTGAATGCAAAACAGCAAAAGAGGAATCCTGTAGGGCCGATCTCAGTGCGCTGTGTTATGAGTGTGTGAGCTTTCGACGGTTATATGCTTGACCAATTAGGGCTGTGTTTTGAATATAATCAGGGCATCAGTTCAATGCACCCGACATGGCAGTTAGCAATAAGGATGAATGGAGAGGCACACACACACAAGCTCTCTCTCTCTCTCTCTCTCTCTCTCTCGTTCACGCTCTCTCTCTCTCTCTCTCTCTCTGTATCAAAATTGCCTATTAAATGAGTAATTTCAGAATTTTATGGCATAGTGAAGTCCCATTTTATAGTGAAGTCCCATATTATAGTGAATTTCAGAATTTTATGGCATAGTGAAGTCCCATATTATAGTGAAGTCCCATATTATAGTGAAGTCCTTAGTGCACCATAGCAGCTGACTGCACTTGCCTTTTTCCAGCTGGGTGAACACACATGAGGTAGGAGTAAGTCAGGCTCAGGCCAATGCAACTGGCCCCTGGACCCCTCCAGGAACACCAGTGACCAATTGTTCTATGTGCTGCCCGAAGCCAAGTGGGCCCTCTCATGTTTGTGTGTTGGTTGTGTTGTGTTGTGTGTGGTGTGTGTGTGTGTGTGTGTGTGTGTGTGTGTGTAGGGTTGTCGTAGCGACTGTGTGGCAGGGCGAGATCCCATCCGTGGTTGCAGTAGCATCAAAAAAAGCGTGTGATCACGGGGAAGCCGTGCAGAAAGGCTTTACTCTGAATGAGGCTCTAGGTCTTTGGCAGTACTCCAGGTGTTTGTGTTGGTTTGTGTGTGGGAGTGTGTGTGTGTGTGTGTGTGTCTGTCTGTATGTATGTGTGAGTGAGTAACTACTAGGGGCCAAGAGGGCTACATGTCCACAGCATGTTAAATCTCTTACATAACCCTTCCTTGGCTGGGTGCCTGCAACCTCCTTTATCCCATTCAGTGCTAGTAAATGTTTGTCCTGCTCTCCGCATTTGGGATCCTGCCTGATTTCAGTTGCTGGACCAGAGCTGAAAAGTCCTGCTTCCTCTTATTTAAGACCTTCTCTGATGCAAATGATTGCAACATTGTAACGGCAACAGGGTGTTGCCAAAATGCCGATTTATCTCTGGAGGGGTTGAGTGAGAGGTGATGACTATGGTAAGGGGTTTTAGTGATGTGAGGTGAGGACTATGATGAGGTGAGGACTATGGTGAGGGGTTTGAGTGAGAGGTGGGGACTATGGTGAGGGGTTTGAGTGTGAGGTGGGGACTATGGTGAGGGGTTTGAGTGTGAGGTGGGGACTATGGTGAGGTGAGGTGAGGACTATGGTGAGGGGTTTGAGTGAGAGGTGGGGCTATGGTGAGGGGTTTGAGTGAGAGGTGGGGACTATGGTGAGGGGTTTGAGTGTGAGGTGGGGACTATGGTGAGGTGAGGTGAGGACTATGGTGAGGGGTTTGAGTGTGAGGTGGGGACTATGGTGAGGGGTTTGAGTGAGAGATGAGGACTATGGTGAGGGTTGCATTTGATGAGCACTGGAGGAAGGGACTCTTGTCCAGGTGATGCAAAGGGCTTCTTGAAACAGTTCTTGCAGTCACAGACACATTCCAAATTCCAGTCAAGATCTGGCAATGTCTGGTTTCCTTTGTTATATCCTGCAATCTTAAAGGATATGGTTACTCAGAAAAACTTTGACGAAGGCACTTGCCCTGTCTTCAGGGTTCCTATGCAGTATGGAAAACCTGGAAAAGTATGGAATTTGATTTTAGTAATTTCCAGGTCTGGATAAGTATGGAAAAAAGAAACAAGGGTATGGAGAAATATTTGTGTTTCCAGACTATTGCATTTGCAGTACTAATCACTTCACTCAGGTCATAATGAACCATTCCTACTGTTGTGTAGCTTAACTATCAGTCCCCATCTTCAAGATACAACTATGATACAACTAAAAATAACCCAGCTAAATGGACGAATATTAAGTTAAAAAATATAAATTTTTTAATTCACTTCAGTTGTCCATACCTTTGTTTTCACCGAGTTATCCCAAACCAGAAGTGGCCGCAATGTCGAGAATATGGTCAGAAAAATCTACCGAGAAGTTTGGAAATTTGAGTATGGAATTTTGAAATGCAAAATGTGTAGGAACCCTGTCTTGTGTAAGGTTCGAGCTGAACGTCATAGTGAAAGAGGCAAAGCCTTCAGCCGAGTTCAGCTGTTATTCTGTCGAATTTAACCAGCATTGGCATAGATATGGTGGTGAGAGAATCCAGTTTTGTTAACTATGGGAAGGACTGGAATGATAATACCATACCATTATGTAACACACACACACACACAGACAAAGAGAGACAGCAATGTGTTCTCTTCTTTCTCTATTTTCTCTCTCTTCTCTTGCCATTCTATCACAAACTTTCTTTCACCACCTCCTTGTAGCTCTGTTTCTTTTACTCACTCGTGTCTAGAAACCAAGACAGTCAGGAGAGCACTGAAAAGCCACTCCGCTGAAGACGCCACCCCAAGACCTCTCTCTCTCTCTCTTTCTCTCTCTCTCTCTCTCTCTCTCTCTCTCTCTCCCCCCACCCATCCTAACCTCCATTAGTTAATGCGTCCCCTCTCTGCTGTGTCTCTACGGGAGTGGGTGGTGGCATGGGGACGGTGATTGTGTTACTGCAGCAGGAACAATTCGGATCCGATTTGGGCCTCTCAAATTACAACTGCCGTCTCATTATAAACAAGCTGGGAGCGTCGAGGGCTGCCCTGGAGCAGCGCTCGATTATACGAACACACACACAAATAACAACACACACAGACAGACAGACAGACAGACAGATGCACAGACAGACAGTCAGATGCACAGACAGACAGACATACAAGGCAGCAAGCAGATGAGATGAACATACTTTTCTTCATTCCTGAGTTTGTTTTTAAGTTCAGCTGTTAAACTGTTTTTGTGTCTATGCAGGTACCTATCTTTGTCTTTCACACACAGCGTGTTTTCTGAATGCACAAATGCATCATGAGGTGCAATTTCCTCATGAGTGCGACAGAAAGAGAGAGAGAGAGAGAGAGGTCAGGGTGAAATTAGATTGGAGGCTGATTTATGTGAGGCTACTAGTGCCCAATGTTACCTGTTACCATGGAGAAAGCTGGCACTGGTGCCAGTACACATAAGTGTTACTGTAACAGAACACTGAGCCTTGTGTGCTTTGTGCTGTGTGTGTGTGTGTGTGTGTGTGTGTGTGTGTGTGTGTGTGTGTGTGTGTTTGTGTGTGTGTGTGTGTGTGTGTGTGTGCGCGCATATGAATCCACAGTCCTGAAATGGAGACAGACTGGGTAATGTTCAGCCCTAAATGGTAAGCTGTGGTACACTCTCTGATTCAGACTTTTCTAAATATGCTCATGGAAAAGAAAATCCTCAATACATAACGTCTCCCTGTGTGTTTGTCTGTCTGTTCACTTGTGGAAGTGTGTGTGCACGTAAGAGAAACAAACAGCGAGCTTGTGCCCAAGAGCAGCACCAAACACTCGCAATGCTCTTACAAGGCCTGGAGGTTTTGCCTATGTTTGGTTGTGAACCAAAGTCAGTTTCGTCAGGCAGTGTTTCTCTACGACAATCCACCTGTGTAGCATGCACAAAGTGTAAAGGCACACCATTTTATCTCACTCTGTTTGATTTGCAAAGACCACAGATGCTCAATTTAATTAAATACAGGCTCACATGAGCACACTTACAAAACACGCACACAAGTACAGTACACACACACACACACACACACACACAAACTCGTGCCACATGCTGACCAGGGGCAGTAAATACCTTGAAAATGAATTAAAAAGTGTCAGTGGAAATAAAACGATTAGGACTGTTCCTGTCTCAGATTAAGCCTTAACGTGTTCTCCATCACAACGGCTGTTTGGTACAAAGCAAACAATCACTCACAGATTCGGCAAAATACTCTGGGCAATATTCAATATGACAGAATGGATTACTATGAATGGAAATGTGTGACTATACCTCGAAGAAAGGGTGTGAATGAGAGAGAGAGAGATGTACTGTAGGGGAGAGAGGAGAGAGAGAACGCATTAATCTGAAAGGAGCACTGAAGCTAGAATCGTTAATGTCAGAATGATTGGTGGGGCGGCTTGAAGACTATTGCCACACACACACACACATATACACATGCCCACACACACACACACACATACACAACACTCACACACACTCCTAGAAGCCAAGCCCGCTCCACAGCCAATCCTAGAGGGGCTCGAGTTATTTCCTTGGAAGCCAGTGAATGCTGATCTGTGTTCAAGAGAGATGATAGGAAAATCACCCTGAGTCAGTCGTCCTACCCCAGCCAGTCTTTCTTTGGTCTGTCCCTTTGTTTTGGTCTCTCAATCTCTTTCATTCATACACATGTTGAAGGGGACTATAAGTGTAGAGAGTAGACTCACACTGTGTGAAAGGGGATGCATCGTTGCTTCCGTGTGAGTGTGTGTGTGTGAAACTATCTATTACACAACACTGTTTTCACAAATACTACAAATAAGAGTGTAAAACTCTTGCATAACCAAGAGTGTGTGTGTGTGTCTGTGTTTGTGTGTGTGTGCGCTCTCTTGCAGGGTGAACTCGGAGCGGCGTAAAGAGAAGTCGCGTGATGCGGCCCGATGTCGGCGGGGTAAGGAGTCGGAGGTGTTCTACGAGCTGGCCAATGAGCTGCCACTCCCGCACAGCATCAGCTCCAACCTGGACAAGGCCTCGGTCATGAGGCTCACCATCAGCTACCTCCGCCTCCGCAGAGTCCTCAATACTGGTGAGAGAGAGAGAGAAAGAGAAAGATAGAAAGAGAGAGAGAGAAAGACAGACAGAGAGAGAGATGATGAAGGGGAAGAGGGCTTTCTAACATCTGTTTATTGAACCCATATTTACAGTAATATTAAAGGAGAACTATGCAGTTTGTTTTGCTTAATTTGCCTTTACTTCATTGGAATGGTTATATGAGTTTTTCTGGGGTGAATGGTGGCCGTCTCGCTTCCCCCCTAACGTCTGTGAGCCGAAAAACCAGCCTGCAACTTTGGGCCGGCGGGCCGCCAGACTCAGAGACAGAAAGTCTTGCAGCTTTGTGATGTAACAAATTGCTTTAGTTTACTACACACATACACGCCAGGAACCGGCTAGAACAAGGTAGCAATGGAGTTTCTCAGACATTCGTTGTGGCAGACCCAGCGAAAATAAGCAAAAAGCGATTAAACCGTCGTCGGAGGAACAGGGAAAGAGGAAACGGCAGACTGACCAATTGAGGAGTGTCGTAAAATATATACTCTGAAGCTGTAGGGGGAGCTCTGCAGAGAAACCTGCGAGAAAACAGCAAGACATTGCCAAAACTGCATAGTTTCCCTTAACATCACATAACATATGCAATTATCTAGCTGTATATATCTCTGTGGTAACATCCAATATACACAACCCATATGATCCACAAGAGAGAGATGTTATTGATGTTATTGATGTATTTATTTATTTTTTAAGTGGTTTTCTTCTGCTTTGGCCATATTCCATCTACAGCTATGTCATTACAGCTTATTGACCTGAAATTGAATTGAGAGACTCTCACAGGAAGAGAGGGATTGATGAGAGAAATAGAGGAGGAGAGAGAGACTTCATCTTGAAACACAACATCACCTATCTGTGTGTTCACCCACAGAATACTAATGATGAGGAGGAGAGGAGTGGTGGTAAAGATCAGTAGACGGGGGGAGAGAGGGGGGGGGGTGAATGAGTAAAGGATAGAGGAGAGGAGAGAGAGTGAGGAAAGGATTGTGTGAGGGGGTGAAAGAAGTAAAGAGAAAAAGGACTCCACCATGAGACACTCCATATACCTGCCTTTCTGCACAGTAGTAATTGTTGAAAGGTCATGTCTGCCTTCTAAGACACGAGACACAGAGAGAGAGGGTGTGTGTGTGTGTGTGTGTGTGTGTGTGTGAAAGAGAGAAAGAGAGAGAGAAAGAGAAGGTAATGATGAGAATAGAATGAATAGAATGTGCCTCTGTTGTCAAGATCTCATCTCAGCATCAGCTACCCGTGTCTCTGGAGACCTCTAAAGTCAATACAGGGGGAGGAGAGGATTGAAGGAGGAGAGAAAAACACCTACAGAGACAAAGACATGGAGCAAAATGCTGTGAGCTTGTAGAGCTTTAAAAGATTCAGCTCTGGAAAAAAATCAGAGACCACTGCACATTTTTCTGATGTGTCTTTCTGAGTGTCAAATGAGTTGACGGTCATATTCAAATTTGCAGTAGTCTCTTAATTTTGAATATGACCGTCAACTCATTTGAATGTCACTCAGCAACCGTAGGATGACGTCAGAAAAATGTGCAGTGGTCTCTTTTTTTTTTTTTCAGAGCTGTACATATATACTGCTCAAAAAAATTAAGGGAACACTTCAATCATACACTGTATCGGTAGTCTGACACTGTTTGGTTCTGAGCACAGGCGAGTTTTATTTTGCAAGAACTGTCAGACATTCTGTGAATGTAGTTTGAGAATGGAGAAAAGGGTGGAAGGTTTTGAAAAATGTGTTTTAACAATTGTGGAAAACTGTAAGTGTTCCCTTATTTTTTTTTTGAGCAGTGTAGTATTTCACCATTGAAGAAAATGAAATGTTCCTTCATTTATGTAAGCCACATACAAGCTGCACTTCAGGATGGTGTTTGTGGTGCATGATGGTTGCATGTGCTGTGATTTAACAGTGTCTAAATGAGAATATGCCAATTGAAATGCATTCCACTTAACTGAACCCCATAATAAAAAACACAACTTGATTATGAGCATGACATTTGGGCATACAGCACTGTAGACTGCTCCTTTATTTTATGTGCTTCTCTTTGTCCTTCTCTCATTCACATTCTCAACAGCTATGTGTGTGTGTGTGTGTGTGTGTGTGTGTGTGTGTGTGTGTGTGTGTGTGTGTGTGCGCGCGTGTGTGTTCGCATGCATGCATAAAATGGTTTGCATTGGTTTTGTGTACTCTGGTATATTGCATGCTGTAGGGTATGGCTTGCTATTTACTCTCTCATTCTCTCTCTCTTTCTCTCCCTCTCTCCCTCTCTCTCTCTCTCTCTCTGTCTTTCTCTGCCTTACTCAGCTGTTAAAGTGGAGCAGGAGTCTGAGCTGGATATTCAGATGAACAGCATGTTCTTGAAAGCTCTGGACGGTTTCCTGATGGTTCTGTCTGATGATGGAGACATGGTCTACCTGTCTGAGAATGTCAACAAGTGTCTGGGGCTCCCCCAGGTAAGGATGAACACACAACACACACAGACACACACACACACAGACACACACACACACACACACACACACACACACACACACACACACACACACACACACACAAACACACATACACTGACACAACCAGACCAGAGTCATTAAATGCATTAAAGGAAATTAAGAAGTGTTGGTAGAGGTCACATCTTGGCTTTTGTTCTGCCTTTGTGCAAACAGCAGCAACATGAGCCATTAGTCTCCAGAGATGTGTAGATCTCTTAGACCTAATCAGCTTGTGAGAAAAGGTTGCAAGATTGTGTGTGTGAGTGTATGTGTCTTTGTATATGTGTCTGTGGGGTGCTTTGATGTATCTTCACATGTTGTCCACCCCTGTGTGTACTTGTCAGATTGATCTGACTGGCAACAGCATCTTTGACTTCACACACCCCTGTGACCATGACGAGATCAGAGAGACGCTCACACACAAAACAGGTGAGGCGCAAAACAACATGTGACCACTTCCCTTCCTCCCATCTCATCTTATGTAAACAAAACATCTCATATTTCTTCTGTTTCACTCTCCTTGTCTTATGATCTCTCCATTCTTTCTCTCTCCCTGTCCGTGTGTCGCTCTGTCCGTCAGCTTCCTCTAAGAAAGGGAAGGAGCAGGATGCAGAGAGGAGTTTTCTGCTGAGGATGAAATGCACTCTGACCAGTAGGGGGCGCACTGTCAACGTCAAATCAGCTACATGGAAGGTAACCACCACACACACACACACACACACACACACACACACACACACACACACACACACACACACACACACACACACACACACACAGACACACACACACACAAAAATATCAAATCACACAAAGTCATCAACATACATTTTGCTATAGACCCTTTCAAGAGAGTTCCATTATCAGCATCATAGTTGGCCCCACAAGACTTCCTTTTTAACATTCCATATGTTATCTTACAGTTTTTTCTGAATGCTTAAACACATTTTTTGTAACTATGGCTTTTTTTGCAAAACTCTACACACAAATGGCAAAACCACTCACTGAGTTCGCAAAACTAAAAGCACAAACACTGCTTTGCACTCAGTTTGCAATTTTGTAACACACACTTTGCACAACTGTAGGCACTACAGGCATTATTTACATTATTTTGCCAACTCTCTGGCACACTTTCTCATGTGAAAACTGTTTTAGATAATTAGTTCACTTTGCAATCAGCCTAAGCACTATAAATAAGCCACAGGTAATGCACAATGGGTACAATGGAGTGAGCAGGAAGAGTGAGAAGAGAAAGAAATAGCCCTTTTACAGACAAAAAACAGTCTACATGTGGGGATATTGTCATGTCAGGCCTGGATACGTCATTCCAGAATATATTTTTCCCAGTGCCTTGGACTAGGACATTGCATGTGATGTAGACAGAATTTTGAGAGAGACGACCCGATGTAGACTGATTTGTTTTGTCTCAGTGAAATGCTATTTTGTGTTTTGACTTGGAAAAACACACTTGTGTTTGTTTTGATGTGTGTAAATAAACACTAATACTTGAAGTTTGGATCCCTGTATGTTTACAGAACTATGACAAAAGTATGACCTCAAACTGACATAGTCTACCTTGTGCACAGAGAAAGCAAAAGCCAGATGTGTTTTTTATTCATACCATCAGTGTGTTGATGGCACATTGTGTGCTTACTATTGTGATGGCTTGTGTTTACTGTTAGATACGAAAACACCATTTTTACGAAGGTGTGAAGAGTTAAGCAAGGTGTGTTAGCTTTTGCAAGAGAACTACAATGTTTTGCTGATTGGGTGAGAGGTTTTGCCATTTGTGTGTAGAGTTTTGCAAAAAAAGCCATAGTTACAAAAAATGTGCTTAAGCAATCAGAAAAAACTGTAATACGCTATTCTAGAATTAATCGTTCAAAACATAAACGAAAATTCCAAGAGATTCCGCCCCGTAACTCATTTTTTTTCATGGGTTTTACGGGGTTTTACGGGTTAGAGTAATGTTGTCAAATAAGCCATTACTTCAATTCATCGTGTTTCCTTACTCTCTGACAACATATGGTGATCATTTTTGGAATGGTTACAGTTTATTTTCCATTATTTCCTACATACTGGACCTTTACAGTTTTTTCTGATTGCTTAAGCACATTTTTTGTAACTATGGCTTTTTTTGCAAAACTCTACACACAAATGGCAAAACCTCTCACCCAATCAGCAAAACATTGTAGTTCTCTTGCAAAAGCTAACACACCTTGCTTAACTCTTCACACCTTCGTAAAAATGGTGTTTTCGTATCTAACAGTAAACACAAGCCATCACAATAGTAAGCACACAATGTGCCATCAACACACTGATGGTATGAATAAAAAACACATCTGGCTTTTGCTTTCTCTGTGCACAAGGTAGACTATGTCAGTTTGAGGTCATACTTTTGTCATAGTTCTGTAAACATACAGGGATCCAAACTTCAAGTATTAGTGTTTATTTACACACATCAAAACAAACACAAGTGTGTTTTTCCAAGTCAAAACACAAAATAGCATTTCACTGAGACAAAACAAATCAGTCTACATCGGGTCGTCTCTCAAAATTCTGTCTACATCACATGCAATGTCCTAGTCCAAGGCACTGGGAAAAATATATTCTGGAATGACGTATCCAGGCCTGACATGACAATATCCCCACATGTAGACTGTTTTTTGTCTGTAAAAGGGCTATTTCTTTCTCTTCTCACTCTTCCTGCTCACTCCATTGTACCCATTGTGCATTACCTGTGGCTTATTTATAGTGCTTAGGCTGATTGCAAAGTGAACTAATTATCTAAAACAGTTTTCACATGAGAAAGTGTGCCAGAGAGTTGGCAAAATAATGTAAATAATGCCTGTAGTGCCTACAGTTGTGCAAAGTGTGTGTTACAAAATTGCAAACTGAGTGCAAAGCAGTGTTTGTGCTTTTAGTTTTGCGAACTCAGTGAGTGGTTTTGCCATTTGTGTGTAGAGTTTTGCAAAAAAAGCCATAGTTACAAAAAATGTGTTTAAGCATTCAGAAAAAACTGTAATAATGGGCTAGCGCGTCCTTCTATTTGGGTTGCCAAATTAGCAAAGGCCAACTGTCAACAGCTGTCAGTTGTAGTCATGAACGCCTACGAGAGGCAGGCAAATTTCCAAAATTAAAACAAGAAACAAATTAAGTGGACATCGGAGGAGCTTCCTGAGATGGTGACGTCTTCCTCAAACGAAGAATATCAAGTCTGACGCAGAGCTGGCCATATTTCTCCACAACAGGTAGCCTAGGCTAAACTTCATCTGCATCGCTAACTTCAGCTAAATATGTTACGTTGGTTAGAGAGGTATGTTTTGTTTTCACTGTTTCCGTAATGTGTAGCTGGGTCAATGTTGGAGAAACGTTAAAGCAGCTGCAGGTCAACTAACGTTAGCTAAGTCTTCATTACATCTGGCAACCCAGAAGAGGCTCGCGTCTGGTAGTCTTGAGAACGTTCACCAATGTTTTGATTTTGGCCTACAGAACGTTCGGTAACAATCCTACAAATCGCACCTTTAATGCAGAGGAAGTAGATTGGGACCCAAATAGAACGTTCAAGCATTGTTTTTGTTTTTATTGTTGAAAGGGTCTATATATGATGATGACTTTGTGTTATATTACATGCATGTGTTGTGATGCAAGCAAGCTCATCAGTGTCCCTTTCTGTGGTCTGGCCAGGTCCTGCGCTGCACGGGGCAAGTGCACATGTGTGACCTTGTGGTGGGGGCCACTGCGGGTGTGAGTGGGAAGGCCTCCGCCACCGTCCCCTCCCTGGTGCTGATCTGCCAGCCCATCCCTCACCCCGCTAACATCGAGGTCCCGCTGGACTCCAGGACCTTCCTCAGCCGCCACACACTGGACATGAGGTTCACCTACTGCGACGAACGGTCAGTGATGGGCGCACACATACACACAAACTCTCTCTCTCACACACACAAAAATTGCCGTTATATTTCATATATGTCAAAGACATTAGCTATGTGTAGAAGACTGTATTCAGTTAAATTGACTGTAGTGACTTTATAACTGAATTGCATCAATAAAGCTAGAGTGCCACCCTGTGGTGGAGTCTGGGAATAATAGATAAGAACTGATAGTATGAATGCCTCTATGCGTATAATGCATCATGCATTTATATATAATTATTCACACAGGTTTATTATATCTTTAGTGATTTATGTCATAGATGTTGTTATATCTAAATGGGCCTGAATTGAATAGTTATTAACACTAAATCATATTACAACATCAGCAGATGTTCTGGATACTTATGTGTGTGTGTGTGTGTGTGTGTGTGTGTGTGTGTGTGTGTGTGTGTGTGTGTGTGTGTGTGTGTGTGTGATTTTGTATGTGTGTTGGCAGTATTACTGAATTGTTGGGCTATGAGTCAGATGACCTGCTGAACCGCTCTGTATATGAGTACTATCATGCCCTGGACTCAGACCATCTGACCAAGACACACCACAGCTGTGAGTGCACGCACACTTACACACACACACACACTCACATACACACACACACACACACATACATACACACACATACACGCATACTGTACACACGCACGCACACACAAACACTTGCGTAATTGATCTTTATTTACCTGACCTCTGTTTTTTCTCATCTTTCTGTGTGTGTGTATGTGTGTGTAGTGTTTGCTAAAGGTCAGGTGTG
Source organism: Alosa pseudoharengus (assembly GCF_046254945.1). NCBI lineage: Eukaryota > Metazoa > Chordata > Actinopteri > Clupeiformes > Clupeidae > Alosa > Alosa pseudoharengus. Next base: position 15,919,025 of record NW_027468680.1, on the reverse strand, counting down.
CACAGGTCAGTACAGGATGCTGGCTAAGAGGGGAGGCTTTGTGTGGGTCGAGACTCAGGCCACTGTCATCTACAACAGCAAGAACTCTCAGCCACAGTGTGTGGTGTGTGTCAACTATGTACTCAGGTAATTTACATGTGTCAAATGTACTTGTACATGTGTGATGTAATTTGTACTCAGGTAATTTACATGTTAGTAAATAAGTGTGTGTGTTTATATATGTGTATATATTTATGTGTGTGTGTGTGTGTGTATACCCTATGTGTGCAGTGGTGTGGAGATGCAGGAGCTGGTGCTGTCCATGGAGCAGACGTGTGTCCACCGCGTGAAGCAGGAGCGGGACGAGGAGGCCAGCTGTTTGGCACAGTGCCCCCTGCAGGTGGCTGTGAAGAAGGAGCAGGCCCACGAGACGCAACAGGAGGAGGGGGAGGTGGAGGAGAAGGCAATGAAGCTGGAGACTCCGTCGTCTGTGGAGGTGCTGAGGGAGGAGTCTGAGGCACTGACCCTGCTAGCTCCACCAATCACAGGAGATGCAGTCATCACACTGGATCTCAGCACAGGTTGGTGAGACCACTCACACACACACTAACCCACACATTCTCTCTCTTTCATCCTTTTTCCTTTCTTTCCCCCTCTTTTTACCCTCTTTTTACCCTCTTTTTCCCCTCTTTTCCCCCTCTTTTCCCCCTCTTTTTACCCTCTTTTCCCCCTCTTTTCCCCCTCTTTTCCCCCTCTTTTCCTCTTATTTTTCTTCTTCTTTTTATTATCATTATTATTATCCTCTCTCATAAGCATCTATTCATGTGCTGCGAGATGTGCAATCGTCATTTCTCTCATCCTCTTTCACAAACAGAAATACACATACATTCTTAGATCTACTGGAGACTATTATGAATCAGTTTAAATATACATACATAGAACTCAAAATCCTCATCACTTATCTCTACCTCTCTCTCTCTTTCTCTCTCTATACCTCTCTCTGTGTTTACATTGCTTTCAGACTCGGACATCACTGTCCTGAAGGACATTCAGCTCTTCAGTGACGTGATGCTGCCCTCCTCCAGCTCTCTGCTGGCTCCACCAACCTCTGGCCTGTCGGAGGACATGCACTCCCCCTTCCCAGAATCCTCCACTCCAGACTGTTCCAGCACTGAGAGCTCTGCAGGGGTAAGTCTCAATCAAGTGCCAGAGAGTGCTAATATTTGGAGTAGGCCGTAAGCTATAAGATACAAGCTATTAGACTCAGAGGACTGAGCTATAAGATACAAGCTATTAGACTCACAGGACTGAGAGCTGACCCCAGAACAGTTTGGCAGCAGTGTGTGTGAGAATAGTAAAGAAGCAGAAGTAGGGTGTGCATAGAATAATATGGTTATATAAAACTTATACAGTGCATCTTTGAGGGGTCTGATGCCCAACCAGTATACTTTGGAATCAGAATTAGGTTTGTTGCCAAGTAGGTTTTCACTTACAAGGAATTCGCTTTTGTTTCAAGGTGCATGGCATACAATAATTAAAATACATAAAATACATTAGCACAATAAATAGACAACATGTTAGGACGAGACAGACAACCAGACAACCATACTTATGGTATATCAGGATTTCCGTTGTCCGGTAATTACCGGACATTGGCCGGAAAAAAAATGAAATGTCCGACAAAATTAAATCTCTCTGGTCAAATTGTCCGATTGAAATTGGCTAATAATCCTGTCCCCTGACGCAATCTGAATTTGAGAATAAGCCTTAGCCTAATATGTAAGCCTATATTGTACGTCCTCTGGCTATGTTTTTAAATGAACAGGCTTTACCGTTTGAAAAGTAAGCTATTAAACAACACGCATAGCCTATGCATTTCAAATAGAAAGCGCACGCTTAAAACGTCCATGTTAAACAAAGAACATGGTTCAAACATGGCCAGGCCCAGGCAGACTAGCCTTAAAAGTTTTTTCAGAGGCCAGACGCGATGGATGATGATAAATTGGTAACGTCTGAAGCCTCAGATGTCCGGTCAACTCCACCACCAGATAAAAAGCAGAAGTGTCGGGCGTATCTGTCGGAATCAGTGACATTGGGAGTTGCGGCTGCTCCAAGACACAGTGATTCTCCGTGTACACTGGACATGCAAAGTGTTCTTTACCCAATACAGTAGGCCTATGCGTTCTCTGTCTATGATCTGCAGGGTTAGGGCCTCCTCGACGAGGAGATTGCTGGTCCGCGGATAATTTCTGGCACAATTAAACGGTATCATTGAACCGCGGCCGAAAGAAAAAATAACTAAACATTTCCCAGAATAGGAAACATTTCTTAATTTATTGTTATCAAATAAAGAGGCATAGCATTAGGGGGTAGTGGTGTGAGCGCTCATTTTTGTGTGTCTTTGCACATCTGTGTAAGTTAAACAGTCACCAATGGAGATAACGTGGGTAGCAGCAACAAACAACGTAGCCTTTTTAAAACAACGAAGCGGACTCTTGCTGTCCATGAAAAGATACTGGTTAGATCTTGTTAGGCATGTTTAAGTTACGCTAATGAACATGTTGCTTTCTATACAACTTGATTATGTCATTCTTTAAGCTAGCCTATCTCCAGTTTTCCTCAATTTGACTAATTAAGAAGCTATAATAGGATATTTGACCGGCATATCATCAAAATGTCCGGAAAACTAAACCTCTGCCGGTCACTTTGACCGGCACCATTTTTGTCTAGCGGAAACTCTGTGGTATATATATGTGTGGATTTCTGCAATGTTCTGAGTGGTCTTATCTCCTCTGCAGCCTTGCAGTCCTCTGGAGTTTTCTGACCTGAGCACAGACTTCAAGACAGACCTGGTGGAGCGCCTGTTCTCCATGGAGATGGGCGCCGATACTCCTTTCGTAACACAGGTGAGTTTTTCCCCTTCACATCTTTCCATTCACATTTCACCTTCACATCCACCAAGCAGACAGAATGAATTAAAACAGGTGGAGAGATCAGAGGGACTGTCAGGAAATCAATGCTAGTGTTAAAGCCCTTGGTCAAATACCAAGCCTTCAGAGGATCAGATATTTTCAGAGGATACAGATACAATGTATGCAAGGATTAAAGTTCTCCGTCATAGGACGGATTTCCGTCAATTTGATTTTAGAAATGTCATATTTGAGATCGATGCAGATCCGATGAGAAAAAAAATAGGAGGGGGGGGGGACTGTCACCTTTGCTTTTCCTTTTTTAAGGCAACTACAAATATAAGGTAAATGTTTAAAGACCTAATGTTCTTGAGAACTTTCTGTGTCTCAATCCGTGACCGCTCAAGAAGATACGTCCTACGTCAGCCATGAGTTTCGCTTTGTATGTTGTAGCTACACACTTGTCTCGGGCGTTTGCTTATAAAAAAGAACACGTATGGAGGACTATAACGGTCTAAAAGTTGGATTATAGTGACACAATCGAGACAGCTGATGAGGTTGGCCAATCCGTCTAACTTTTTTGGATATGATATTGTGAGCTCTATGTGCGAATTCGGAGGCTGTGTTCTTTCCGTGCATCAATGTAGACACTTACTATCGCGAACTCTTGTCAGGGGAGGTCATTCATTTTGGGTGTCACCTATGACTTGAACAGATAGCCTGCTATGCCACCCGATGTAGGCTACTATTATTGTTACAGTTTTTAATCAATGCAACTAACATTATGTGTAAAGCGACGCAATATAAACCGTAGCCTATGCAATTTATTATCCCGTCTGTTATGACATACAACAATGTTTTTCACAATTTGCGACGGAAGGTTTTGACTGAGCGTGTCGAGTAAGGGGGTCAGTCGTGTTTGTGACGCACAGACAGCCTTGTAGCCTATTTTGCTTAGGCCTCACTTTTAACGACAATAGGTTGTGAGTGTATGTTGACAAAAAATAACCATACAATTAAAATAGTCAACTTAAAACTTTGCTATAAAATATTATTAATTTATAGCACAAAACCATAACCAGTGGGCCTACCAGAACCTCGCATATTAGCGTCATGATTTGTGTGCGTCTATTTGGCAAGGCCACTAGCTGTCATGGATGCGTTGTTGCTAAAGGAAGGCAGGTGTCAAAAGTTAAAAAATAAATGCAGATGGGCAGCTGTTGGAAACGGGGGAGAACTAACAAGCCATGGTGTAAAGAAATTAAAGTGCCAGGAGTTTGCTTTTGCGCGGTTCGCTGCAAGAAAATTGTTTATGGATGCAATAGGAAAACGTTTTAGCACGCCACCAATCAGAAGACCGCCATAAGGTTAACGTTCGTGCACTTCAGGACATCTTCCCTACCTGGTGCAACTAGCCACCACGACAGAGGTAGGCTACGTTTATCTATGGCTGACCGTTTTTACGTTTAGAAAGTAGGCTACGCATGTTCTTTCATAGCGCAACACGACCTGTCCTTAACCATATCGCAACCTCTTGTCAACCTTATACAATCTGTTGCTGAAGACAAAAGCGCCGTCTCCAGATTGTCGTTACAAATGCGCAGACCTCCTGCATGAGCACACACAGTATTGCTGCTCATTGGAAAACTGAGTTGTCTGTAAAACTCAAAATTACCATGTTATCATTAAATGCGGATGGGGCAACAAATGGAAATATGAACAATATCTAGAATGTTCTGATTTGTTACTTTGATGAGGAAATGGGAAGTCTTGCAAACTTGATTTTATAGATTTTACTTGGTGTTGAATTGCATATTAACAAGAAAAAAATCTCCCCTTTAAACACTTTTGGCCTGAAGTAATTAAATAAGAGTGTGTTAAAGCCTTTCTACAATATTGCTGCAGTAGAAAAGAACAGCAATGGCTAATCAGCAATGGTCAGGGATGGTACTAAAATATATTTTTGTTCATCAGGAAAACTCAATCTCAATCAAGAACACTCTCAATTCGCCTTATTCACATGGCGGCCATTGGCGGCTAAAACGAGGCTAGGGTACACAAACCATAGGATTGTTATGTTCTATGCATTCACCTGTAGGTGGCATTAATTATATAGTAAGTGTACCCTGTAGCCTCGTTTTGGTTTAAACAATGGCCGCTGTGTGAATAAGGCAAATACTCCCTTTACTTTGCTGTTTGCATCTTTTTGTACATTAAAAACCAATAGGTCGCGACCGCAAAAGGGGTGCTATCTCTATAGGTAGATATGAACAACGTATGACTTATAGCCTGAAAAAAGTTCAGTCAAACGATTTTTTTTCACTTTAATCCCTGTGTATGTGTATTTCTTCAGAGGATCAGACCCCGACCAATAGGAACGGCTAGTGCCCTTGAGCAAGGCACCTAACCCCTCACTACTCCCCGAGCGCCGCTGTAGCAGGCAGCTCACTGCGTCGGGATTAGTGTGTGCTTCACCTCACTGTATGTTCACTGTGTGCTGAGTGTGTTTCACTAATTCACGGATTGGGATAAAATTTCCCAAATTTCCCTCACGGGATCAAAAGAGTATATATACTTATACTTATACTAACTTTTGTCTTTTTCAATGGCCGATAGCAGTCCATGGATGATCTGGATCTGGAGATGTTGGCCCCATACATTCCTATGGATGATGACTTCCAGCTGCGCACACTCTCCCCCACCAACTCCCTCTCCCTCAGCCCGCTCAAACTCCAGTCTCAGGCCCCAACTCTTCCACCCAGCCAGCAGGCCTCCACCAGCCCCAGCGAGATGCCCCTTGCTGGGATAGTTAGCCAGGTGGAGGCCGCCAAGACTCCAATTCCACTGGCCTCTTATGTCTTCCAGAGGTACGTGTGTGCTTAAAGTTATTTTTTATATGTTTCCATGTGTTGTCAATTGTTGTCATTTTCTGTACTGTATATCACATGAACTGCATTCTGTTGCTCTAGATCGCCCCCACTGGCTACCGAGAGTACTCCCCAACCAGTCAGTGTCAGAAACATCAGCGATAAGGCCAACGCCAGTGGCAATGTCCCACTGAAGAGGAAAATAGAGACTGTCTCCACTTTCTCACAGGCTGTCGGACTGGTATGGATGCGTTATTCGGGCACTACTTTCTACATGCATTTCTACATTCATGAGTTTTGCTTTTGTGCATTCATGCATGCAAGTGTAGAAAGTATGTGCTTTGCAGAGGATGTGTGAAATCATACATGCACACATATTCATCATCTCTCTCTCTCTCTCTCTCTCTGTCATTGTGTGCTGCAGGTGGTGTTAGACATGGATCAGCCAAGCAGTAAGATCCAGAAGCTACAGCTGGCTGGAGCGCAGGGTCTCAGCAACACCACTATCCTGTTACTGCCTTCTGGTGAGCCCCCCCACTAAACCACTAGCCCTCACAGTATCGGCACTATCCGCTACGACATGGCTGCCTGCCACCTGGCACCAATTAAAAATGGTGATCTGTGGTAAATACAGATGTAGGAAATTAGATCAATCAGATTAAGAGCTCAGTCTTTAGAAAGATTTAGTGTCAGTAAAGCTCAGACAAATGTGCTCATATTGTGGATCCAGTAAAAGCTTAACATGTTGCAATACCATGTGTAGCCACTAGGAAGCACTCTTATCTCATTGTCCAAGTGACTGACTTTCGTTCCATCTCTTTTTCTCTCTCACTCCTGGCTTAGACCTGGCCAGTCGATTGCTGGCTCGTTCCTCTAAGGGCGAGTCAAATCTTGGGTCACTCCCCCAGCTGACTCGTGATGACTGCGAGGTCAACGTCCCGGTCAATGCCCGGCAACACTTGCTGCAAGGAGAGGAGCTTCTGCGAGCGCTGGACCAGCTTATCTGAGGGGACAACGTTGAAGAGACTGTTGAAGGAACGTTAAATGAAAGTCCCGGTTCTTGTTCTCCCAAAGAGTCCTGTCACAAAGCACTTTCATACTAAACCTTGCCCTATATCTCCAGATGCCGTGTAAGGCAACAGTAGCATCACTGCCCTCTGATGAAAGAGAGAGAAGAGCCGCAATGGAGGCACACTGATTGGTTCAGAGAGGTTAGCCCCTCTTCCTTTCTCTGTGTTTTTTTTTATCTTCCTGTCAGCGATTTTGGTCCAAGTAAAACAACAGGATGTTTAGATGTATTGTACATGTGTTTCCTGTGTCCATGGTTAATGGTGTGACTTCAGCTACTGCTGTATGTCACTTGTTCTTTTTCAATGTGTGCTGCAACGCAACAAAACCATTTCTGCTGAGACGCAACAATTTATTACATACTTTGCATGTATGAGTGTATATTGTGAGTATCCAGCTGTTTGTGTGTGTTTATGTTTGTATATCTCTGTGTTTGTGTGTGTGAGAGTGTGTGTGTGTGTGTATGTGTGTGTGTGTGTGTGTGTGTGTGTGTGTGTGTGTGAGAGAGAGAGAGGGAGAGACAGAGAGTGAGTGTCTGTGTAATGAGTGAGCCTGTAAGCTCACACTCTTCGATATTAAAATGGTCTGTCACACGCACACAGTGACCTCAGAATGCTTTACTCTACAGCCACCCGCCACAGGCGCACAACTGTACATAGAAATATATATTTGTCTTTTCCCCCCAAAAAAGGGAAGATTTAAAGCCAGCAGTCCGTACAAGACAATAATCATGTTTGTTTTTATAAGTCAACTGAACTAAAGGTGTCACCATGTGTTTCCTCTCATTTTGCTGATTTGCACTCATTGTAGTTGCCTCAGTGTAGTTGTTGCTATATGAAGCACCTTTCAAACTGCTGCTGTCCTAGGTGTACTGTATGTTAGGCTAAACATGTAGGCTGCTTCTGTCTGTTTCTTCTTCACTGTCTTTGCACTCCAGATTTGACAGCAATACTATGCCAAGGTAGACATTACTTGTTTGGTACACAGGCTTTGTTACCCTACTGAGGCACTAGTGAATAGAAACATTTCTCTGGATTTGAATGTGTTTAGTTGTCACAGGCTTTTCTGTATGCATAAATATGTAACTCTTCTATGTAGCCAACGTGTGCTGTACAATCATGTATTCTTCTGTAAGGAGCGTGCTTATGTCATGTTGATGTTTGTTTTGCTTTTTAAGCACGTCTCGACCATTTAGAGGGAGTGTACCCGAGGGAACCAGAGAGCCATGTCGGCCGTTTTAACCAGATTTCGGCCCGTACATCTGTATATGTAGGCTTGTATAAGCAGCATAAATATACATTGAACACATTTACTTGGTGTTTTAACGCAGCGTGTGTTTTGCTGAGTTCTGTCTCTGTCCAGATAGGCTATTGTCGAAAATAACAAAATAAAAAAGCTGTCATAACAACGATGCTGTCGTAAATAGGCTACTTGTTCCAATTACACATAATAATTTCTGTCTACACTAAAAAGCAAACTGCGGCAATATTGTTTTATTCATATACGTAGTCTAATGTTAACCTTTTTATCGGACTGAAAAAGTGGCAATACACATTGGATGTCGTAGCTTCTGTCTGCCCGCCCTCATAAGATCTGCAGATGAACGCACACACAATTTGATCTGAACAAAAACGAATAGAGGAGGCTCTTGTATGCAGCCGCCTACCTGTGTCTCATTAAACTGACCTTCATCGTGCGCAAGGAGTGCCGAATTAGTGAAGCGACTTGTATGGACTTCATTTGTATTTAAGCGAAGGTAAACATGAGTAAACCTAACACCTCCAAACTTAAGAAACTTTTTATGAAATCAAAGTCAACGGAAAAGGAAAACCACATTGAGGAGAAACATGTCCAGGTGCCGCGCAGTGAGATCTCCAGTCCCGGCGCGAAGTCAGCGACCCTACCGACGAGTCCGTTGGGTGTCGGGAGCGCTGCGAATGATGTCTTCTCCTCACCTACGAGTCCTGTGAAGAAGGGATTTGGGTCGCTGCGAATTCGGAGATCAAAATCAAAGCGACGCAGCAGCGGTTCTATGGTCAGCGACACGGACTCTATGAATTGCTCGTAAGTTATATGATGCTGCATTTTTCCCTTTTTGTAGTTGTTAGACTTCCCACGCAACTATAGACTTGCATACAATTAATGAGTGGCAGTAGTTGTGGTCCTCACATATCCCAATCAGTCCAACAGCATGCATGACGCCTTACAAACCACAATGTTTTGGTGTACGAACTTTCTCACAAAAAGTTACATGTAAGACTGGTATTGTGTTTGGTACTCTTCAGAGGTAATAAACAATTCCAGATTTTCCGCAAAGGTTCTTTGTAGTTCAACAAGCAACCCGGTTCTTGTTGCGCACGTACAAGGAAGCCACATGAGCCTGAGCTTGCAAAGTGTACAATTTGCGGAGAAGGCGTCATAAGCAGGGATGTAGTGGAGGCTAAACGCAAGTAAACGCAGTTTATCCACTTAAAATTCAGAAATAGAGTGTATCCACCTCTTATTAGAGCTTATCCACCTCTCAAAAGAGTTTATTCACCTTATTGCAACTTTTAACATTCAAAGATCACACCGTATTATCCCATACTGTATAATCACATTCACAATATGTACACTCATCAACACTCTAGGAACCATTTAATACCATTGGTGTTGTTATAAACATTGGACAATAACCTCCACCATCATCAAACATGTTCTGAATGCCTTTTTAAAAAATCCGATACCGCATGGCACAGTCCACCTTACCAAGATCACAGAATGAATAGGACATCCTCAGACTCAGAAAAAACATCTGTCATCTTCAGACAAAACTGCCTCAGTGTCAGAAAAACCTCTGTCATCTTCTCTGTAGGCATAGAAAGTCCTCACTTTAGATAAGCTCACAAAATATCATTAACTAACCACTTGTAACTCCTGAGTTAATCATGAATTATAGTATTAGGAAGTGGTTTATAAAATATGTATCCTCACCCTAACTAATCATAAGTGCATGTCAATGTAACAACTGTTAAATAATGGAAATATTACTTCATCAACAAAATATTATTGCAACATTTATTAAGTATTAACAATAATTCATAAACATATTTTAGATATAGGCTTATTTACTATGAACAAACCATTTATAACTGTGTGTACAAAAACTTTATTTATAAGAATTAACATAGGAACAATGCTTTACAAATGATGAACAAAGTATTTTGTAATAGTTTGCAACTGGTTTATAATAAGAAAATTATTTCATTTTAAGTAGTTGTTTCATTACTTATTAAGTATAAATCATGTACTTACAAACATATTTTTTGGATAGGCTTATTTACTATGAACAAACCATTTATAATTGTGTGAACAAATGCTTTACTGATGATAAATTATGTATGAACAAGAAATTACTAATGATGAAGAAACCATTAACTAATAAGTAACAAAGGCTTAATAAATGATGAATTGTGTGTAGTTATTATAAAGTGTTACCATCATAACAAACTGTTCCAGCAAATCACAGACGAAATGCGCGTTTAGGAGAGTTTTAATTGCATGGGAGCAGCACGGGAGGGAGGGGGAGGAAGTAGCGAGCTAGCTCTCTGTTTTGTTTGAAAGTCAACAGAAGTGACGTTACCCAGCATCGCTTAGAGCACCTTTAAGTACAGGCACAGAAACTCTCCTTGCTTTACGCCCTGTCTATGGCACTAGAATGAATCTTACCAATTAGTCACCTCTTTTTTTCTTGGCTTTGTATGCCTTTGATCTGATCGGACAGTGGAGATTGTGACAAGAAGTGGGAGAGAAAGCTGTGATGGGATTGAGAAATGGGCACGTGGACCCAATATGGTACGGGCGCTGTAACCAGTTGCATCACATCTTAGCAAGGGTTTTTGTCTCTGTGTGAACCCCAGCTTCAGGGCAACCTGAATGAATGGGAATGATACGGTTTGACAATCTTCCGCTGAGTCATCCGCTGTATCTCCAATGAATTCCCACCACCATGACACAGTAGTGACAAATGCAAAGTCATAAACAGGCTGATGGGTTGTGAAAGTGTGTATTTGTCACTGTACAGCCTGCAGGCCCATGGCTGATAAGGCATACCAGTGGGGTCTCTGAAGACTACAGGTTGGTGCACCTTTTGCTTAGTTTCAGTGAAAAGAGATTAGTGATGCACAGTGCTCACCTGGAAGACTGGAATCGCCCACTGACAAAGTGACTTGCAGTTTTTATTTTTCAGTTTGTTAATTGAGTTGTATAAAACAAAGTTGCTTTGCAAAATGGAGACCGAGTGCATAAAGCTTGTGCGACTTATGGTTGCGGCAACATGCAGAGGCCTGTTTTATATCCTGATGGGTAGAGTACAAGTGGTTGCAATGCACTGTGGTTTATAGTCACAGCCGCTGTGTTATGGTTTGTTTTAAGGATACACCGATATATCCGCCTAACATTTGCTTTGTTGAATGCTATTGGCGAATTGACAAATGATATGACATTTACCTGATGTTTATCTGTTATGTTGCATCAATTCTGCTCCAGCTAAATGCTTTGATGGGCCAAAAGACTTGGAAATGGTTCAGTTGATGATGAATATGTGTGTTTCCCTGCCACTAAAAGGTATAATTAACAACAAAAATGAAGTAAACAAACAAAAACAAAAAAATATAGGTTATTGGCCAAAATTGTTACAATCGTCATTGGCCAAAATTGCTATCAGTATCAGCCCAGAATTTCACAATCTGTGCATCAGTTTGTTTGTTTGTCATTTATTTGGATAAGGTCCGTCGTCCCATCCACAACCTTTCTCTCTCCCAGCCCACTCTCTCTCTCTTATTTTGCCCTCTCACCTGTGTTGGTTTACCTTTGATGTACAGTAGGCTATATAAAGGCTAGGCAATCAAGGACATGGGTAGATAGATGGAGGAGAAATCAAAAATAATAAATAAAAAGTTCTATGGAGATGTGCAAAAGTTGGAGAAAGTCAGATGTGTGTGTGTGTGTGTGTGTGTGTGTGTGTGTGTGTGTGTTTTGACGTGTAATGAAATAAGAAAATAAATAAAAGGTCTGTAGCATAGGGAGAGGGATGTAAAAGTGCTAAAAGTCATGTAGGTGTGTGTGTGTGTGTGTGGGGGGGGGGGGTCATGAGTGCTGAGGAGTGAATGAGTGCAAAGTCAGTATAGTGTGAGTTCAGAGTTGGGAAATGTTTGAGAGTGCTGAGGAGTGAATGTGTGCAAAGTCAGTATAGTGTGAGTTCAGAGTTCGGATGGCCTGGGGATAAAAACTTCTCCTGAGTCTCTCAGTTCTGGCTTTGTGACTACATAGGCGTCTTCTTGATTTCAGCGGTAGGAATAATCCATTGTTAGGATGAGAAGAGTCCTTCAGAATCTTTTGGTCTCTTAGGATTACTCTTCTGGAATAGATATCTTGTAGAGCAGGGAGTTGAGTTCTTATAGTACATTCAGCTGAGCGCACTACTCTCTGCAGAGTACTACAATCTCTACCTGTGGAGTTCCCATACCAGGTGATGATGCTACCAGTTAGAACACTCTCAACCGCTGAAGTGTAGAAGGCCTTCATGATGGATGTAGAAACTTTGAATTTCCTTAAAGGAGAATTCCGGTGTGATTTTGACCTAAAGTGTTTTGAAACATGATACCGAGTGTGAACGTATGTCTCATAGCTCATCTCGGCTTGTCCCCTGCACTCCGAAATCTGGCGCTAGTTAGCCGATGCTACCAACAAGGCGGTCAATGGTGGTGCCTCGGCATCGGCATAGCCATGCAAATAAATCACTGTTTTACACCATTTACGAGGCTCAATGTATCTCCACACTTCATTGGTAGACTTCCGAGGGCCCTGACATTTAAAACAAGACATTGAGAACTTTGAAAAAGCACTGGTAGTTTACTTACAAGACGATTTATACAGACAGTATCTTCACGAAGTTTAGCGTTTGCAGCCATCTTGAATTTAGTCACATCGAGCGACGAGTAAGAATGAACAGGTATGATAAGGGATCAGATTCCAAAAATAATTCTGTGGAAATGCATGGATTACAGTTTCTTCCAGTAGCAGCAACTGGAATCCATGCATTTCCACGGAATTATTTTTGGAATCTGATCCCTTATTGTATCGTGACTAAATTCAAGATGGCTGCAAACGCTAAACTTCGAGAAGATACTGTCTGTATAAATCGTCTTGTAAGTAAACTACCAGTGCTTTTTCAAAGTTCTCAATAGTTTTAAATGTCAGGGCCCTCGGAAGTCTACCAATGAAGTGTGGAGATACATTGAGCCTCGTAAATGGTGTAAAACAGTGATTTATTTGCATGGCTATGCCGATGCCGAGGCACCACCATTGACCGCCTTGTTGGTAGCATCGGCTAACTAGCGCCAGATTTCGGAGTGCAGGGGACAAGCCGAGATGGGCTATGAGACATACGTTCACACTCGGTATCATGTTTCAAAACACTTTAGGTCAAAATCACACTGGAATTCTCCTTTAACTGACGAAGGAAGTAGAGTCGTTGTCTGGACTTCTTCTGAACATATTGAGTGTTAACAGTCCATGTTAACTCTTCAGTAATGTGGACACCAAGGTATTTAAAACTTGTGACTCTCTCTACAGGTTGCCCGCTGATCATTAGTGGGGTGTAACTGTAGTTCTGCTGCTGCCTTCTGTAATTCACTACCATTTCCTTGGTTTTATTGACATTCAGTGTCAAGCTGTTAGATTGACACCACTGTGCCACCTCATCAACCTGATCCAAGTAGAGCTGTTCATTGTTGTTACTAATCAGGCCCAAGATCACTAGAGATAGTGTGGGAGCAGCCCTGCTGACCCCACCTCTGCTTATATCAACCTAATTGCCTTTCTCACAGCTGGGAGGCAGCTATGCGGCTGAAGTCAGACGCTGTTGGGCTGGTTCTGTGGTATGCGTGGCAAGGCCTCCTTCTCGCGTCACTTGACTGTGTGCTATGACAGTTCAAACTATTGCTTTGAACAGGTTTGTCTTAGTTAGTAATGGCAAAGCTGAAATGCTAGCCTTAAATGTATTTTGAGTGGACTGTTAATCCACTAGTCTGTCGACAGGAACAAAAGCTGTTTGCTTGGTATGTATGCGTTGCCGAGTAACACACCTTAATGGCCAATGGCTAAGCACATGGTTCTACTAATAATATAATTTCAGTAACCGTTCACTGCTGAGGTAAACTTTACAGCAGGGGACGAGAATTCAATTATCAGTATAAGTATAATCTAGCATCAGATTAAGAGTTTAAAAAATGACAGTAAAGCAGTCCTCTCCACCTGCTCCTTTACTTGCTCTCAGGAATGGTGACTAACTCAGTATGCAGTGTTTATAATGAGGTGGTTGAGCAGCAATCCTCACTATACCATACCAGAATGGTCCACCACATCAAACTACATGCCGTCTGTTAAAGGCATACTCTGGGATGTCTAGGCTTCTCAGGCACTTCATTGCCTGATGGGTTGATAACAGCATACCTCACATGTATAAACAATTATCCAATGACACATACGTGACTTGATGCATTGTTAGTCATAGGATGACTGTACAGTTGATTCACAAAAAAAAAATTGTTTTGTAATAAATTTGAAGACGATAGTAATGTTGGCGATGCTGATGAAAATAATATTAGCAGGGACAACTGCTGTAGCAGATTTTCACTACCAGGCTGGCAAGTGGTGTCATGTTGACATTATAATGGAGATTATGTCTTTAAACTGTTCGTTGGTGATGAAGATTAGCGATAATAGACTGTTCAGCATCTTGCCCTTTTAAAATGTCAAAACATAATCTGGCTGGCACGCATCTACATATAGTCAGCCAATGCACTTATTCAAATCTACTTATACTTTTGAGCTTGAGAATGTAATGAATAAAATACTTTCACATTCAAACAGCCCTATAGAATTTATCCGATCAGTACAAGTACAAAACAGAAATACAGGTACAAAATCCTCCCTGTATCTTATCAAGTAGGGCTATAAATGTGAATAACATATGACCTGTTCCTGTAAGGAAATTTAGGTTAAGATTAAGTTTCATTGATAACTTGATTACAGTAATTGATAAATATCTTATATAACTTATATTATGTTTGAAGTTGTAAAATACTTATTCTGAACACACTGTGTGTGTGTGTATGTGTGTGTGTGTGTGTGTGTGTGTGTGTGTGTGTGTGTGTGTGTGTGTGTGTGTGCACTGCTTGAGGTGTAGATTACAATTAGAAATATTTGACTGTGAATGAGGCATCACTTCAGAAATCCCTGCCTTGCGACCGCCTGAGGAAGATAAGATAAGATAATCCTTTAATTGTCTCCCAAGGGAGAAATTTGCATTGTTACAGCGTCCAAGACAATGAAGGAAAAGAGACTTACAGACAACCCCCCCCCCCCCCCCATACATCTTCAGTAGGACATGCAGCAAATACACATACACACATACACATTCCTTGGGCATGCTTCCCTGCACCATACCTGTTTGAGCTCATGTGGGGAAAGCACAACCACTATGTACAGCCATTTATCGCAGTAACAGACAGTCTTATCATCCTACTACGCACTAATGCTAAATACATAAAAAATAAATAAATACAGCAACAACAAGGATAACCTTTTCTAATGGAAACCCACAGTTCTTAAGAATAGTTACATTGTCCTTGTGTAATGTATAAAACTGTATAAAAAAGAAGTCAGTAAAACATCTCCAGTAGTTCTAAAGTGCCTTGTGCTCTATTGGAGTGGTGTTTATTGTACAATCTAACTGCAGTGGGTAGGAAGGACCGGCGATGTCTCTCCTTTATACACACAGGGTGTAGCAGCCTGTCACTGAAACAGCTGCTTAGTGTTGTCAGAGTGACATGCATTGGGTGACGCTCGTGACCCAGCATAGATGTCAGTTTCGCTACCATCCTGCTCTCTCCCACTATCTCTATTGGGTCCAGCTTGCATCCCAGAATAGCACTAGCCCTCTTAATGAGTTTTTTCAACTTCCTCCTGTCGGCAGCTGAGATGCCACTCCCCCAACATACTACTGCATAAAAAATGGCTGATTTATTACACTGAATTGTAAAATGTTCTCAAAAGCTCCCTCTGAACCCCAAAAGATCTGAGTCGCCTCAGCAGATACAGTCTACTCATGCCCTTTTTATAGAGTGCAGCCGTGTTGTTAGACCAGTCCAGCTTATTGTTCAGGTGAACACCCAGGTACTTATAAGATGCCACCCTCTCAATCTCATTTCCCTGAATGATCACTGGTGCTGATGGGGGATGTCCCTTCCTACGGAAATCCACCAACAGTTCTTTGGTCTTGGCCGCATTGAGTTGGAGATGGTTCCTCAGGCACCAGTCCGTAAAATCCTGTATAAGATCTCTGTACTCATTCTCATCATCCTCCCTGATGAGGCCCACGATCACAGAGTCATCAGAGGACTTCTGCAGGTAACACTGTGGGGAGCTGTATTTGAAGTCCGCGGTGTAAACAGTAAAAAGAAACAGAGCCAAGACCGTTCCCTGTGGCGCCCCAGTGCTAGAGACAACAGTGTCTGACACACAGTCCTTTGTCCTCACATATTGTGGTCTCCCTGTGAGGTAGTCCAAAATCCAGTGTGTCAGGTGCTGGTCCACCCCCATGTTCTCTAGCTTTTCCCCCAAGAGTGTAGGCCTTATGATATTGAAAGCACTGGAGAAATAAAAAAACATGATTCTCACAGTGCTCCCAGGCTTGTCCAGGTGAGAAAAAGATTGATGCAGAAGATAGATGAGAGCATCCTCGACTCCAATGCCAGGCTGATAAGCAAACTGCAGTGGGTCTAAAGTTGCTCTCACCATGGGGCAGAGCTGGGCAAGAACCAGCCTCTCAAGGGTCTTTATGAGGTGAGATGTCAGTACAACTGGTCTGTAGTGGTTCAGTTCTTTGGGATGTGGGATTTTTGGCACTGGAACTACACATGATGTCTTCCAGAGCCGCGGCACTTTCCCCAGTTCCAAGCTCATGTTGAAAATGTGCCCCACTATCATACCCAGTTGATCTGCACATGTCTTTAGGAGCCTGGGGCTAATGCCATCCGGGCCAATGGCTTTCCGCATCTTAATCCTGCTGAGCTCCTTCGCTACCTGTCCTGCTGTGCAAGACCAAGTGGAGCTGGAAAGTTGCATATTGGGGGCTATTGGTAAGGGGGAGGTGGGCAATACAGGGGGCCCTCTGGGGAGTGACTGAGAAAAAGTGACTGAGGGGGAGGAAGATGAAGTAGCAGAGGACGTGGGAGGCTGCTCAAATCTGTTAAAAAACATATTTAAGTCATTTGCCCACTTCTGCCCACCCATGTCCAAGGAGACTGCCTTGCCGTGCCCTGACATGGTTTTGAGGCCCTTCCAAACTCCACTGATGTTCTCATGTAGGAGCTGCTCCTCCATCTTCTTCTTATAGTTGTTCTTCCCCTGTCATATCTCCCTCCTCAATTCTCTCTGCACCGTTCTCAGCTCATCCTTATTTCCTGTCCTAAAGGCCCTCTTCTTTTCTTTAAGGAGAACCTTAATGCCAGGAGTAATCCAGGGTTGGTTATTTGCATATGATCTTACAGTCATATTGGGTACAGTGTTTTCAAAACAAAAATTAATATAGTCTGTAATGCAGTCAGTAAGGTTGTCAATATCCTCCCCATGCATATCACAGAACACCTCCCACACAGTTGTCTCGAAACAGTCCCTCAGTGCCTCCTCAGATTCCATGGACCATTTTTTTTTACTGAGCGAGTGATGGCCTGTTGTCTATGAACAAGGGGCTTATATTGTGGAAGAATATGAACCAAATTGTGATCCGATCTACCCAGGGGTGGGAGGGGCATTGAGCTATAAGCATCCTTGATGTTTGCATAGAATAAGTCCAATGTCTTATTTTCCCTTGTGTAACATGTGACGTATTGCGTAAGAGTGGGCAAGGTAGAGGACAGAGAGACATGATTAAAATCTCCAGGAGCAGGGTGTGGAACGTGGGGGTGGGTGTTAAGGAGGGAGGGAACGAGGCTGTTGTTTACCACTCCACTCATGAACCTGCCAGAAGATTCTATATACCTTTTATTTGCTGACTCCGTACCACTTACACTTTCGATTTTTACTGTTTATCTAATGCCAAAGTCATGACCCTGCCTGTTTGCCTATTTTACCCACCTATACTTTTATGTATCCCTATCCCTATCTTTTTTCCACTATCTACTGTATATCAGGCCTGCTTGTGTGTGGATAACTTATCTGTCTGTCTACCACTCTTTCTCTCTCTTGTTACTGTCTGTTTGCTGTATGCTGTATTTCTGTGGTGTACTCTCTCATGCTGTTTCCCAGGCTGTTTAATCCGGCCTGCCTTAGTGTGTGTCTGTGTATGAGGAGCAGTGTTGGGAACGTTACTTTAAAAAAGTAATTAGTTATAGTTACTCACTACTTGTTCCAAAAAGTAACTGAGTTAGTAACTGAATTACTCTATGATAATAGTAACTTGTTACCGGAAAGTAACTATTTGCGTTACTGTTAAAAAAAAAAAGTTCCTATATGTCAAAGAATTTGGATTTTTTGAGCAGCCAGTTGAAATGAACAGACAGGTGTTTGTAGGCTACATAACTTTCGATATTTATTAGATATACTTTATTGATCCCCAAGGGGAAATTCAAGATATTGCACATCGACAGACCTACGGTTGACTTCAGCCTGTGTCATAGGTTTTTGTTGTGAGGCAGAAAGATCTAGCTTTTGCTGCTTGGAGGACTTTGCTCCGAGTCCTTCTTTGCTAGTGGATGGCGAGCTATCATCTGTGGTGGAGGTAGCCTATCGGTGTTTTTGGCCACTAGCTTTAGATGCGTGTGTGAGATGCTTCATTAAATTATAGTTGCTTACAACGGATGTCGACAAAGTCTTCGCTCCTGGACATAATGTACACATTACATGCACATTCTTGCCTTTGACCACAATGAATTTGAAGAAGTGCTTATATCTCCACCTTGAAAATGCCAACTTTTCATCGGATTGCTCCCGACCTCTGCTGTTTCGTCGGATCTCTATTTTAGCTGTTGCGTGTGTGTGTCGCGTGTGCTGGCAAGTGTGTAAAAAGACTGGCTCTGATTGGCAGTGTTGGAAACGTTACTTTAAAAAAGTAATTTGTTATAGTTACTCACTACTTGTTCCAAAAAGTAACTGAGTTAGTAACTGAATTACTCTATGATAAGAGTAACTCGTTACCAGGGAAAGTAACTATTTGCGTTACTGTTACAAAAAAAAGTTGCTATATGTCAAAGAATTTGGATTTTTTTAGCAGTTTTGAGCAGCCAGTTGAAATGAGTAGAACAGACAGGTGTTTGTAGGCTACATAACTTTTGATATTTATTAGATAGATAGATAGATAGATAGATACTTTATTGATCCCCAAGGGGAAATTCAAGATATTGCACAGACCTACTGTACGGTTGACTTCAGCCTGTGTCATAGGTTTTTGTTGTGAAGCAGAAAGATCTAGCTTTTGCTGCTTGGAGGACTTTGCTCCGAGTCCTTCTTTGCTAGTGGATGGCGAGCTATCATCTGTGGTGGAGGTATCGGTGTTTTTTTGGCCACTATAGCTTTAGATACATGTGTGAGATGCTTCATTATTAGAGTTGCTTACGGATGTCGACAAAGTCTTCGCTCCTGGGGCCTGTACTACGAAGCGGGGTTACTGGCTTATCGAGAGTAACTTGATCACGTGTGGCGTAACTTCCCGATTAACCCGTACTACGAAAGGTGGATAGGTTTTAACCGAGGTATGCTGCCATGGCAATTTACGCTGCATCTCAAACCTGCTCCGAGCAGGTTATGTTCTTGGTTAACCCGAGGTTTCCGTTAACCACACCCTTTATAAGTACCACCCCTCCATTAACAATTTCTCCCGAGACATGTCGGCGTACCTGGTTGATCCATACGACATTGGAGCGCAAATCGTGAGGGACTCTCTTCGCAGGGCGAGGGGTTTTAGAGACCGCCAGAAAATATATATAGCCTACCCGGACGATATTCTCTATGAAGATATAGATTGTCAGCCGAGGGAATTCGTTATCTTTGTCAGATGATCTAGGAAGACGTCTCATAGCAATGCCCGTACGTGGACATTCATGTATTCCATTGGTGATGCTGAACATCTGAGCAAGAATAGCCTATTGTATGTCCGAAAATAAATCGGACATAGGCCTACAGTATGCTGAACATCTGAGCAAGAATAAATCGGACATATAGTAGGCCTAATAAATTAAAATCACCATTTTAACAAACGTATTGAATTGAATGTCATATTACTGTACCCTGCACATAAAGGCTACACATTTCCACAGCACCAGAATCCGACCGAATGCCTCCCTCAACCCCTTCCACAATCGGCCTTCCAGTATTATTTGCGATGGCCAACTCCTCTGCTACTGTAAAACACTCTGGTGCCTTACAGTAGTGTTCAAAGACACCTTTTTCTTGTTAGCTGTAAAACAGAGGCCAAGTGAAGGCTATAAGCATAGGCCTACATGTTTTCATAATTAAGAAATATTAATGCAAGCTATGACTATATAAACCACTATTCTGAATAATGTGTTTGTGTTTCATTTTCACCTGCTGCCATGTGCGTTTGGCAATGGTGTTGCATCTGAAATGTTTACAGGATTGGGCATACACTAAATCAGTCAATGGGGCTACTTGAACATTCAATTATCCTTATTACTGTAATCTATATGCCCACTTCTAAATTGTGCTGCATCTGTAGGCATTTCTATGAACTCAAAATAAATAAGCAATTTAATTATTTAAACTCATTAAATACATTAAGCAAGCTATTAATCCTCCGTATTTGAAGAACATGTGGACATAAAACTTTACTTTTAGGCATTTTGGCTACCCGATCTGCAATACGTTGCCAACAGCCTTGCCTTGCTTTGTTCACTGCCGACGTATTTGAGTGACCCTTGCTCCAAACACACTGTTCCTGCATTACAGTTTTTCTCTATCACTTTAATGTTTGTGTCAACTCTGACATGATCACGTTATCAACCATTAGCAACTAACAATTAACAGATAGATAGATAGATAGATAGACATGCAGGTCTAAACAAAAGCACTCTGGCCAAAATGACACATTTTGCTTGCAAAAGGCTCATACTCTCTCACAACATTTAAAACATGCAGCATTGACATGTAAGACCTACAGTAAGCGCCTAGACCAGACACATTTCATTGAACTACATTGTCATTTTTCATTGAAATAGACCCTCAGTAAACACCTGGACTTGTCAGCGTTTGTACTGTTATTAATATTAGCAGGGACAACTGCTGTAGCAGATTTTCACTACCAGGCTGGCAAGTGGTGTCATGTTGACATTATAATGGAGATTATGTCTTTAAACTGTTCGTTGGTGATGAAGATTAGCGATAATAGACTGTTCAGCATCTTGCCCTTTTAAAATGTCAAAACATAATCTGGCTGGCACGCATCTACATATAGTCAGCTAATGCACTTATTCAAATCTACTTTTGAGCTTGAGAATGTAATGAATAAAATACTTTCACATTCAAACAGCCCTATAGATTTTATCGATCAGTACAAGTACAAAACAGAAATACAGGTACAAAATCCTCCCTGTATCAAGTAAGGCTATAAATATGAATCACATATGACCTGTTCCTGTAAGGAAATTCAGGTTAAGATTAAGTTTCATTGATAACTTGATTACAGTAATTGATAAATATCTTATATAACATATTATCTTTGAAGTTGTAAAATACTTATTCAGAACACACTGTGTGTGTGTGTGTGTGTGTGTGTGTGTGTGTGTGTGTGTGTGTGTGTGTGCGCGCGCTGCTTGTGTGCTGCTTGAGGTGTAGATTACAATTAGAAATATTTGACTGTGAATGAGGCATCACTTCAGAAATCCCTGCCTTGCGACCGCCTGAGGAGCAGGGTGTGGAACGTGGGGGTGGGTGTTAAGGAGGGAGGGAACGAGGCTGTTGTTTACCACTCCACTCATGAACCTGCCAGAAGATTCTATATACCTTTTATTTGCTGACTCCGTACCACTTACACTTTCGATTTTTACTGTTTATCTAATGCCAAGGTCATGACCCTGCCAGTTGGCCTATTTTACCAACCTATGCTTTTATGTATCCCTATCCCTATCTTTTTTCCACTATCTACTGTATATCAGGCCTGCTTGTGTGTGGATAACTTATCTGTCTGTCTACCACTCTTTCTCTCTCTTGTTACTGTCTGTTTGCTGTATGCTGTATTTCTGTGGTGTACTCTCTCATGCTGTTTCCCAGGCTGTTTAATCCGGCCTGCCTGTCTGTGTATGAGGAGCTCGAGGCTAGGGTGAACACACAGTTACTAGATCGCAGAGGACATCTCTGACACACACACACACACACACACACACACACACACACACACACACACACACATCACACTAACACCTCTTCATCCTACATACATGCACCCACACACTGTATACACTCACATACACACAAATACACACACAAACACACACACACATACACATACACACACACACACACACACACACACACACACACACACACACACACACACACACACACACACGCACGCATACACAGACACACACACACACACACACAGCAAAAGACAGGAAGGAAAACACTGCTCGGGGAAGGAGAGCCACAGTGAATGGAAGCCTCTGACCCTTGCTCCAAACACACTGTTCATGCATTACAGTTTTTCTCTATCACTTTAATGTTTGTGTCAACTCTGACATGATCACGTTATCAACCATTAGCAACTAACAATTAACAATTAACAGATAGATAGATAGATAGACATGCAGGTCTAAACAAAAGCACTCTGGCCAAAATGACACATTTTGCTTGCAAAAGGCTCATACTCTCTCACAACATTTAAAACATGCAGCAAAAGCAATAACAAATATATGTTTTCATTTTGTTTAGCACAGGGAAACCAATAGAGTTTGGGGTCTTTGAATAATATCTGTGTTATCTGTTTTGCGAAAGGGTGTGAGAAATGTGTGAACACAATGAAAACATGTGAGCACATTTGCAAGTGATGACTTCTGCTGTGCAAAGAAGGTATAAATGGGTCAAAGCAATCGGGACAGCAGTAAAAATCTCCCTTCCCTCTTCTCTGTGGGAAAAAGGGGTCGACTGTGCTCTTTACAGTAACTCTTTACAGTAAGAGTCATGCACAGATACGCTATCAGGAATCATTATTGCACTGCAGAGCCTTGGGCAAGGATTGGTATAGATTAGCTACCTTTAAAGATACTTTGAAAGCCGGTCATGTAGGTCAGAGCTGTTGTTCTGTGAATTCAGAGTCGTTAAGTTCTTTTACGTAATCATCATCATCACCATCATCATTATCAACTTTTATTGCCACACTCAAGGTCCATTCAGAAGACAGACATGACATACAACATACATTACAGTTTTTCTCGATTGCTTCGACCTGCTTAAGGAAACTGGGATCCACTTGGTCTTCATGAACATTTTCTTTGCACAGCAGAAGTCATTTGGTTGGCATACCAATAAGCCAGGATTCTGGTAATGCTGTCAGGGGCACCCCTTTGGCTCAGTTTTTCAAATGGCTTGTGGTGATTGACTCTGTCAAGGGCCTTGGAAGCATCAATAAACCCAATTAGCACAGATGAGTTCTGCCTTATGTACCCCTGTGTTGCCTCCTTTAAAGCATAGATAAACAAGTCAGTACCAAGCTTAGCTTTTACTGTAAATTCACAGCTGTCTGTTATCCCATCATCATTGAGGCTAACTGTGATGATCTGGTGAAGCATACATTTTTATGAAAATATATAAATAATAGGAAAACATGTAAGGCTCAGGGGTGCAGGTGTAATAGTCTTCTGGTTAAACTGCACTGGATGATTGAAAATGCTGCAGTATAGATAGATAGATAGATAGATAGATAGATACTAGATATTGATCCCCAGGGGAATGCAGGCTAGTGCAGGACTGTGAATGAAAGTTGTGCCGCCTCACTTTTCCCGAGGCCCTTCCAAAAATAAACGTCTGACTATGCCATTGGTCTGTGTCCAATGTAGTGGAGCTGATGAACTGAACGCCCTCTGGTTGACGTGGGGCGACAGGGTGGGGCAGAGTATCAAGGAAGAGTCTGGGAGAATGTAGCTGTTTGTAGCAGCATGCTGTGTGTGTGTGTGTGTGTGTGTGTAAGTCTGGGAGAATGTAGCTGTTTGTAGCAGCATGCTGTGTGTGTGTGTGAGTATGGGAGAATGTAGCTGTTTGTAGCAGCATGCTGTGTGAGTGTGTGAGTATGGGAGAGTGTAGCTGTTTGTAGCAGCAATGTGTGTGTGTGTGTGTGTGTGAGAGTGTGTGAGTGTGTGTGTGTGAGTCTGGGAGAATGTAGCTGTTTGTAGCAGCATGCTGTGTGTGTGTGTGAGTCTGAGAATGTAGCTGTTTGTAGCAGCAATGTGTGTGTGTGTGTGTGTGTGTGTGTGTGCTACCCAGCACCTAAGAGTGATATCCTTCTTACCCCCATGGACAGGGTGTGTTGTGTGTTCAAATATGTACACAGCTTAAACTGAAATGTGATAGGACCGTTACTACCCCATTTGAAAGCCTACTCAAACCACACAGCTCGTACACATTTACAGACATACTCATACACACCCACATACCCATACACCAGTTGAGTTGAATTGGTTCCTTATTTATTTAGTTTGCTGTTTTTTGTATTAGGGTTGCAGTAAAATGTAGTGTTCAGTGTACCCTCCCTGGATTATTATCTTTGCACACCCTAGTAAAAGTAGAAGTTGAGAGGCTGCGCAGAGATATGTTTGTCTGTGTGTGTGTGTGTGTGTGTGTGTGTGTGTGTGTGTGTGTGTGTGTGTGTGTGTGTGTGTGTGTGTGTGTGTGTGTGTGTTGTGAGGCTCACATGGGCCCAAATATGAACGGCAGACCAACACCAAATTGCAATTTGAACAAATACATTAATACCAGAAAAAGAAAATATCTTGGGGATGTGGGCTTCTGGTTGTGAATGGAACGAGTGAATGGAACGCTGAGGGATCGTTGGGAGAATGGAGAATGGAGAATGATTGTTGTGCAGTGAAGGGAGTGTTTGATAGAGATGAGATCATGAGTGTGCACCTGACTTGATGTGAGAGCATGTGAGGGTTGGGATCTCAGCGTGAGGGACACATGGTTGTCACAGTGTGTGTGTGTGTGTGTGTGTGTGTGTGTGTGTGTGTGTGTGTGTGTGTGTGTGTGTATATGTGTACACTACTGGTCAAAAGTTTGGGATCACTTAGGAATTTCCATTTCACTCCATTATAGACAAAATACCAGCTGAGATCAGTTGCATTGTTTTTTTTAATCAGGGCAGCAGTTTTCAGATTACATTATGTGCTTACATAATTGCAAAAGGGTTCTCGACTGTTGTAGAAAGAAATGGCTGATCTTTAATGCAATATCTACATTGCCAGCAACCATTCATCCAATGTTGCAAAGGCACAATGTTTACGGTAGTGTATGTGTGTGTGTTGACTATGAAGAGAGACTTTGGGTGCCAGTGGATGTGTGCCTTGAGTGTGCACCATTAGGATGTAGGGTTAGTGTATTATTTGTGAGGTATGAGAAAGACGCAAAATCAGAAATCAGTCTATCATCATTTTGATTAAAAATGCTAAGAATCAACAGTTTTTTTGTGCCATGAATGATCATAAAGTATAAATATTTTCTCACGTTTGACTTGCTGCAGTTATTATTGAGAATGATAAAGACAAAGATGAATAATAAGGAAAACATATCCTTAAAAACAGTCTGTCTGGAACATATTGTTAATTTGGTCAGGTCAATGATTAACCTAAAAAAAAACACCTTTCGTTCAAAAAA
>NW_027468680.1:15833281-15888281 GCF_046254945.1 Alosa pseudoharengus | reverse complement strand
GGTCGTACCTGTAGTCTGATGCTTTCCCATCAGAGAGGTGTAGCCAACAGCAAGCTATGCCCTGGCATGCTTCAGACATGATGCCGTGGTAGAAACACGTAAAAATGTCATAATAGAAAGATAAATGTTACATGCCATGCCTGTGGTATACTCTGCATTAATAATATAGTGCATTGGATTAGCACAGATGGTGATGTTCAGATAATATGATCAGACGACATATTATTATCTGTTGTTATCGGCTGACGGTGAGCACATCATAGTATTTACTGATGTGAAATGAAGTGTAATGAAATGTAGTGTTGTTATTGTTTTTTGTTTGTGAACAGAGTGCATAGCCTTTAGGCCTACATACAGTATTTGATGTAGACGTTAAATTATGTTTAACCAGCTGCATCCTAGCTGACCAGTTGCATCCTATTGCGGTCACTAACCCAGTTCCAACTGTTGTCGGGTGTGGCTTAGAGGCGTGACGACGGGGAACCAATAGCATCAGGCTGGTCCTATTTGAAATGTGTTGTTTGAAGTGTTTTTAGAAGGGAACTGATGACAAAGAACTGAGGGAAATTGGGGTTTTTTGAGGGAAATTAGATTATGCAAAAGCAGCTGCTTGTAGAATTCTAGGCCACGTGAATTTAAAAGCACACCATTCAGGTTATATGTTGTTTAAGGGGTGTTTTTGTGATCTACTGGAGTCAGCCATGATATGATGTTGCATATTTCAGTCTTTTTATTTCACACCTGCCGTAGTTGGCTGGTCTGGTGGATCATTCTACTTACCAAATACCTGGGGTGGACACGTATGACATATTAGGAGTCTCTTGAGGATTCAAACTTGATTCTTGATTGTAAAAACTGACTCTGGTTCATTTACAAATGTCTGTCACCCTCTTGTGGACAGAAATAGCATCACCTCCTACTGTGATTAGCAACATCAAAGGATATCAATTTTCATGAAACTGACAATGGGACCTCTGCAAGCTACAAACTGTATGTAGATGTCAACATAGTATACTAAGACTGTTGTAATAGTCACTAAGGATATCTAATAAAGTCTCTGATATCACACATTAAAAATGGAGGGCCACTTTTCTACCTCTTTTCAGCTTTAAAACCCAGCCTATATGTGTAAGCTTAAGAGGGGTAGCCATTGTTTCTTGTATAATTAGATTTTGCAGTGTGATAACCTCTCTCTCTTTCTCTCTGTCTCTGTCTCTCTCTCTCTCTCACTCAATGTCTCTCTTTCTCTATCTTTCTCAAACACGCTATTGCAGGTTTGCAGATGATGATGAAAATTCCTTTATGTATGCCGAGACCTCCTCAACCCTCAGTCTGGATATCTCCCGTCTGTCCAAGAAGGTGAGCCGTCCTCCTAATCCAGACTCCTCCTTCCTATTCAGCCAGTCTTTGTGTGTTGATTAGAATGTATTAGCACTCACAATATACAGTGAGATATTATTAAAAACTCTTGAAGGAATATATAAAGCATAGCTTTTTAGCTGGCGCAGCTGTCCCATATTCATTCTCTGTCAAAACTAAGATGATTTGTAATATGTGGGGCAAGGGTAGCTTGGGTGTTATCATGGAGATATTGGCTGTATTACAGTGACTGATTTAGACTGACCAGCAGGGGGCAGTAGAAGGCTGTGTTGCAACAATGTCTTGCCAACCAAAATCCCCCTTGCAGAGACTGGAAAAGGATTATCAACAGTTTATCAACATCGTCTGGTCTCTCATCTTATTGTTACCAAATCGTCTGGTTATTGCCAAAAGTAAAAGTAAATACAGACACTTCAGTAGAAGACCAAACAATATAGTCAAAGGTTTTGTAATGGTAGATAAAATTTCTAGACTGTTGCATCATAACTGTAACATTTACTGGTAGGATCAGTGTATGATTGTTTTGTACACCTTTCTTTGTCATGGATTTACTTTATTAAGCATAATTTCGCAGAAGCAGTATTGAAAATAGCTGGCAATGAATCAGTTCATTCAATTATAAGATTCCTGATTAATTTGCTCCAGATTTATGCGTACGCCTTCCACTCCCTGTCTTTCCCTTAAAGCCCATTAGCTTTCTCACTGTATTGAGCGCGGTGGAACAAAAAGTAGTTACGTAACCTCAAACAGGATGTTGGGGGTGCAGGGATCCCGGCTCTGGGCCACAGCACCAAGACTGTTTGGCAGAGTCTGCCAACTGTGTTCACAAAAGCCAAATTAAAAATTGGACTAATAACACAGTCACTGTATCGATGGGATTTGCGTTCCATAGGCACACACTGGTACAGATCATTCATTGGTTCCTTTGACGATCTGTAGAGGTCACTGTGACACATATCATTCACTTGGAGATGGAGACCTGGTCTGACTCAGAGTCAGGAACCTTTAGTACTAAAGGTCCAGTTTTGGAGAGGTGATGGTGTCTGGGGGCAGCCGTGGCCTACTGGTTAGCGCTTCGGACTTGTAACCGGAAGGGTTGCCGGTTCGAACCTCGACCAGTAGGCACGGCTGAAGTGCCCTTGAGCAAGGCACCTAACCCCTCCCTACTCCCCGAGCGCCGCTGTTGTTGCAGGCAGCTCACTGCGCCGGGATTAGTGTGTGTGTGCTGAGTGTGTTTCACTAATTCACAGATTGGGATAAATGCAGGGATCAAAAGAGTATATATACTTATACTTATACTGAATCAAAACCTGTGACCTCTGTAATTTAAATTCACCATTGTTCTGTTCCAATGTACCTGACAATTGCCACAAGCTGTCCTGTCAGAATAAACAGATGGCAAGTTCCCAATTAATGTTTGCACAGGCTCGTGAATGTGCCACTCTTCCATTGTTGTGAGATGATTTGCTGCGTCAACTGATACCACATGAGACGATAACGTGTTCTTTCCTTCTCATGGACACATGGCTGCAGGGAAATGTGTGTACACACGGTCAGCACTGAATTGTCCACCAAGCTGTGTCTGTGTGCGAAACCTGATGATGCTCTAAGTGCCGACTTCTTCTAACCGACACAGATCAGAGGAGTGAAGGGATTGACAGGTCAAGAGGTCATTCCGATAAGTTATTGTTATTGTTGCAGAAAACAATTTTGTCATTTCGTGCACAGCCCCTTTACAGTTCATAGAATAATGGGAGCATGGGATTGATTCATTGCATCCCCAACCATCATGCATGGCCCGCACTCTGGAGGTGTAGCCTGCAAGCTACCTCAGGGAATGGCAGTCTTCAGAACACCCAGCTATCTAAATAAGGCATTGTCCAAATGCACAAATACACATCTTGGTACACTATCTGTATGTAGCTGAAAATACCAGAGTACTTTCTCAGACAATTACAAGCATTGCAAGCCAGTGACACTATTGCTTTCTCAGTGTCAAGTAGGCATTTATGGTATGCAGCTTCATTGACGGAGTAAAGGTATTTGAGTGTGATATGACTGACATTGGGTTGGGTTTTGTTTTGGCCTGGTTGAATCCATCTCCATTTGCGCACTGCACTGTCTTTGTATGTTCATACTGCACTGGGGAGTGAACTGTGACGTCTTTAATTTGCGTCCCTTCATTCCTTACAATTACACCCAGTGTGTAGAAAATAACAGGAGGATATTTTGTAGAGTTAAAACATATTTGTTTTATAATCTAATGTTTGGCTGCAAACTGACGATAGGAGACCATTGGCTCATACTCATATCATAGACATAATAGGAAATATTGTTTTCTGAGTATCAAAACTGCAGTTTGAAGAAACTATTTCCAGTGCAAGAACTGAAGTACTTTGGACAAGAAAACATTGCATTGCACTACATGGGTGCGGTGGTAGTGTAGTGCAATGCAGTGTTTTCTTGTCCAAAGTACTTCAGTTCTTGCACTGCAAATAGTTCCTTCAAACTGGGCTAGTGTGCAGTAGCCTGAAAGTTGTCGGTTCAATTCCCGGCTTCCACCGTTGTGCCCTTGAGCAAGGCACTTAACCCCAAGTTGCTCCGGGGACAATGTGATCCCTTGTAATATAGCTGACATATGTAAGTCACTTTGGTCAAGAAGTGTCTGCTAAATGTAATGTAACATGTAGGCTACTGCAATTTGCTGCTCTATACTGCAGAAATGCAATATTTTGGACATGAACTTCATTGTACTTCAGAAAAACTGCACTTTGATTGTCCCAAAACTGTTTTGACTGACCCATTTTTTTGTAAGGGAAAGTTTCGATTTGATGAGGATCTGAGAGCCATCCTGCTGAAAATCTGTTTTTGTTTTTAACCTCAATCTGCTATTGTTTTTAAGCTTCAAAATTATAAAGTGATAGTTCCCCAAGCATCACATAAAATTCCACTATTATGTCTTCAGCAGATAACTAATATTTTAAAACTCCCAGGTAAAAAATTAATCAGGTAGGCTAAGAACATGCCAGTATTATAGCGAGTGTGGGCACTTTATTACAAAGAGTAATTCATCTATGATAAGAGAAAGGGTGTGGCATGTTTGTCAGTCAGTTTTTTAGACATGTCTGAATAGGCTAGACAGACTATGCT
The DNA here is from genome assembly GCF_046254945.1 of Alosa pseudoharengus. Taxonomy (NCBI): domain Eukaryota; kingdom Metazoa; phylum Chordata; class Actinopteri; order Clupeiformes; family Clupeidae; genus Alosa; species Alosa pseudoharengus. Next base: position 15,883,751 of record NW_027468680.1, on the reverse strand, counting down.
CTTTACATACAACCTAGCTACCTGAGGCGCATGTGACATTTCAGGCAGAGAGCAGTGTCCGAGCTAGGTTGGTTGGCTGCAACAGTGACCTCGTCATCCACCGGACACAAGTTCTGCTGGACCGCATTTTCTGTAGGCTAGTTTGATTTATCTTATTTGATAAATGAACAAGAATGTTTAGTGTTTGAGACACAGTTCATGTTTCATTTTTATGGACTGAAATGAGGAGTCATTATGTTTTAATGGACTAGCCTAATGAAGCTGCACAGAATGCGGAACGGATATTGACCTGAGAGTTTGGCTTGACTTTTTTTGTCTACACAGAAAGCCTAACGTCTCCTAACATGTCTCTAGATACAGGGCACGACGCCAGCCTGGTAAGGAACTAATTCAGTTGTTCTCTTCTCATCATCGCTTACGAGGGTTAAAAACTTTTTGGCGTTCTCCAGTATCCTGTTTCGACTTGAGAAGGGACGACCAGAGTAGCCCACGGGAGGGGCGTGGAAACGCGGGCATTTGGGATGTCGTCTCATAAACTTGAGCATGCCTGACCAAACTTTACGCAGTTATCCCCTACAACGATAGCCTACTCAGCATGGGAAGGAAGAACTAGCCTCTTGTGAGCCATTTGAATTTCATTGATTGTGCGAAATAGTGGGGTTTTGATTTCAGAATAAACAACATGAATCTGTGGTCTTCGTGTTAAGGTAAAGGCCATTTCTTTCACATATGCTTGCGTGATAAAATATTCTTTTCGCTTACGTGTTGTTGGTTTATCGCTAAGGCTTTTTGCTTTGATATGACTTGACCTGGTCAGGCATGGTGTGTTTCACAGGTTGACTGAGGTTGTATAACTTCATCATAACAATGCAATACTCATAAGTGAAAATATTAAACTTATTGTAAACCAGCACACCGTGTATGAAGTGGTTGTTACATTGTTACATCTTCATCTTTGTTGTGTTGGCAGTTGTACTGTAATGGTTTGCAAAAGGTGATAGTGTTGCTGAGTTAATCTCCTGCCTTTTTATATAGCAGTTATGCCCAGGCAAGCATAAAGTAATGATGTTCTAGTCTCTGGTACTTTTGTTGACTTTTGTTTTCAGTCCCATAGTGTGTGTATCTGTGTCTGTGTTTTCATGTGTCGCTCCTCAGTAGATTCTCTGCATAGTTCAACGACTTTGCCCCCTTAACTTTGATTCTCTCTCTCTTTTCCTAACCGTTTGTGTGATGCCAGAACTCTGGGGAGAGGGGAGGAGGAGTGTTCAAGCGTCTGGGCAGTTTCTTGGGCCTTCAGAAGAAGAAGAGCCGCAGTGCCTCCCAGAGCAGCCTGGGGTCCCCCAGCGCCGGGGCGACCACCCCTTCGGTCCTCAACGACGCCACCAGCATCTGCAGCATCGCCTCCATCATCGAAGACGGCGGCGACCTCCCATTCGCGGACTGCTCCGAGGACAGCGAGACCGAGAGCGTCCGGGGGGTGCATGTGTGCGAGCTGAAAAGCGTCATTGAGAAGAGCACAGAGCATCTGCCGGAGGGCCAGGCGGACGAGCAAGGTCCAGGCAGCAGGAGAGGATCAGGGGCAGACCAGCCTGAGGTGAGCGAGTGGAGTCTGGTGGACGAGGTGAACAAGAAGCTCCAGGAGCACCAGGATAAGGCCGCAGGCAGAGAGGGATCAGAGCCCAGCAAAGCACAGACCGCTCAGGCCACTATCACAAGCCCCAGTCAGGTGGGTGGTCATTCAAAGCTGCTGGCACAGCTTTAGAGAGGGCATAATCACATTAGAGCTGGAATGTTCAGACTACTATTTTTTGTTCTCCTGGTTCAGTTGATTTTCCGTCCTCGACTGTTGTTGTTGATTATATTTAGCTTCCCGTGTTAAAGATAATAAACAACATGTTGTTGTCTCTCTCCTCTTACTCCTCCTCTTCCTCCTAGACTCATATCATCACCATTATAAGTGTCTCCTTACAACTTCAATATTTTCTTTTACGTCTTCTTGTGCTTGCTTAGGTCAAATCTCCTGTGAAAAAGACCGTTGTGATACCTGCACTCAGTAACCGTAGCAACTACTCAGCTCTTGTGGGCGTGACTCTCGGTTCCAAGTCCCGAAATTCGAGTGTCACCGGCCCCATCACCGAGGAGGACGAGGAGGGGTGCGAGGCAGAGGGAGGTGACGGCATGGGGAGGAAGGGCGCCGCGCGCCGGAAGCCCCGCAAGCTGAGCACTGCGGAGCCTCTGTCCCCCACGCAGACGCACACACCCACGCAGGCTGGGCCACAGGGTGAAGAGGTGGGTCCCTCCACAGACTCACCTGTGCTGACCCCACCTCCTGCACCTGTTGGAGCACAGTCTGGTGTGACGCCAACACCTGAGCCAGAGGTGCCTGCTCCAACACGGCAGACTGCACACACACCCTGCTCAAAAGAGGAGTTGCTCACACACACACCCTCACCGGAGGGGGACCAAACTGCCTCTCAGCAGGAGGCTCAGAGCACAGAGGAGAAGCGCAGGAGTGTGAAGCTTTCCCACAGAGAGAAGGTGTTCGCCAAGCGTGTGTCTGTGAGCCCCCAGGCCAGCGTGGACAACACTGACCACATAGCCCAAGAGCTTGACCCAAGGAGTGAGACTGGACAGACGTCAGTAAAACTGTGAGTACCTGCTTTACTGTGTGTTTGTCTCTTTACCTCCACGGACATCACTGTGTGTGTGTGTGTGTGTGTGTGTGTGTGTGTGTGTGTGTGTGTATGTGTCTCTGTGTCTGTGCCTGTGAGTGTTTGTGTGTTACTGTAGGAGAGAGAAGAGTGCAATCTGAGCCCTGTGTTCCCATGGCCTCTTATAGTGGTGAACAATGAAGTGCAGTTCCCTTTACAAAGACCAGATCCTGCTGCAATATTGACTACAGAGCCTGTTCTATTAGCACCAAAATTTACTCAATGGCCCTCTCCAATCTAACCAAAAATGCATACACATCCTTTTCAGCTGGAATCCATTATGTCTAGTAGCAATACCAGCATTCCTCAGTAATAACATTGCAGCCAGCAGTTTCAAATACAGAAGAAATAATTCCTACATAAGTACAAAATTAGCAAAGCATCAATATCTTGTAATAAATAAATAAATATCTACAATATCTTGTAATAAACCTATTGAGCTGTTAGTACTATAACCCCTTCTTGGGATTCCATTATTTTGAGACTCTTTTTTTACTTGTCATGTCTGTAGATATAGTTTTATTTACTGGCAAAACTGTCAACACAGGAGGAGGGGTGTCAGCATTCATAGCCAAACGCGTAGGGAGGCTCAGGCTGGCCGTTAGGTTTGTGGAAGTACAGTACCAGAGGCAGTGAGGGCAGTGAGCTGGTATGTTGAGCCGTTAAAAGTGAAGTCTGTGGTCGGGCTATTTTTGAGTGGCTCTCCCTTCTGGAGTGTCTGAGTCATGCAAGCGTTCGCTGCTGCACACATCGTCATGACTCAAGGTGACCACAGCCTTGCTCTTTATCGGCCCTAATGAAAACACACCAAACAAACTGGACACAATAGCAGCCAGATAGCTGCTATCTCAGGTTTCACGCCCATTGAGTTCTCTGGTCGGATTTATGTAAGGGGTTGTGAGATAAAAAAAGTGTTTCTTTTTTAGTGAATGAGAAAAAAGGGTCTGTAATGGATAGAAGTAAATGAGGGTGGCTCATTCTTCAGCAGAGCAGTGTTGAGTTTCATAACAACTAAACACACAGAGAAAGAAAGATGGAGAGAGAGAGACTGAGAGAGAGAGATAGAGAGAGAGAGAGAGAGAGAGAGAGAGAGAGAGAGAGAGAGAGAGAGAGAGAGAGAGAGCCATAAACATCATGGGATGTGGAAAAGGATTTGGGCCAATTTTCATTTCTGTACATCTTATTACATTCTTCACTCTACACTAGGGAGAGTTTTGAAAATTACAGATGTGTCCTTGAAGCTTTAGAGTACACCAGCCCTGTTGTTATTGTGGCTTTTCACTACAGGCTGTTTAACCCTATGCGAGACCTATACAGAGGTCCTTTTGACAGCACATTTGCTACTTAGTGGGGTTGTAACATGTGGTTTAATTACCTGTAATCGGTGTGTTGACACGCTACCAGAGGAATCTGCATTTTCATGTTTACTGTGGTTTTTTGGGGGAAATTACTGAAGTGCATTTGGTGTGCTCTATGTGCGTGTAGTTTTGTTCTTTCCTTGGTCACGCATGTGTTTGTGTGGGTGTGTAGTTGCACGTGTGTTTGCATGAGTATGTCTTGTGGGTATATCAGGGAGAGAGAGAGAATTCACTGTGGCTCTCCTTCCCTGAGCAGGTTTTTCCTTCCTGTCTTTTGGTGTGTGTGTGTGTGTGTGTGTGTGTGTGTGTGTGTGAGAGAGAGAGAGACTTAGAAAGAAACATGTCTTCTTGGAGCAGACTATAATTCTGTTGTCATTTTGCAGAAATGTGAAAGTAGAAAGCAAGCAGCTGCTAGAGGAGACAGCAGAGCCTGGAACAGATGCTCCTGAGGAGAATCCAGGCATTCAGCACGTAGACAAACTTCCCACAGCCACTGTCAACACCGAAATGCCAGTTTCCAAATTGCAAATAAGCCGGCTGGGGTCAGGGGTCGTCAGCAGACCAATCAGACAGGCGGACAGTGAACCTAATGAGTCTCCTACCCCAGCTCAGCGCCCGCCAGTGGCCCCAAAGACCAAAGCAACAGCAGAAAAGGGCCGGACCTTGTTGGTGAGTGATGGGGAACCACAGAAAACTCCCAAGACCGGAAGGGAACCCAGGTCGCCTACAATAAAGGAGTCACCTAACAACAGCCAGACAGAGATTAAGTCTAAAATTCCAAAAATGTCTTTCTCTGATGGTGCTCCAAAAACTGCCCAAGGAACAGATGGCAGTGGAGATGTTAACGGTCGTTCGACATTTGGGAAAGAGCGAGGAGGAAAGGGGAACGGGCCAAAGTCAGATGACCCTAATTTAGGCGACCGGATTGCTTTGTTGCCTGGGGAGACTGAGACGAAAACAGACGGAAAAATCCTGAAGGCGCCCAGTGCCACAAGACCAACCACAGAGGCAGTGCCAGGGTCTGAGGAGGCCACACCCTCTGAGGAGCCTGCCAGCCCCCTCCCACTGAGAGAGGCTGACAACAGGCACATTAGCCGAGACCAAACAGGAAAGCCCTCTGAATTGACTACAGTAGAGAAAAGTCTGGAGAGGAGACAGGGCGCTTTTTTAAAAAACACAGGCGCACCAAGTGGACCCAAGGAAAATTACAGTGTTAAATCACAAGCACAGACACCCACTGCCAAGAGCAGGCTCCCTAAAGTCACTGAGGGCGCCTCAGTCAGGAAGCCCGTCGACGGTAAAGTCAAGATAAGTGACTCAGGTGGAAAGAGCGCCCTGCTCAAAAACAGATTGGCAAACATGGCCCCTCCCTCCCTTTCCAGGAGCAACCAGCAGCAACAGCCGCAGCCGAGCACAGACGGGGCTGGGCCCTCCCTCCATGAGAGCTCCAGGAAAGGCAAATCAGAGGCCTCACCTACAGGAAGTCGGCTGCCCCGCCCCTCTCTGTCCAGCCCCCCCTGGCAGTCTTCGAGCGAGGACTCCAGCCACGGAGAGGGTGAGTCACTCAGCCCAACGGTACTGGCTGAGGCCAAGCCAGAGAAACGTGACTCACAGTGTACAAACGGACACAGCGCTGACAGCAGAGGCTCAGACGCTGAACACAGTGGACCTGTGAGAGCTGCAGCTGTAGAAGGCGCCTCAGGAGTGGAGCAAGGAGAGAGCTGCAGCCCGAACAAGAAGCCTCCTCTGGCTAGAAAACCCCTCCCATCCCGCCTCAAGAGCCCCACAAAACTCAAAACTTTGAGGGGTGGTGAGAAGGCGGAAAATTCTGCCCAGCTCGCAGCTCCAGTGACAGAGCAGCAGACTCCAGAGCAGGGACTCGCAAAGAAGTCCTCCGCAGAGAAGGCTGAGAGAGAGGCAGTGGCTGTTACTGACATGGGCAACACACCGAGCGAAACAAACTACAGCAGCAGCAGCAGCGATGAGACTGTTACGAAATCCGACGCAGAGTCCACTGACTCCGGGGGCTGTAAATCTCAAACAAATGAAGAGCAGACCAAGCCAGATGTGGATCCCGCGGACAAGGTACAGCAGAGCAAGCCAGATGTGGGCCGCCCCGCGAGGATGGAAAGTAAACATGCGCAAGAGAAAGGAGAAAAGGGAAAATCAAGCATGGTGAGTGTAGCAGAGCATGTGGTGGAGAAGCAAGCTCCTGCAAAGCCTGCTGTGGAGAAGACGGCCAAACAGAGAGGGAAAGACAGTCCAAACCCAGAGGAGGTGAAGACAAACAAACCCACCTCATCTAACTTGCCTTCATCTAACATCGAACCGCCTATGAGCCCAAAGAACAGAGAGGCTTGTAAAACCACAGCAGAAGTTTCTGAGGAAAAGCCTGCTCCTGAAAAGACTGTTGAGAAGACACCAAAACAAAAAGGAAAGGATAAATCAGAGCAACAGGAAGTGAAATCTCCCAAACCTATCCCATCTGATCACACCTTTGCACTTCCAAAAGACAAGGAATCAGCTACTGCTTTAGTAGAACGTGTAGAAAAAAAGCCGGTTCCTGAAAAGATGTCTGTAGAAAAGACACCACAACAAAAAGGAAAGGCCACACCTGAACCACAGGAATTAAAATCTCCTGAGCCTCCATCACCAGACCGTGTCGACAAACCTCCCAAGAGTCAGAAAAACACAGCATCAATCCAAAATGCCTCAGACGTCTCCAAAGAAGTGAAGGCTAAGCACACGGAGAGGCCAGTGGAGAACGGCCTGGACGCTACTGCAGCAGGTCCACCCACAGCAGTGTTTACTGCAGTCACAGAGAAAGACTTAAGCAAAGCTGAGAAGGAAACATCTCAAGAGAGTCAACAGAGGAGCGTCACAGAATCCCTGAAGAAAGAAGAAACCGTTTTAACACCAGAGGAGAGCAAACCATTGGTCGCAGATGCACCTGTGAACACAGGTGAAGCGAGAGAAATGAGGAAGAAGAAAAAGAGACTTTCAAAGACAGCAGAGGAGACTGAAGAGAGCATTAAGACCCCAACTGATAATAGCGAAATACAGCAAGAAATTGAGAAACTAGCAGACAAACCCAAAGAGCAACAGGACTCCAAAGACTCCCAACAGATGAATAAAACTCTGATAGAGAACGCCACAAACCAAAATAAAGCCGAAGAAGCACCAAAGACCATTTCTTCCAAATGTCCAGATGAGAAACCAGTGACTCTCTCCAACTTGCCAAAACCAAAGACAAGAGATGCTGAAGATGCTCCTAAAGAGCACATGGCACCTGTGGTATCTCCGGCCATTCAAGATCTCCTGCCCATTAAAAACAAAGCTGAAGTCAAAGAGAAAGTGACATTTGCTGCTTTAAAACCCCAGGAGGAGACTGAGAAGTCTAAAACTCATAAAGCAACCACAGTAGTCAACGATCCTCCCAAAAACCTCCTCTCCCTGAACCTCAGCTCCACAAAGAAGGGTAATCAGGATGCCCCATCCAGCTGGCTAGATGTAGACAACAAATTTGGCAAGAAGCGTGCAGAGAGGAATATGGATTGCTCTGTCAGCGATGACGACAACCTTGATGCATCGGACGACTTTGATAACTTCATCCGGAACATCAAGGAGCTGGGGACACCTTTCTCGTTCCCTCCCAGAAGACCTGGCCAGGCCAAGCTGCCCTCCCCTCCCTTTGCGATGCCCGCCATCAAGGAAGACAACTCTGAGAAGGTATTCGACCCCAAAACGTTTGATTTCGGGAAAAGGAAAAAGAACTTCGCAAGAGATCTGTCTCCCGCTATGGTCATTAACAGAAGTAACAGGGACAAAGCCAAGGTCCCACGCAAGCGCATGACCGAGGACAGCATGATATACCAAGAAATCCAGTCCTCCTCACGACCAAGCTGCAAAGAGAGAGCTGGAAGAGAGCACCACAGGGGCGAGGGCAAACTCCTCGATGAGGACGACAACAAAGACAAAGAGGCAGCTGAGGAGAGTGGGTTGGCTTCGTCAAGGCTGGGGCGAATCTCCATCTTGTCCAGTCTAATGCAGTGGAATAAACCTGTTAGGACTCCTTTCTCTGCTATGCCTGAGGCAGGTGAGGCCGTTACCCCTGCAGAGCGTAGCTCACCTGAGTTCCAACCCAGTCCCACCTGTCCGTCTCCACCTACCTTTACTGACGTCCATCTGCCTGACCTACTGGAGAAGTATGTCAAGAAGAATGACACCCCTGCCAGCAATCCAAAGGCCTTTGAGCCACCTTCTCTGCTGCCAACACGGGAAAATAACAGTGCCCCAAATCCACTCACCTCAGGCATACATCAGCACAACCTCCTTGGACTCACCCCTCCTCCACACATCATCCAGCCTCCACCTAAGAGCAAACTACCACCAACACCGGTCAAGGTGAGTTCTTTTACTGCGGGGGTTACTGTTACATTAATAGTTTTATTAGAAAGTTGTGATGACTGAGGCCTGTGTAGCATCTTCTAGCTGGATGAACATGATCAAAGAGACATGAAAAGCTTAGGTGTGACCCTGATATGTTAGTGCCTCTCTCTGTATATTTTCTTCTGCTCTCATTTCCCGCTCTCTTTCTCTCTGCTCTGCTTCATCCCTTTGTTACTGTAGTAGCTGTTTTTTTGTACTTTTTACTGTTGGAAGGCTGGGTCTGGGCCTGTTTAGTAATTTTCCACAGAGTTTGTCAACCTCTCTTTTTTTTACTTCTGTCACCCTTTCCCCCTTTCTATCACTACACCACCCTCTCTCAAGTGTATTTTTTCATTTGTGTGTTATTGGGATTGCATAAGTTATGAAATACAAACTGAGAATATTAGCCATTACTTGTGTGACTCATTGTCAGCCTTTTATAAATATGTCTTCTGATTGTGATTCTTATAGATTCCCACATCAAGAGGATTCCACAAACGCCCAGGAAAGGTGTGTCTTTCTGCTCATGGCTTCCTTTAAATTTCCCTTAGAGTTCTGTTAGTCTCAACTTGTCCCTATGAAAATACCTGTAATTCAAACTTTAACTTAAGTATTTTTCTTTTTACCAATATGGGAAAAGGCAGATTGGTTATCAGGCATCTCTGTTATCTCTGAAGGGTGTGTGGATATCAGATTGATCAGTGTCTGATCTGTCTGTCTATCCTCTTCACAGATGGTGGTGTTTGAGCAGGCTGAGTTTGGCGGCCAGGCGGCTGAGATCTTTGGGGACGTGGAGGACGCTTCCTTCCTGCAGCTGTCTCCTGTCATCTCAATCAAGGTGGTCAGAGGATGGTAAGAGCTGGACGCTAGAGGCGGAATATCTAACTCATGATGGGGAAATCCTCCCCAGGGTTACAGTCCAACTCCTGTTTGCATGGCTCTTCAATCAGGAGTGATATCAGCTGGTTTACTGGCAGGGGTCCATAAAAGGGATTTTATTTACTTGAACTTTTGCTGATACTGTTGGCCGTGGACTTTTCAGGAACACACAGTAAAAGCCCTAAGGCAATTCATTTCAGCTCTACTGAACCTTCCGGTAGGCTTTGATTTAGGGACTAGATAAACAAACTGGAAGGTAGCCTTTCAAAATGGTTGTAGGAGCAGGTATGCAAATTTGTTTATATAACTGATACTGTTGACTTTTCACAATTGTTAAACATGTGCAGGTATTTTTAGCCGGCACTTCTCCACTAAATCAGTATTTATGAGGTACCTATTAGCAGTCTAAACAAGGATGAAGAAACAGAACACTTCTATTATAGACCACTTCACATTCTAAAGCTATGAGCAAATCCAATCCTCGGCCCATCACATGCACAGTAGGTCCTGTTAGTGTTCCCACCTAAGCCTCTTGCTTGGGGATGCTTGACACTGTAACGAGTTAATTAAATCCAGCTGACTCCGAGCTACAGCGTTGTTTTCTCGCTTAGTCTCGCTCAGTCAGTCACACTCCTCTTATGAGTCATGTGTTATTAGTCATCATTAGTCCTGACATGCTCCTGTTCTGCCTAACTACCTCGGGGGGACAGCTTTGTGGTTAGGTGACTAAGCCTGTTGCGAACACTTCCTCTTTTCATGACATCACGTCCTGTCCTGTCCTGTTCATTTGACCGCAGCTGGCTGCTATACGAGATGCCGGGGTTCCAGGGCCGGATGGTGGCTCTGGAGGAAGGGCCCATGGAGCTGCAGAACATGTGGCCGGAACCGGAGCCACCGGGACTCGCCATGCCAACGACCCCCTTGAAGATCGGATCCATACGGCTGGCAGTGAAGGTGAGTGACAGTTGACTATCCACAACTAACTTTCAACTGCAGGTGCAAGCATGCATTTGAAACTTGAAGACAAATGATGTTGTCACATACTTCAACAGAATGTGTCAATGTTATTGGTTAACTGTTGGTTTGATATACCTGTCCATGCAAATAAATATTCATTGTACGCATGAACAGACACAACACATTGTGACTAAAGGTCTTGATATGCTGTTGCCAAATAAAAATTCTTCAGCAGGTGCGTCAGAGGTGTGGAATGTAACTGGGAATATAATTTATTATCCAGGAAATGCCCATCCCATCTCAACTGCATTTCGTTGTCTTTGTACTTGTACTCTGCACAATGACAATAAAGTTGAATCTAATCTAATCTAGTGACAGTTTGTTTGCAGTATTAAAGGCAAACGATTCCCCTACATTTTTTGTGTTTAGACATATTTAAATATTTAGAGATATTAAATTATGTATTTGTGTATTGTGCATACATGAACAAACTTACCTAACTATGTATTTTGTGTAAAATATTCTTTGAGACATAACTAAGTAACTAATTTACTAAAGAATTGTACTCTTGTAGCTTAGCTGAGGTTCATTGTTCATTGTTCATTTGAATTAAACCAAAATGCACCTTTAATTCAAATGGTCCCAAATAAAGATATTGTTGTTGTTCTGCTGACCGTAGGACTACAGCATGCCGAGAATCGACTTGTTCACTGAGCCCAACGGTCTGGGCCGCGTCTCCACCTTCACCGACTTCACCCCAGAGGTGTGCTCTTACTCCATCCCCCAGAACACTGCCTCCATCAGAATCCACTCTGGAGTGTGAGTTTCACTTCTCCCTACTGTGTGTGTGTGTGTGTGTGTGTGTGTGTGTGTGTGTGTGTGTGTGCGCACGTGTTATTAAATAGTATTCTCCAGTCCTGGAAAAACTGACTGCGTATTTAAGGAAACTGAAAACCCGCCTGGGCAGTGTTGCATGCCAGACTCAGCCATGCACCACATGCAAATGTTCACTTTCTCTTCACTTTCTCTCTCCCTCGCTCTTTTTCTCTCTCTCCTCATTCTTTCTCTCACTGTTTCTCTCTTTCTCTCTCTCTGTAATTGTGTGTGTGTGTGTGTGTGTGAGTGTGTGTGTGTGTGTGTGTGTGTGTGTGTGTGTGTGTGTGTGTGTGTGTGTGTGTGTGTGTGTGTGTGTGTGAGTACTTATAACTACTTATAACTACTGCTATTCAGTTTTTGCTGAGAATGGGGAGTCAGAATGCCACAGTAACCATAGTGCAGCATGCCTTTGCAGGGCCTAAATTTCACTGCGGGATTGCGGGTATTGCGCATAATTTGTTCAAGTCCCGCAACTCTAGCCATCATAATGCGAGAAATTCCCGCATACACTTTTACAGCCTGTCTGATGACGTTAATCTAATCATGAAGTGGCGTGAATGCGGTGCTATTGACCGGACGGATCAACTACCGTGTTGAATGGAACATAGCCTCATGCAGACGCAGACACACGTAGAGAGAGAGAGAGAGAGAGAGAGAACCACTTTGCGCTCATGCAAATAGGCTACGCAGCCATGGTTAACTTTTGGAGAGAAAATCTGGAGAGAGCTCCTTGGTAACTACCCTGCTAGCTCAGGTCACGTCTGCCAGTAATGCTCACTAAAATCATTAGTGAACATTGCAAAACACTTGATCCCAGAAAGGTTGTCTTCGATTAGTTAGTTTTTTGAACATTTATTTTATCTAATGACATAGAAAACATAATGAATTGCATCCAAATATCCTTATGCACTATGTACAACTTTTATTCACTAGCCTAAAACCGTCAGGATGAAGGCTAATTACTCTCACGTATTTCTTAAAGTGACAGGCACTCAATTACACCTACACATCACCAATGTGCACTCAATTAGACCTACACACCACATTAAAGATATGCCTAAATGTAATGGTTTAAAAATCAATATGAAGCATTCAAATTACTAAATATGTTTAGCTACTAGTAATAACTAGTAAAATACATTATTAACTAAATACACTATATGAATTAAAAAATATATGAAATAGGAACATATCACACAGGCCATCATGTTCAGTGTGTGTTTGTGTGTGTGGAGAGAGTCAAGCAGAATCTAGGATGGCCACTGTTGTGAATGATCCCACTACAGTATATTCAATATTACTGATGACGTCAATGTGGTGGGGGCCCCCAAATCAAATACATTTTTTAAAAAGTATCGAAGAAGTATCGAAATCGCAATTCTTGACTTGGTATCATAATCAACCCCCCCCCCCCCCCCCAAATTGTGTAAATCCCCCCTATATGAATTCCCCCCCATTTTGAAAAATGAATTTTAAGCCCTGCTTTGTTACCATGGTAATAAAAACACATGTCATATGATCGAGATTTCTCAACCTTGGATTGTTTTCAAGCCCTGCCACTGCCATGTGATGTCTCAGTATATCAAAGTGCAAAGCAGAGCCCATCCTCTCCATCCTTTGCCACTCCCTGTTTTATGCTTGTGTGTGTGTGTGTCTGTCTGTGTGTGTGTGTGTGTGTGTGTGTGTTTGTGTAGCTGTATGTGTATATCTCTCCCACAAGTGGAATGTTAACAGCCTGCTCATGCTTGCCTAAAAGAGAAAAAAAACATTCCTGTAGCCATTCTCTCTGTGACATGTTTCGCTGCCCTGTAGCAATCCCCTTGTTTACATCTGTTAGTTTAGTCATGCTGTTTATGTGTGACAGTATAACAGCAGAATTAGACTGTATACCTGTGTGTACCTGTGAGTGAGTAAACATATACCTAGCAGTCAAACTGTTTACCTTTACCAGACCTGTTATAATTATTTCGTCCCTGTGTGGGTGTGTCTGTGTCTGCATATTTGTGTGTGTGTGTGTGTGTGTGTGTGTGTGTGTGTGTGTGTGTGTGTGTGTGTGTGTGTGTATTTGTGTCTCCAGGTGGTTGGTGTATAGTGACCCAGGGTTTCAGGGTATGTTATCAGTGCTGGAGGCTGGAGAGTTTCATTATCCAGAGGCCTGGGGCTTCCCAACCCCCTTTGTGGGCTCCCTGCGGCCCCTGAAAATGGTACACAATCTCTCACTCCTACCTAACACACTCCTACCTAACACAATCTCACACTCCTACCTAACACAATCTCACACTCCTACCTAACACACTCCTACCTAACACAATCTCACACTCCTACCTAACACACTCCTACCTAACACAATCTCACACTCCTACCTAACACAATCTCACACTCCTACCTAACACACTCCTACCTAACACAATCTCACACTCCTACCTAACACAATCTCACACTCCTACCTAACACACTCCTACCTAACACAATCTCACACTCCTACCTAACACAATCTCACTCCTACCTAACACACTCCTACCTAACACAATCTCACACTCCTACCTAACACACTCCTACCTAACACAATCTCACACTCCTACCTAACACAATCTCACACTCCTACCTAACACACTCCTACCTAACACAATCTCACACTCCTACCTAACACAATCTCACACTCCTACCTAACACACTCCTACCTAACACAATCTCACACTCCTACCTAACACACTCCTACCTAACACAATCTTGCACTCCTACCTAACACAATCTCACACTCCTACCTAACACAATCTCACACTCCTACCTAACACACTCCTACCTAACACAATCTTGCACTCCTACCTAACACAATCTCACACTCCTACCTAACACACTCCTACCTAACACAATCTCACACTCCTACCTAACACATTCTCACACTCCAACCTAACACGATCTCACACTCCTACCTAACACAATCTCACACTCCTACGTAACACATTCTCACACTCCAACCTAACACATTCTCACACTCCAACCTAACATGATCTCACACTCGGTTGGGCTAGACTAATTAAATATAAGAATAATATTTACACAACACATTGAATAATATGTACTGTAAGTAACCTTTCAAACACAAAGGTGTGAATGTAAACTAGATATTGAATATTTGTATGATGAGTATGTATTATTTCTTCCTCAGGGTGGGATTAAAGTGGAAAATCCATATGACGTCAAGGTAATACAACACACATTATATTTGTATCATTCATCACAGTAGTTTAATACCTCTGCAAGCTCTGGAGAATGGCTGATGATAAAGTTGATAATTCTTTCACTGTGTTGATGTGGAAATTAGTGATACGGTTTCTTATAATGACAGCGAGACAATTTACCCAGCATCACAGATCATTGCAGGGTTTAACAGTTATACATACAACATTGTGAGTATGGCCAGAGACAATCCAATGTTACTCCAAGCATAACTTTAATTTGGCTTTTGGCATTTTGGGTTAAATGTTAAATGTATTTCTTGCCAGCAAAGCTGAAATCCGATGCTGTGATGTCCATCTTGTCGTCTCTGCTCTTTTAGATGAATGCAAAAGCTTTTGTCAGGCTGGAGAATCGTTGAGAACAATAGTGGAGTCAGTAACAAAAGGGCACTGGACCTTTGCTGAGACACAGAGGCCCTTTAGTGCAGGGCAGTTAGCTCACTGTGTGCTCTCTCTTGCTCTCTCTCTCTTTCTCTCTCTTGGGCAGGGTGAAGGTGTGGCACTAGGCCCACTCAGCTCACTGATGTGTGTGTGCTTGTGTGTGTGTGTGTGTCTGCGTGTGTTTGTGTATGTGTGTGTGTATTTTTGCGGGTTTGTGTGTGTGTGTTTTCTGAGTAGGGGTGTGTGTGTTGTTCTTGTGTATACGTGTGTGTCTATGTGTGTGTGTGTGTGTGTGTGTTTGTGTGTATGCATGTTTGTGTGTGTGTATATTTTCCAAGAGAGTGTGTGTGTGTGTGTGTGTGTGTGTGTGTGTGTGTGTGTGTGTGTGTGTGTGTATCATTTCTGAGAGTGTGTGTGTGTGTGAGTGTGTCTTGTGTGTCTCAGCTGGGACTAAGAGCGCTGCCGAATTGGGCACTGCTGAAAGTGCTGCTTGTCTGCAGGCCCAGTCTCCTCTCAGCTTACACAGCCTCTTACCGAGTCCAGTCCAGGACTCACAATGCTGTATTGTGCCTCAGCTTTGGTCCAGTGATCACAGTTGCCCAAAGTTTCTT
Organism: Alosa pseudoharengus; assembly: GCF_046254945.1. Taxonomy (NCBI): domain Eukaryota; kingdom Metazoa; phylum Chordata; class Actinopteri; order Clupeiformes; family Clupeidae; genus Alosa; species Alosa pseudoharengus. Next base: position 15,868,311 of record NW_027468680.1, on the reverse strand, counting down.
ACACAGCAGAGTTTTGTCTGCTGAAGTGACCACAGGGATAGGTTTATGCCAACGTTTCTGTGAAGAGACCTAGTCATGAGCGCTAAAGAAATCAAATGAAGTTGAAGTGAATATTGTGAGACTATCAGGTTCCCAGCATTGGTTGGGTATTGTGTAGACTAAGGGCCTTAAAGGTGTAGTCCTCCATTATGATCCATTAAACGTTTTTGTCTCACTCACTCACAATACACTACAGTAGTTGCTTGTTCTACATGTGCATTGTGCATTTCTGCATTGATTCGGATTGAAACGTACAGTATTCCATGCTATCAGCCCTGAAGAAGCAGTGATGGAAGGAATGCAGTTGATTGGCTGTTGAGTTCACATTTAAACGATCTTTCACCAGGATCAGCCTCTTTAACATAGCCATGTTTAACTGTTAGACTTGCAAGAGATCAGATACAGTCTGCTGCTGTCACAGCTTGCCTCAGCTGTGGAGGATCCTGAGAGAGTTCTGTAGGTATTTTTCTCTGAGGGAGTCAGACTGCGCGCTTCCTCCTAAAAACCCACCACTCCGGCGCTGTTGTAGAACATTCCGGTGAAAGCAAAAGATAAACACCAGCTGGCCCTGTCAGCATTCCATCTTCTGACCCCCTGGAATGTGTTCACCTCAGGCCTTGGTCTACGAGAAGCCCCAGTTCCAGGGAGAGTGCATGCTGCTGGACTCCGACGTTTGGGACTTCGGAGAGGGGGAGGGAGAGGAGGAGAAGAAGGAGGAGGAGAAAGAGGGAGAGGAGGAGAGAGAAGGATGCCTCAACAGCCCAGCTGGCAGGAAGAAGACACTGAGCACTGTGGGCTCCATCAAGATAGTTGGGGGATTGTGAGTCATCTGCTCTGTATGCTTTGCTTGACATACAATAAACACCTAATAAATATAGGCTACTATGTAATACAAAATAACTATATAATATAAACTATATAATAACTTTATAGCTATAACTATATAACTAAAGTGAATATAGTTCTTTAAATATCTCATCCTGAAACACATTTTATATATGAACAAACATATATAACATTATGTGCAAAAATATACATACACATCTTACACAAAAGGCTACATCAGGAAAAATGCTGATAATATCCTGATAATGTCCTGATAATGTTGTTTGACCCTACAGGTGGGTGGGTTATGGAGAGCCTGGTTTTGAGGGTCCACAGTATCTTCTGGAGGAAGGGGAGTATGCAGACTGTTCAGCCTGGGGAGGCTTAGGGGACACACTGATGTCTCTACGACCTGTGCAGTCGGTGTGTACACACACACACACACACACACACACACACACACACATACACACACACACACACACACACACACACACACACATACATACACACACGCACACATATACACACACACGCACACACACACACACACACACACACACACACACACTTTTACACAGTACATAGTGTATACACAACAACACCATCTGTGAAAGCACATGCGCATAACCTCCAAGTCTCTGAAGTGACATATACTATTCTCTCCATCTCCATTTCTCATCTGTCTCTCTCTCTCTCTCTGTCTCTCTCGCTCTTCCCCTGTCCACAGGATCTGACGTCACCCCATCTGAAGATGTTCAGTGAGGTGGATTTCGGGGACAGAGGTGTGAACATAGACCTGTTTGTTCCTGTGCCGAATATGGAAAGTACTGGATATGGCTCAAGGACAAGGTCTATGGATGTGCTGTCTGGCATGTAAGTACATAGCATGCACACACACACACACACACACACACACACACACACACACACACACACACACACACACATGCCATTATCCATACTGCACCTGTATGTTCACAGAGTATCTATGCACTGGTGTCATGTTTCTCTAAGCATTTTTCTGCCAGACTGTTGGTGGGTGTGTCTATTGACTGAGAACAACACACTTAGACACACACACACACACACGCACAGAGATACAACAGGACATCTCTGTTACCTTAATCCTGGCACTCTAATCCAACCCTGCTTACAAACACCAGTCTCCGAATGATCTCACGTTGTCCACCGTTTCTGTGGTAATATAACTCCATATGATATCACCTGCTCCAGCCTTTCCCTGCAGTCTTCCTCTGCCCCATTCCTGTCTCTATGGTCACTGCACACTCATCTGCTTTGCCTCTAACAGCTGATCTGAGATCAGTAGGATGGCCTGTCCACACTGATTTGCAAGTGAACAAGTCAGGACGGGGTGCTGAGGCAGTGTGCGGTCTTTCTGGCATATCACATTTAGTTGCACAATATCATGGGTCTTGCTTGCATCATAAGCTGCCTGGCAGATGGTTTTCTTTTGGGAAAAGTGTGTGTGTGTGTGATACGGGTGAGAGATGGTAGTCATGACATAGAGCAGTAGCTATGACCTGCTGTCATCACTACTGTTAATTGTATACTGTGGGGGTTTTAGTGGCTTAGTGAATGTCTTCTGATTGTGTCGAAAATTGGCTTTGGATTAACTACATATGCAGGGCTTAAAGTGTTCAAGCACTGTGCCTGAATTCAAGGATGAGCTAGTGCATTTAAGATTTGAAAATAGGCAATTAGACTATAGTATATATGACGTTCTCATAAATGTCTTGATAGCTTCAGGCACAGAAATGTTCATTGCTTTGAGCCCTGGATGTGTAGAATACACACATCTGTAGGAGTGTCTGTGTGTCGTTGATGAGTGAGTGTCCCCTCTTACAGCTGGGTGGTGTTTGAGAAGGAGGGCTTCTGTGGTGAGCTGTACGTGCTGGAGAAGGGCCTCTACTGCACCCCTGAGGACTGGGGCAGCAGGACACCCGCGGCGGCCTCCGTCTTGCCCGTGATGCTGGTAAGGAGCAACCACATGAACTGACTGGACAACAGTGTCAGTGGTGTTTGAGCAAGGCACCTAACCCCTCACTGCTCCCCGAGCGCCGCTGTTGTTGCAGGCAGCTCACTGCGCCGGGATTAGTGTGTGCTTCACCTCACTGTGTGTTCACTGTGTGCTGAGTGTGTTTTACTAATTCACGGATTGGGTTAAATGCAGAGACCAAATTTCCCTCACGGGATCAAAAGAGTATTTATACTTATACTTATACTTTATACTTATACTTACTTATACTTATACTTAAATGACAAGGCTTAAGTAATAGCACTCACTGTGGTTGATTCTAATGTCCACTGATTCTCACCCTGTTTTCCCCCCAACTTTCCCAGGACAATGTGGATACTTTGAGCAAGTTTAAGGTAAGTGTGTATGTACAGTAGATGTATGTTATCATTATAATAGGCACTAACAGAAACAATTCATATAATACATTTATAAATGGTCTGAATTCTTATTTCTGATGTGCTGTAGCATGGGACAGTTCATAGTCCATAATTCATGGAATAGTTTGATAATGTAAAGCCACCCAAGGTAGTGAGTAATAAAGGCTTGAATATGGATCCAAAAAGGGAGATCCAAGGTCTAACAGGAGCCAAGGAGCAGGACCGGAGCACTCAATGCTTTAACGTGTTTTTATTTGTGCAAACTGACTAACGTTTCGACGCCCATGCGTCTTCTTCAGAGTCAAACGTTTGACTCTGAAGAAGACGCATGGGCGTCGAAACGTTAGTCACGTTACGTTAGTCGTTAGGCACCAACCAGGCTGAAGCGCAAGTGACCCCCTTCTGCGCTTGAATAGGGATGTATAGTTGCTGTAGTGTCCTTCACTCAACCAGAACATGTTCTCCGCACAGGCACTGCTGTTCCCCGAGCCTGGGTTCCAAGGAGAACCGCTGCTTCTGGAGGACAGCACAGCCAGCCTTCCTGATGGGTTCCGCCTAAGCTCGTGCAAGGTTCTGTCTGGAAGGTGAGAGCAGAGCCACAAAGCTAATGATTAAAATGATTGAAATGGTTGATTAAACATTGACTAAAAATGATTCATTAAGACTATTGCTTTATTTTGGGATTCAAGATATCCTTAAATCATTAAAATCATAAAATCAAATAAAATCAATAAAAGCATAAAATCACATGATTTTATGTGACCAAGATTTGTAACAGGACTTGTAGGTGTATTGTCTGTGCTCACATATGCATTTGTTTGTTGTGTGTGTGTGTGTGTGTGTGTGTGTGTGTGTGTGTGTGTTCAGCTGGGTGGCATTTGCAGGGCCTCAGTTTACAGACCTGATGTATGTGCTTGAGGAAGGGGAGTATTCAACTCTGGAAGCCATGGGCTGCGAGGACACACAATCTGGCATCTGCTCCATTCACACCATAGCACACGTGAGTATGCCGTGCCTGTGTGTGTGTCTGTGTGTGTGTGTGTGTGTGTGTGTGTGTGTGTGTGTGTGTGTCTGTGTCTGTGTGTGTGTGTGTGTGTGTGTGTGTGTGTGTGTGTGTGTGTGTGTGTGTGTGTGTGAGAGAGAGAGAGAGAGAGAGAGAGAGAGAGAGATAGAGAGAGAGAAAAAGCTCTGAGCACTCTCACCAAGGCAAAATAATTATTAACACTCCAATCCCTTTGTGGGGTGATTTTAAAGATGTGTTCCTCAATGTGTTGCTTATCTTCTATGGAAACTTGTCCACAGTCTGTTTTTTTCATCACGTGGCAACTCCTGGCTACTTCCTGGGTAGCAATGTTTGACAGATGTAGCAACAGTAACTAGGAGGGGGGTGGCTTGCTAAAGGTAAATTATTCTGTGTGTGAAACAAACCTGCTCAAATGCATCCATGCATCCCCCTCTCTCTCCCTCTTTCTCTATTTCTCTCTCAGGAGTTATCTCTTCCCTCCATCACGCTCTTCTTCAAGCCTGACCTCAGAGGCAGGAGGACAGTGTTGACAGACAACGTAGTGAACCTGTCACTGGCAGGCATTGATGGCCGCACACGCTCAACACTGGTCAGCGGCGGCATGTATGTGGACACACACACACACACACACAACCATGCACACACACACACACACACACACACACACACACACACACACACACACACACACACACACACACACACACACACACACACACACACACACACTTCCAGAGACAAATGATGCAGATCAGTGTGATGCCATTCTTCTACACATGCAGAGAGCACACTCAGACACCTGTTTGATTTGGTTCTATATGTTTATAGTCCTTCCTTGCACTAAAGTGTACATTTTGCATGTGTTTTCTGGTTAGCAACTCTGTGTACTTTCGTGGTTCCATTGCTTGAAATTCATGATTCTATGTGTGTGTGTGTGTGTGTGTGTGTGTGTGTGTGTGTGTGTGTGTGTGTGTGTGTGTATGTGCGTGTGCGTGTGTGTGTGTGTGTGTGTGTGTGCGTGTGTGTGTGTGTGTGTGTGTGTGTGTGTGTGTGTGTGTGTGTGTGTGTGTGTGTGTGTGTGTATGTGTGTGTGTATGTGTATGTGTGTGTATGTGCGTGTGTGTAACACAGCTGGGTATTGTATGAGCGGAGCAATTACAGAGGGCGGCAGGTCCTCCTCCATCCCGGCAATGTATCTGATTGGCTGCAGTTCAGTGGCTGGCAACGAATCGGATCCCTGCGTCCTCTGATGCAGGTACAGAGCCCTGCCCTGGTAAAATACCAGCCTCTCTAATGACCCGTCCTTCCTGACACAAGAGTAGAACCATCTGGTCCAGGAAAAGGAAGGCCACCACAGTTTATGCCGACCGTTTGCCAGTTGGCTCCGTTGGCCTAGAAGAAGAAGAACATTGTGCTCTGTTATTGTTCTGAACAAACATGAACTATCAACACTAGGAGCACATTATTAGCACTGAAATATTATATCACTGCTAGATCAGTATGGCAGATCACCAAATCTGAATGTGTGTGTTTCTGTGTGTGTGTGTGTCTGTGTTCGTGTGTGTGTTCGTGTGTGTGTGTGTGTGTGTGTTCGTGTGTGTGTTTCTGTGTGTGTGTGTGTCTGTGTTCGTGTGTGTGTGTGTGTGTTTCTGTGTGTGTGTGTGTCTGTGTTCGTGTGTGTGTGTGTGTGTGTGTGTGTGTGTGTGTGTGTGTGTGTGTGTGTGTAGAAACCGGTGTATGTGCGTCTGCGCAATGAGGAGTCAGGCTTTGTGATGTCGCTGAGTGGACCGCTGGACGACATCAAGCTGCTGCGAGTGCAGGCCCTGGAGGAGAGCGGGGGGCCCGAGCAGAGCTGGCTCTACTGCAACGGCCTGCTGCGCTGCAAGGTGTGTGTGTGTGTGTGTGTGTGTGTGTGTGTGTGTGTGTGTGTGTGTGAGTAACTGCTCACTACTCTGCATAGTTGCACTGACTGCACTGTAGTGTGCATGGATAACTCAAATAGAGTCTTCTTCCCATGCTCAATACAGTCTTGCAGCTCAGATGTGTCTTTACAAGTGTGTGTGTGTGTGTGTGTGTGTGTGTGTATGTGGGTGTGTGTGTAACATGTAAGTGCTAGACCAGCATTACAGCTGTCCCATCTCACCTCCTGTACATGCACGTCACAAAGCCCCAAACAGCCTGTCCCAGTAAAAGGCCATTCCTCTATTCCTCTCTCCCAGCTGGTGGAGGACTGTTGCCTGGAGACATCAGGCACCGTGGTGATGGCCGGCTGCCGGCTGACCGTCTCGGCCGAGGCGGGGAAGGAGAATCAGCTGTGGGACATCACACCGGACGGACACATACACACACACATCAATCCTGAGCTGGTGCTAGAGATCAAAGGTCAGGACTCTCTCTTATGCTCTATTCTAACTCTCAGTAGAGAGTTCCAGAACTAGCTAGAAGTTCTACGCACAAAGGTTTCAAAGGGCATCATAACCCTCAACAGTTCTGCAAAGCAGGCAGTCATTCCTTACATCAAAAAGGGCTTTACATTCTTTTCATCAAAAAGTACTTTTACACATCAGTTATGTCAAACCGACTTAAAAAATGCATAAAAAGATTGTGTTGCCTTCTTTTCCTGCACATTCCAGGGATTCTTCTTCCCAGGCAGTTATCGTGAATTTGTTTACATTTTCTATTTGCTCACAATTTTACTGAGAAACGAGACACATGAGACGCTGAAGAGGCACTTTCATTTTTTACAGCTGAACAGAGAGGGAAGAGAGAAGGGCGTGAGTGTTTGTCTTTAATGAGTAAACATAGCCTGCAGGCAGGAGAATAGCTCGCTGAGGGTATAACTCACTTCCTGTCATGGTGAGGGAACTGGGTGTGTGTGGGGGGTGGGGTTGGGTGTGTATAGAACTGTCCTGAACAAAAGCACCATGTCTGCGGTTGCCACACACACCTGGTTTGGGAGTGGGGGGAAAGTGATGATGGACGTCCTCTTCCCTCACTCTCACACACACACACACACACACACACACACACACTCTCCCCAGAAGACCTGTAGAGGCCTGTCCCAGGCTCTTCAGATGAATTCTCTGCCACTTTCCCTTCAGACAAATCCTGCGCCCAACACACAGACCCACGCACAAACTCTCCCATCTCCCCTCTGATCAGCACATTAGAAGTTAACAACTTTGATATACATTTGTAACATCAAATGTCTAGTGTCATTGTATTTTATGTTTTAAATATCTTGTGGTTTAGTCCACAACAATAGCGGAGGGATCCTGGTCTATTAAGGTAGCATAACATACTGGGACACAGACTGATTCTTCACATCAGCAAATCCTCACTTACACGCCAATAAAGTATCTATCTATCTATCTATCTATCTATCTATCGATTAATTGAAAGGGAAAAAAAATAGAAATCCTGTTTTATGTTCTAAACAATGATGAAATAATCTGTAAGCTGTAAGGCTTTGATCCCATTAAAAGTTAAAGGGATACATGTACAGTTGTGATTAGGATAACTTATGTAAATATTGTTCTGTTAGTTGTCCTCCATTTTTAAATTATTCAAACGGCAGCCGAATGCCCAACAAAGTATTTACTCCAACTCCTAGCTGATAACCTAAAATGTTACTGCCATCTAGTGGATAGTTAGAGAAGTGAAGTTCAGTTATTTTCAAAACTGCCACTGAAAGCTCCTGGACTTTTTTTTTATATTACCACACATGTTGATATATTACCATATATACAGTATGTACATGTGTGAGTTAGTAAAACTTATCAGCCCTTTGGTACGATATAAGTGCTCCCTCTCAGTGACTGCTTAAAAGTGTAATGAGTGAGTTTGGTTAGTGTCTTCTGCCTTTGCCACCACCAGGAGGCCTCACAATAGCATTATGTCTGCACATTGACGGCACATGTTCCATTCAACTATGTTTAAATGTGCGTGCAAAATATGCTGATGTACAGGAACGTGTTTTTTTTCCCCCTCTTTTTTGGTTTGTGTGTGTTTGGTTGTTCTTCTCTGTGTGTAATCTGCTCTGATGTCCATCTGTGTCCTGCTCCCAGGCGGCCAGCAGTACGACAGGAACCAGGTGGTCGTCAACACGTTGGACGAGAGGAAGGCCAGCCAGAGATGGATGGTGGAGATCCTATAACCTTATTCAAACTTGAGAATGTTTTGAAAAATGTATGAATACGGATGATTCCTCAATAAAAAGATTTGAAATGGAGATCCTGCCTGGCCACCACCACACTAATGACGGACATCGCAGAGCCCTGTGTCCTCATAGATCTCCGCAAGAGGCCTCTCATGAACTCTCAAGAGCCAAGGAGAGGACCTCTTCAACATCGGCTACTTCTTGAGGCCTCTGTGGACGTCAACGCTAGCACCACACAGCAGCTCAGTGAAAAGCGTTGGACTTCAAAGGGCTGGTGTTTGTGTAACCAAGCTCGCTAGCAATCAAGTTCCCCTGACCTTCCCCTGTGCACTAATTTATCTGGCACTTTTTTGAAGAACATTCCGGAACCACTCATGTGTTCTCAAGCCTACTTTAAACATCACTAGAAACCCAGTTTGAATGTCGACCAGACACAGGGAGTGTGGACCCACGTCTTGAAAATGTTTAGCCTTAAGACGCTCTATGTGCACATTACGGACCAATAAAACTTTTGTGCTTCCATAATAGTCAGGTTATGACTAACCAAGCCGTTTTTTTGCTATTGCATGAATCATCTGACCTTCATGTGGCTTTGTATATTATACTACACTTCACTTCACTACACACACACACACACACAAACACACACACATATACACACATACATACACACACACACACACACACACACACACTTGTGCACATGCTGAATATGGCTTCTGATGGAAGCCATGTAGGTGTTTACTAAAAGTTTGACATTACATTATTCTATTTTAAGCACAAATGTCTGTAAATGTATGATTTTCCATGACTTTCTAAGCATATTTGCTTGTTGAATCTCAAACCCACGTGTCTGTAATCCCACACACACAAGCAATAGACACAAAAACTCGCTGTAAGATGCTGCCATGGTTGGATATTCGTAATGGATATACAGATGTTTCTCTCTTTTTTGTTTTTGCTCTGCAACTGGTTTTGTTCTTGTAAATGTTGGACTTTTCTAGAAAATACTGATACTGTTACATTCCAAAGGATTAAACTGTCTTTTATTGTCCTCTGTGATGCCAGTGCATTCCACACATACTCATGCACCACACTGTGACAAACACATTTGACAAGTTCCAACACACACACACACACACACACAGGAAATGACTGCTGACACCTCCACACACCAGTGTGAACCCGCCCTACAGGAGTACGCCCATTTCCTTGTGGAAAGGGCGTCCATTGGGGCCATCATCACCATGGTCACTGGGCATCCCCGTCCTCTTGGATGACGTTCACGACGGTCTTGCCACGGGCGTGCCCGGCCTCCACCTTCAGGAAGGCCTGAGGAACCTGAGAGAAGGAGAAGGTTTCCTCCACCACTGGCTTCACCTGAGAGAGAGTGATAGAGAGGGAGGGAGGGAGGGAGGGAGGGGAAATGAACAAAGAGACAGAATAGCAGTTGTGAGAGAAAGGTAGGTAGTGTAAGGAGATGACATGAGACAGGATGTGGTTCTGAGGCTACTCAGGCAAAGCAAACAGATGTTCCTCCCAAGTCGTTTTTTTCTTGTTCTCTTACACACACACACACGCACACGCACACACACACACACACACACACTGACTGAGGTGTTGAATACCACCTTCAATTGAGATGGAATAAGCCGAGAACTCTAACTCTCTGTTCACCTAAATTAGCTGTAAGGCCAGTTTTGTTGAGTTGGGATTGAGAGGCGTGCTGCTCCCTCCATGGTAGCCAACCCCACACCCCCCTGTGGCTCCATGCCTGGGTGACCGGGCCCCGTCACCACCGCTGGGACCCCGACAGCAGGAGTGGCACTGGCAGTGAGTGATGTCGTGACTCACGATCACATTTCCACCGCCTCGCGCGCCTCCCGTTATCTGCGCCCCCCATCGCCACGGCAACATTTCCACGGACGGGCCGTCGGGCGTGAGGTCACCGCCGGCGCCCGCAGCAATGTCCTGACGCGGGCAGAATTCGCCCGGCGAAGCGGAGTGCAAGACAAAGGCGGCAGATTAGCCGGGATGAGTGTGGGATTACTAGCCCCTGCAGCTGGGATTTCACTGGCTTTAGGGCAGGACTCTCTGGCCCTCGTCTCTCTCCCTCTCTCTCTCTTCTTTGTTTTCCCTTCATGTTTCTGTCTCTATTTCACATATTTAGGCTTAGGTTAGGTTAGATTACACCATTTCGGTAACAGGGCTTAAAGCAATGAACATTTCTGTGCCTTAAGCTATCAGACGTTTATGAGAAAGCATTGGATACTGTAAATACTGTAGTCTAATTGCCTATTTTCAAATCTTAAATGTACCAGCTCAGACAGTGCCTGAACACTTGAAGCCCTGCGGTAAGGTAAAGTGTGGTTGTGTGTGGACCCTGATGGTATGGTTTTGTGTTGAGGTGACACAGTGAGTCATGTGAAATCTTAACTCAGATGTTTAATGTCTGACACTCAGCTGACAGCAGGACTGCCATCACAATAATGTTAAACTACCTAGGGGAAGAAAACGAACATGTGGTCTATATTCATGAGGATTTTTTTTATATTTAGCCTAACAAAAATCACAAAGCTACTATAATACTCATGAATAAAAAAAAACTTGCTTGATTTGTAGCAAAAACAATCAAAGCCATTTTGTTTAAAATATTAGTTTCAATGAACAAGATAAAGCTACTGGCTTTAGCCAAGTTGAAATCGACACTAATACTAGATTGTTATACTGACACAATTTATAGGCTGAGGTGACAGGTGACCCAAAATTATATAAACTGATCTTCATAATACTGTCCACATTTACTTGAACAAGGATGCCCTACTAGCCAACTAGCACGGCACAGCACACACACACACATACTGTATGTTCATGTGTAACCAGATCACCCCTGGACTTTTTGTTTCAAAGTTTCCCTCTTTCTTTCACAGTTTGATCGAATGTCACCACAGCTGTTAGGTAACAGTGTGGCCTGCTTTGTACAGCCTTCTAAGTTTGTCTCCTATTATCTCAGCCAAAGGCTAAAAAAAACTGTCTTGTGTTAGAGGACACTCCAATTTCTTTAGGAGACTCTGTATACAGAGAGAGAGAGAAAGGCAATATACCTGACCAGCATCCACCATTTCCTTGATGTCGTCCAGTGTAGGGCCACTTGGTGCAAAGAAACCCCAGCGATAGTGCACACCTTTACACAAGTGCTATGAGAGAGAGAGAGAAAGAAAGTTTGTTTCATTTGTGGTGGGTGTAGACATACTATACATGTCTGCAAACACAGCCTGGGCTCTCTACACGGACAGTGGAGGGAGTGACTGAGTAGGTGAGAGAGTTAAAGTGTGGTCTGATAGGTAACACAACCGAAAAGACATGCGTGTATGTGTGTTTGTGTGTGTGTGTGGGGGGGGGGTTGCAAAGGAGTTCCATCTACTGTAGCTATTGTTTCTCTTCTTTCCTCTGTGCCAGCAGAGAGAGCTGTACTCCTAGCCAAATCATCGCATGTACATGTTAATTCTCTCTGTGTGTGTGTGTGTGTGTGTGTGTGTGTGTGTGTGTGTGTGTGTGTGTATGCGTTTAAGGAGAACAGGAAAAGCAATGCCAATTTGACACAAATATCAATAATCTCTCTTACACTCCTTTTGGGCACTCAACTGTCCCCACAACACCCACAAAGACCCAAATCTCCAGTCATAACACAGCAAATAAGAACAGGCCTCACGTCTCCCTCAACTCACATGCACGTTATATGCTTCTTCTCTGTGGGGATGTACAGTAGACGACGGATCATTTCGCGAACCCCAGCCTCACGGTGACTCATTTTAGTCGCCCACGTGCTGGAACATGAGGGTGCTCCTGCACCTTCAGGCCCGGGCCTGGCTCTGCGGCTACGCTGGGGGACTACCCCCATTAGCCTCCCACTGCTTTCAGCTTCCCTTCCCCCTCTCCCCACTTTCATTTCCCCGAAAACACAGCCATACACACAAAAGAGAAAGTGCGAGGTATATACCGGTGGTGGCACAGGAACAACAGAACCTGTGGCATCCTAATTATGATCTGCCTTAAGATATTGTGGAAGCACTGTGCCAACCATTCTGAGATGACGTTGCAGTCACTAATAGCCCAAAAGCATCACAGCGATGTGTGTTTAATCTGATTTGCAACGTGACAGCATGGACCTGTTCTAATTCCCAGCAGTGCTTTACAGGAGAACATGAGACAACATGAGAGGAATTGACCAAACAATGGAACCCTCTGTGCTGTGGTCAATATTTTTGATCATTCTATAAGTTTATATAAACAGGTAGATAATGCCTTCACAGTCCGCTACCAGTGCTGAATGGTAGCCATAGGAATATGGGTCACGAAACAAAGTAGAAAGCTGACAACTTGGAAGTCCATGGCCTGTGACCTAGGCAATAGGGCAGCCGTGGCCTACTGGTTAGCGCTTCGGACTTGGAACCGGAGGGTTGCCGGTTCGAACCCCGACCAGTAGGAACGGCTGAAGTGCCCTTGAGCAAGGCACCTAACCCCTCACTGCTCCCCGAGCGCCGCTGTTGTTGCAGGCAGCTCACTGCGCCGGGATTAGTGTGTGCTGAGTGTGTTTCAATAATTCACGGATTGGGATAAATGCAGAGACCAAATTTCCCTCACGGGATCAAAAGAGTATATATACTTATACTTATACCTATCTAGGGCACTCAACAAACTATCAGGTTTATACCAGTTTTCAAGACTGAGAGAATCCTTTCAAAAACTCCAAATAATGTTCTCATATATAAAGTTGCTTAAATGGAAAATATCCCACAAGTAATCCCTTAAACAAAATCACACATTTTCCATAGTACCAGTTCTCGAAAGGCTTAAGAGAAACATTATCATTAATATTGATTCTCTCATAGCCATGGACGTTAAACGGCCTTGTGTTTATACAGGGAGAGAAATGTACATTCGAAACACATCAACACACTTACACCCGCTTACACTGCATCCACAAACAACAGGCCTAATGAGATCTTTACTACTTGCCACACACACATTAACATGTGCTCCTGGCCTTAACTCCGCTGCTCTAATGGAAGCTCCCTAAATGGCCGCTAAGTGTGTAAACGCCAATAGCTCCTTGAAAGGCTGACATTCCCTGGAACGCAGACCAGGAACAAAAGCAAAGACAAGAGAGACAAAGCACAGTAAATAGCACTGAGATAACACTTAAGGGAGAACAATGCACACCGGAGGCCTTGGCCGAGAAGCACAGAGAGATGACCAGGAGAGATGCTTGTGTGTGTGTGTGTGTGTGTGTGTGTGTGTGTGTGTGTGTGTTTTTTAGTTAATGGCTGACAGAGAACATCTCTTCATCTCGTGTCTGTGGTCAGGCAGTGGAAGAGGAGAGAGATAGGGCAGGTGGGGTGGCACCACTGGGAGGAAACCGCATTGATTTTCATGTACCCCCCCCCTCTCTCTCTCTCTGCAAAAGCCACAACTAAATTATGTCATTTCCATTAGTTTCCATTATGCCCAGACGCACGCCACACCTCACCTCACGTCAAAGTCATGTACCACACAGTTTCACATACTCACTCACTCACTCACTCACTCTCACACACACACACACACCATTATGACTGGAGGAGTAAGTGCTGGGCTGTGTGAGGTGGTGGTGACGGTGGTGGGGGGTGGGGCTGTCAGTACCTTTGCTGCTTTGGAGGCCACTGTGATTGTCGTCTGAAACATTCCGTCTACGATGCCCAGCGTGTCAGTGTTCTGGAGGAAGGGTGTTACCAAGGTAACGTATTTGGCTCCACACCACGGCTTGAGGAACCCCAGGGCCCATGACTCAGTGTCCCCCCCAATGTTGTCCAGAATCAAATCAAACCTGTGTGTGTGTGTTTTGGGGGGGGGGGGGGTGGGGGTGGGGGGTGTAGATAGACAGAGAGAGGGAGAGAGAGGGAGAGAGGCGAGAAATTTAGTTAGTTGAGGTCTTTTTCAAAGGTAATGAATGTAGACAAGCACCCTTTGTTGAAGTGTAGAGCTAACAAACGATTCTTCTGTGTGTGTGTGTGTGTGTGTGTGTGTGTGTGTGTTACTTCTCAATGTCCTTGAGCTGCTGCTCCACTGGGGCGGCGGTGTAGTCCACCACAGCGTCTGCCCCCAGCCCCCTCACCAGGCCCTCAGCACTGCCAGAGCAGGTGGCCGTCACATGGCCACCCCAGGATTTCACCATCTACACACACACACACACACACACACACACACACACACACACACACACACACACACACACACACACACACACACACATAAACAGACACACACATAAACAGACAGACAGACAGACAGACACACACACACACACACACACACACACACACACACACACACACACACACACACACACACACACACACACACACATACATAAAAAACACATTATTAATACCGGTACTTATATGACATGTGTGCTGTGTTTCTGAATTCATACATTTTCCTGAAAATTGCTTCTTAAAAATATCAGAGAAAATATCAGAGAAAATGTTATATTTGATGTATTATATTTGGTGCAATACATTTGGAGTGACTTCCATTCAATCTCAACAAGTTGGTATAGTTTCAAAAAGTGCATCATAACTAAGGTGGTCTTTAAAATAACGATACATTCACCGTAATCTACTCCCCACATAGGGTACATAGAGATCTCAACCTCCCACCCTTTCTGCAAGACCAAACTAAAGCAAAAACAAACTAAAGACAATGTTTAAGCATTTTCAAGAACTTCAGAGCAAGTCCTTTATTTTAAACTCTTTCAAAACACAGCATCCACTATTTTACAAAAGGTGTCCTTTAGTACCTGTATGGTAAAGGTCCCAACTCCCCCAGAGGCTCCCAGGATTAGTACTCTGTGTTGATAAAGAGAGATACAAATACATAAAAAAAAAAATAATGTAAATAAACAAACACATGCAAGAAAAAGGTGTTTAAAGCAGAGCTCATCACTGGACACACTGAGGCAGACCTAATGCTTGACCTGACGGAGTTGCTCTGCTGCTAATTGAATCTCTGAGGACGGGGTCTGTTGATTGGGGGAGCCGAATCATTAAAATCTAATTGGGAGAAGCACCCAGATTCAACTAGCCAGAGGTAATGGCCAGTGCCCTATTGAGATGTGGCCAATGCATCAAAATGTCAATCGTGTCCTTCTGTGAACTTGTGAAAATGCGACAATTAGATGAGAGTGTGAATGCCTTTCTCCTTGCTGTGCCTACACAAAGTCACGAAAACAGATCGTATCTTCCTATTTAATACATACACGCATGCACGCACACACACACACGCACGCACGTGGATACACTCACTCTCTCTCTCTTAACACACACACACACACACGCACGCACGCACACACGCACGCACGCACGCACGCACGCACGCACGCACAAGCTCCAGTAGGGGATGTGCTGAACAGTAGGGGATGTGTTGGTCTGTCTGGCGCAGTTGTCCGAGGGAGGGAGGTGACAGGGGAAATGTGTGTAGAGAGCCAGATCGCTGGCAGCACGTCCAGCCTCTCATTAAGATCACTTCATTTGGCCCCGGCTCTTTGGGGCCAAATCAGCCAGAATAATCAGTGCAGAATAGACACCGGGACACGGCGGTCCCCAGAGCTGCAGGGTTTGGGCTAGTGCAGGAAATGAGACTTGGGATTGAGATGAGACGAGGTGTTTTTTTTTGTGTGTGTGTGTGTGTGTGTGTGTGTGTGTGAGTGTTGGGGTATAAGTATAAGTATAAGTATAAGTATAAGTATAAGTATATATACTCTTTTGATCCCGTGAGGGAAATTTGGTCTCTGCATTTATCCCAATCCGTGAATTTGTGAAATACACTCAGCACACAGTGAAAACACAGTGAGGTAAAGCACACACTAATCCTGGCGCAGTGAGCTGCCTGCAACAGCGGTGCTCGGGGAGCAGTGAGGGGTTAGGTGCCTTGCTCAAGGGCACTTCAGCCGTGCATACTGGTCGGGGTTCGAACCCTTAGGTTACAGGTCCGAAGCGCAACCCTCAGGTTACAAGTCCGAAGCGCTAACCAGTAGGCCACGGCTGGGTGGGGGTGGGACTATGCATGCAACACCTTTGTTACATTTACACAACACAAAACATGGAAGAGAGGATTTGTATGTAAGCAACTGGGTAAGTTAGTGAGTATGGGTTTGACAGAGAGAGAGAGAGAGAGAGAGAGAGAGAAAGAGAGAGAGAGAGAGAGAGATAGTGAGGGAGAGTGAGTGGCAGACAGGGTGAGTTCAGCAGTGAATGATGATGAAAAGATAAAACTGGGTAATTCCACCTACAGTATACGAGCCTCTGCACCAAATTATGTCAGTCAATGCATTTGTGTCTATGTGTGCGTGCATGCACTGGCAAGTATAATCGTCTTTGGACTTGCCGTTTTTTGGCACAGTTGTCCTTGTTGAGCCCTCCTGTGTTGACCACGGCTGACCAGGCCGTAGAGGCCACGTAGGGAACGGCCGCTGCCTCCGAATGACTCAGCGACTCGGGCTTGTGTGACACCTAGAGCAGAGGACAGTGACCCCACCCCAGAGACAAAAAGGAGAGGAGAGAGGGAGAACAGAGGGTTGAAAAGAAACACGAGCACAGCGTTCAATGTCTGAATCATTGTCCATTAGCAACGCCCACCCATGCACGTCCAAACAGCCCTGGGACACAACAAAGCAATTTATGCTAAAAACCACCATCATCGGTCACACACACACACACACACACACACACACACACACACACACACACACACCACACACACACACACACACACACACACACACACACACACACACAGCTTTGTTTTCAGGGCTTAATTGCTGGCGAGTTGGGCATTTGGTCACAAAAGAGAGAATCATTAGCAGATACGCTCCACTGAGTTTTGATGTGAAATCAAACTGGGGCCAAAAGATTATTTAATAGGAGTACAGGATGGGAGCGATGGACCCAAGGGAGAATCCTCTCCTCTTGCAACTCAAACAATGTCTCATCTCAAACACATTCACCAGTCAACCAGTCATACCAAAGTATGAGTTGGCATTTATGCTGTACAGTATGTGCAGCATTTGTCAAAGCAGCATCTGGATATTAGTGTAAAGCGTAAGTGTGAAGTATCAAGAGTTTGTGATGAGATGCCACATCATAATGTCCATGGTAGAAATTTTTTTTTGCATCTATGTGTTGAGCATAATTAGCATATGTTTGGGGCACAATGCCAATGTAAATAAACATGTAAATGAAACATGGCAAGGTCAATATTACAGATATGATGTGATGTTTGTGATATAAAACAAGTTGTGCTTGTTCATTTGAAATACAATGCTACTGTCTGCACTGCACTGCAGGTCTAAGCCATGTCTGGCTTGTATTATAGTGTATTATAGCCTTCACTGTGTATCCTGTGTTAAGGAGAGGAGTCATGTCAGCTTACCTCATTGGCACTGAGCACCACCAACTCGGCGAGACTGCCCTGTTTCCAGGGTGGGATGGCGGCCCATACCTAAGACACACACACACACACACACACACACACACACACACACACACACACACACACACACACACACACACACACACAGAGAGAGAGAGAAACACACATTTGCATTCTGTTTTTTATGTCCTTCCAGTATATAATTTTTGTGCAATTTACTGTACATGACACTTAACATGGTTGCCATTTGAGCATTATTTGAATTAATTTTGTTGTTGGGGTTAGGGTTATTCATCCCTTCACTGTTTCCATGACATCTGAATATACTTAGCAATTATCTTTCAGTACACCATGAATGACACCAACAAAGCCCAAATTCCACAAAGTCAGTTTCACTAGTACTGGCACAAACTTTTTTCAATTAGTGCCTCTAACCAACTATCGCACATAATTGCAGTAATTTATCAGTCTATCACTAATCAACGTGTCAAACTGCTTCTCAGAAAATAACCAAGTATCACACCAACTGTTAAAAAAGAGAGAGTGTATGCATGTGCTGTCATTTTTATTTCTCCATATAAACCAGATGTTGTATGAAACAACTAATATTAGGGTGATCTATAGCATGGTCTGATTAAAGGTGTGACTGAGGTGTCTGCCTCCGTTAGACACAGAAGTATTAAAGAGAGAGAGAGAGAGAGGGGAGAGAAAGAGAGAAAGAGAGAGAGAGGAAGAGAGAGAGAGAGAGAAAGACAATAGCGTCACTGCCCTGCATGCTTGAAACATTACACAACCACCCCTCACACAATACAGTGCTCCACATCTACATGGCGCCTGTCAAACAGCCCAACAAAGCCTTGACAGAAAACAGACTTCCTTCAGACACAGGCCTCAAACGACAGAGAGACAGAGAGAGAAAGAGCACGGCAGAGAAAGAGAGAGAGGGGGGGGCACAAGAGAGAGACAAAGAAAGATTGGGAGAGCAAAAGAAAATGTGAGATAGAATAATAATACATAAAAAGGGGGGAAAAACAAAGAAGTGACAGAATGAAAAGAACAGAGACAATGGGAGGGAAAAGTGAGGAACCGGGGGGGGGGGGGGCAACGGTTTCAGGTCTGCAAGGGGTGCTGAACCAAACCTATCTTCCTGTCATAAACCACATCAATCCCTCGTGTCGCTGGGCTGCATTGAGTGGTGGAGAAGAGCTGGTGGAGAAAAACCATCTCACTAGCTCAGTTTAAACTCTCCACCCGACTTTTATCTTGAAACAAATCTTGTGGCAGCCCACAGAATCTATAAAGAGAAGCTTTAACGGCCTACATACATTCACTATAGCGAACAAATATGTAGTATGTCTGTGTAACTCCAGTCAGTTGCCTAGCTGCCATATTCCGGTTCATGCTGAGTATACCAGTGGGTTAATAAAAGCGCTGGGGGAAGACACAGCTCTTTTTATCAACACTTGCTCCGTGTACACAAACTACTTCTTTGAGGTGTTTTTGTTCCAAGGAGTCATTATGCTCACTAGGGTTTACAACTAATTCAAAATTCATCTTTTTATCTTTAAATGGTCATTGAGGCTGAGGGTCAACAAGCTACAAATATGAATTGCATGGACACACATACACTCATTCAAACACACTCTCATTTCCTCTCCATGAGAATTACTGACTGCACACAGTGCCATTTAAACAAAAGTGACAATACATGTGTGTCTATTTGTGTGTGTGTTTGTGTGTGTGCGTGTGTGTGTGTGTGTGTGTCTCTGTCCACCTCATCTCCTGGTTTGAAGTAAGCCACGTCCAAGCCACACTCCATGATGACCCCAGAGACATCCCGACCCAGGATTAAGGGAAACTCACTACCCGCCTGACTCATGTTCAGGGGGTCACGCTTCATCGCCATAGTAGCAGCACCATAACCTCCTGAAAAGGTTGACAAATCACACAGGAAAGGACACAGCAAAACAGGTCAAACATACATTCAATGGACACGCATGCATCCGTATACATACTTACTGTACACTATTTTGAGAATCAATTTAACAGTTTGAAAAAAAAGTTAATAAAATAGATTATTTTCTCAGCTTGACCCCATTAGTATTTGGTGGTGGCTCAAATTTTACTTAAGGTGTCTGGTAACGGCCATTTGACTGTCACTTATCAATGACAGGAACAATATGAGGGATACAA
This sequence comes from Alosa pseudoharengus, assembly GCF_046254945.1. Classification (NCBI taxonomy): domain Eukaryota; kingdom Metazoa; phylum Chordata; class Actinopteri; order Clupeiformes; family Clupeidae; genus Alosa; species Alosa pseudoharengus. The sequence continues at coordinate 15,848,185 of NW_027468680.1, read as the reverse complement.
AAGAGAGGGGAGACACTTTAGATAGATAGATAGATAGATAGATAGATAGATAGACAGACTTAATTGTATTTTTTATTCTTAACAGAAAGACTTAATTTAAATGTTTTAAAACAAATGTTTTATTAACGACTTAACCACATAGCTCTCAATACAAATTTCAAGTTTTTGCCTGAAATTGCACTGTGCCTATTTACAAGGGCATTGTTCCCACCTCTTCTGGGGCCTACCATCAGATGTTGGACCTCTATAGAAAGCTGAGTTTTCGTAGGAAACAGTCAACATAACTGTGTGATGTACTCACACAGAGTTACAGAGGCTAGAATATAGTTTTTTTCTTTCTGCCGGATTACAAGCATCTCTGAACTGACCACATTTCAGCCCTCTGGGTCACTTGATATCCCTTAGAAACACAACTGAGCCCTAGCACCAGGTCTTGTGAGGCTGTGTGCAAAAGTAGATCAATATAGAATGAAAATATGAGTGCTTTAGACCATTATTTGCCAAGGTATGCTCATGCGTTTTGTAAAATGCCTATGGAAACTCCCCATAGGACTTTTTGTTATCCAAAATGCATACTGACACTCAAATGCTTACTGCACATGAACCCCTTTATGTAGAAGCATAATCCTGGTCTCAAATGAAAGGTAACACTTTGAGGTTTCTTGTGGACTATTTAGATTGTATGTCAGGTGTTCTTTCCCACAATGCAATCTGGACAAAATGTGTTAATTACAAAGTGTGTAAGAGAACTGGTCGTTTTTATTGATGGTAGTCAGTTTCTAGACACAAATACATCCTTTAACTCACCCCTCATGCTGACATCTATAGGATTAAGAGCTGCGGAGTGGACTTTGACGATAACCTCATTAGGATAGTTGATGACTGGGAACGGGGCATTTTTGGTGAATCTCAGCACATCGTTGTCACCATACTTGTCAATGACCCACGCAGGCATCACGTTCATGCGACCGTGCGACGTGCTGAAATTTCTGAGGTTTGTCCTCCCCAGTGAAGGCATGTTAAGACCACAGACCCTAACTAGGGGCAGCCAGCGGCTACACATTATCTTAGTTAACGAACGCATATTCTAAGACCGAACCGTATGATGGGACTAATAACGAAATGCTGTTTCCAAGACTGTTTAATATCAGTTTATTAGCTACACGCTAGCATGTTAACTTGTAATCATCAGAACTATATTTATAGCGATTGTAAAAATCACTGTTCTTCGAATAAAATCATTCTGCATCATTTCTGAAAGTGAACATAGCAAATACTAGTTTTGTTTCACGCTTCATCTCAATGTAAAGTAAGAGTTTCGACTTCCCTACTGCAACACCGTTCCCATGCACAGTTCAGTTGACAGCCGGCTTCTGTTGACTGTGATCTTAAGACGTTGACCAATCATAGCACATTTTGTTACTAGCTCAACCAATCAAAGGTGCGGAAACTATGATGTCGTAAAAGCAACCAAGATGTCAGCGTACATAGACCTCACTTTCTGAAGGTTGGAGAATTAAATAATGTGGAAATCTGTGTGGAACTACCCTTGAAATGAATATGCTTAGCTTATCCATAAGAGAGGTAGGTGTCAACGATATAGCAGCCTTTGCCTAGTTAGTGTCGAAATGCGGACATTGAACTCCGCAAAATCATAAATTGATATAATGTAACGTCAACTGAATTGAATTGGGTTTTGTATAATAAAGTGCTTGTGCATTTTCGAGTTAAGGTTATAGCCTACCGCTGACAACATGCAGTCGCCAATTCACTTCACCCTTGAATACATAGTCAGTGGGCCAAAGTGACGCAGAATACCATCTGAATATCCTCACATTAAACATATTGCTACACGTTGTGTGTGGATAAGCTACAATCTTGACTGACTGAACATAACCACTTCGACTACGAAGCTATAGTGAAAGTGCTTTGTCTGTTGCACTGTATGCACATCGAAGCTGTAAATGTCGCATTGATATGTTGATGCTTTCAGGTCTCCCATGCACTGAGGGAAGGCCAGCTCTCCCCCACAGAGCTTTGCCGAAAATGTCTGAATCGCATCAAGAGAACCCGCCACCTTAATGCCTACATCACAGTGACCGAAGAAACGGCCATGAGACAAGCCCAGGAGGCAGAAGCACGCTTACAGAGTGGTACGGTTCCTGTGTACTCAGTGTGTGTGTGTGAGAGAGAGGGGGGGTGGGGGTGTGAGATAGCTGATGTACCTGATTTGCCATCTCTAATAGGTACACCCAGAGGTCCACTGGATGGCATACCGTTTGCTGTGAAGGACAACTTTTGCACTAAGGACATCCTCACCACATGTGCCTCAAAGATGTTACAAGGTAAGAATAGGAGATGGCTCTGCTGACCACAGAAGTGTCAGAAGTAGGATAAGGAAATGACAAACTGATATTAATGGGAACATGAGTTACCCTCTCTGTTGTTCTCCTGCAGGCTATGTTCCTCCATTCAGTGCCACAGTGGTGCAGAAACTGTTGGATCAGGGAGCTGTTCTCCTGGGGAAGACCAACCTGGATGAGTTTGCCATGGGGTAGCCTAACTTAATACATACAACACAGCACTATCTGTCAGGCGTTCAGCACACATTTATGTCTGTATACACGTTATTAATGTCTGTCTGTTTACCTGTGTGTGTTGTTCTGGCATCTGGGGGAGCTAATAAAGTCATTTAAGTGTGTGTGTGTGTGTGTCTGTGTTATAGAGCAGGAAGCACAGATGGGGCGTTTGGGCCGGTGCATAACCCCTGGAGTGATGCCGAGTCCTACAGACAACATGGTGGGCCGGAGGCCGAGTCGGACTGGGTCATCACAGGAGGGAGTTCAGGGGGAAGCGCAGCTGCTGTGGCATCACTTAGCAGCTATTTGTAAGTATCTGTGAGTGAGAGAGAGCACACTTGTATGAATGTTTTGTGGGTGTCTTTTAGCATGCTGGCTTCCCTTCATTTTCACAAGAGTGGATGTGTGTGTGTGTGTGTGTGTGTGTCTACGTGTGTGTGTGTCTGTGTGTCTTTACTGTTATGTGTGTGCAGTGGTAGGCATGTCTGTTTGTGCATTGGTGTTATGCTGTGCAAGGATCATTGCTGTGATCAGTTTTGAATATTTTGTATCATCTGACTTGTGACTTTCACACATTTGGTGTGTGTGTGTGTGTGTGTGTGTGTGTGTGTGTGTGTGTGTGTGTGTGTGTGTGTGTGTGTGTGTGTGTGTGTGTGTGTGTGTGTGTGTGTGTGTGTGTGTGTGTGTGTGTGTGTGTGTGTGTGTGTGTGTGTGTGCGCGTGTGCGCGTGTGCGCGTGTGTGCGTGCGTGTGTGCGTGTGTGTGTGTGTGTGTGTGTTCTAGTGCTCTTGGCTCAGACACGGGTGGGTCCACGCGCAACCCTGGCGCCCTGTGTGGGCTGGTGGCTGTGAAGCCCACCTACGGCCTGCTGTCCCGCCACGGCCTTATCCCTCTGGTCAACTCCATGGACGTTCCTGGAATCATGACCCGATCTGCCCGCGACGCAGCCACTGTCCTGGGTATACCTTGGCCTTCAGCATCCCTCTGGTTGAACTATGTGTCTGTAACTGTCTCTGTTTTTGTGTCAGTGTAGATAGTGTACCTCTGTGACAGAGTGTGTATATCTGTATCTGTGTGTTTGTATCCACTGTATAGCTTATGGGCTAATTCTATTTGATGTGTATTATGGGATGTAGGTATCCTCCAAGGGCAGGATATGCTGGATGCGACCACAATCCCCAGCCCCCCTGGACAAACGGACCTACCAGAGGACTTTGACATCAGACAAATCACAGTGGGAATCCCACAAGTAAGCTTCTGTACATTACAGAGACTATACCAGTTACTATTCACCCCTCTTACCCTTCAGTGTAGTTGTGCATATTCTCCAATGGTTAAAGGGACACTCCAGAGTAAAAACAACCTAGGTTCTATTTTCAGTAGTTAACAAATTAAAACATTCTTTAATTTTATGTTGCGTAAAATTACATTGATTGGTGGAGTTTTGAGCAAGACCGTTTTTTGTACTAACAGTGAAATGGCTTATAGTGAAAGCCTCTCTGTACACTTTCAAAATGTACAATACTTAAGTTGTCTGTAGGGACCCTCACCACACTACCACAGAGGTGTAATTATATTTTGAGCCTTGTCAGTGGTATAAAATAGTGTTTGTTTTTTTAAGTGCTAGCTTGCCCCTTAGCTTTCACTATACTGTAAGCCATTTCACTGTTAGTGCAAAAAACAGTCTTGCTCAAAACTCCACCAAAGGAGTGTCCCTTTAAGAGTAAATGAACGTTGCGTTTCTAGTATATCAGTATAATAGCAGGCCTTTGGTGTCATCTTCAGGAATACCACGCGCCTGGCCTGTCCCGTGAGACGCTGCGTCAGTGGTCCCGCGTCACAGACCTGTTTGAGGAGGCCGGGGTACAGGTACGGGAGGTCTCACTCCCGCACACCCAGTTCTCCATCGTCTGCTACCACGTGCTCTGCTGCTGCGAGGTGGCATCTAACATGGCGCGCTTCGACGGGCTTGAGTATGGTAATGATGGACTTGTATGCGTTTGATTGTTTGTGTACGTGTTGTTTGGTTGAGTGTCCATTTGTATGTGTGTTCCTGCAAATGGATGAATATAAATACAGCTTTGTGAATGCGTGCGTGCGCGTGCATGTCTGTGTGTAATGAGGATATAAGTTTATCCACGTAATATCTATGTGCATGTGTTTGCGTGTCTTGACTCATTGCAGTGTGTGTCCGCTCCCCCCAACAGGCCACCGTAGTCCAGAGAGCAGCTCCACTGAGGCCATGTACGCCGCCACGCGCCACGAGGGCTTCAACGACGTGGTCCGCCGCAGGATTCTCGCCGGGAACTACTTCCTGCTCAAACAGTACTGGCCATTTCCCTATAGATCCCAATTTAAGGATGGCTCTATCATTTATTAAACCAGAGAATACAATAACTGTGATATTACTATTGCAAAATAAATACATAGTAGAAATAGCAAAATATGATCAGTTGTGTGGTGTATTGATAGCTTAAATACCCTAGCCTGGGTGTTCCCATGCTGCCTTGCGCGCGATTTGATTCACGCTGCTAAGGCAGCCTGGAGACCATGGAGCAAATTTTCGCCTGAGATAGGAGACCAATCACAGAACAAGGGGGAAAGCAAGACGATGATGAGCTATGCACAGACGCATTTGATAGACATCCGTGGCACCCAATAAACGGATCTGGGCATTTTTTTTCAAATACGAGAAAATTAACGTTTGGTTTCCAGACCACGTCTCATTGAGAAGTGGTGGCGCTAGCCAGGCTATAAATACCCCATAGAAATATCAAAAGACTTCTCTGAGCCCAGCCGTTTGCTGTGGAGTCTTGTAATGTGATTGGCTGTCCTCTACACAGGAACTATGAGCGGTACTTTGTGAAGGCCCAGCAGGTACGGCGTCTGATCGCCGAGGACTTCACCAAGGTGTTCAGCTCCGGCGTGGACGTCCTGCTCACGCCCACCACGCTCAGCGACGCTGCCACCTACCGGGACTTCATCTCCGAGGACAACCGCACACGCAGTGCCCAGGAGGACGTGTTCACACAGCCCGCCAACATGGCTGGTATGCACGCACGCACACACACACACGCACACACAGTCCTGCAACACATTATGATTATGTAAGTCATTCTTCCCCTTTCTTTCCTTGAATGCATAAACTGTTTTGCAGTAAAAAGGAAGAAAATGACCACAACTGAAAATTATCGTAAAGTTGAGAAATATCCACAGATATTGAACACCACTTCAGAATGATTTTATCCTTGTAAAATGACATAAAGGCCTGTTTAACGGCACAACAGTGTGATTACAGTTTTTTCTGATTGCTTAAACACATTTTTTGTAACTATGGCTTTTTTTGCAAAACTCTACACACAAATGGCAAAACCACTCACTGAGTTCGCAAAACTAAAAGCACAAACACTGCTTTGCACTCAGTTTGCAATTTTGTAACACACACTTTGCACAACTGTAGGCACAATGGCTATTATTTACACTATTTTGCCAACTCTCTGGCACACTTTCTCATGTGAAAACTGTTTTAGATAATTAGTTCACTTTGCAATCAGCCTAAGCACTACAAATAAGCCACAGGTAATGTACAATGGGTACAATGGAGGGAGCAGGAAGAGTGAGAAGAGAAAGAAATAGCCCTTTTACAGACAAAAAAACAGTCTACATGTGGGGATATTGTCATGTCAGGCCTGGATACGTCATTCCAGAATATATTTTTCCCGGTGCCTTGGACTAGGACATTGCATGTGATGTAGTAGTCTAGGTCAATTTTGAAAATAAATTAACCCTGAAGGCAAATCATGTTAATTTTTGGCATACAACATTTTTAGGGGTTTTGAAGGGTGCTGAATTCAAATCTTCTGTATGCCAGGCTCAAAAATGTCCCATAATGCCTCAAAACGGAGAAATCCAATATGGCCGCCACCGCCAGGTCAAAATCTAATTAATCACTTATCTTTAGGACTGTACAAGGTAAAAACCTGAATGTAATGTGCTTTTATAGGTTTTCACATATAGGGAATTCAATGCCATGCTCAGATTTAAGATCAAGACTAGAGAAAATGCTTGAAATGAATGTACATGGTTAAAATTGTTGTCTCGGATAACGAATAATTCATGAAAAAAGAGGACCATGAAACAGGTTGATGGCTTTCTGAAGAATTTACTTGAAACATGTTTTTTATTTTTATATTTTAACTATCTATTTATATTATTTATCTGTATTTTAACTATTTATTTAGTATTTGAAGAAAATGCTTGAAACTCTTAAGCTATTACTACTAGATTTCCCTACTATTGAAATATTGTACCTGAGCCTATTGTTTTGATGTCAGTGTGCTATGATGACATGTTTGCCCATCCCACCCCTACCCGTACCCCTACACACACACAAATACCCATATGTAACCCTGAATGAGGCCACACCCTCTACCTATACACTGAGGAGGCACTTTTTAGCAATTATGTCGCTCCTCTCACATGATGCTCAGCAGTAACAGGTAAACTATAACATAATATCACAACAATTTGTTTAGGACCATGTAATACATCTAAAATAGCATGTGAATATTGTTATGTGAGGATTATGTATAGGCTAACTGAATAATTAATATATCGTAAGAAACTAAAAAAACGTTAGCTAGTTAGCCTTTGTGAATAGGAAGAAGCTAACTAGAGCCTCGACTCTCCGGGATGTGGGCCCCCTCTTGATAAGATGTTGGCCGCAGCATACAAGGCCCCCGGCACATGAACTGCTCTGAGAGAGCTGAACAGGGGATGAGCCCAGAGCCACAGGTCTGTCGACAGGCTGCAAAGACCTGGAGACCCCAAGCCCCCCCTGTCTGTTGATGTAGGCCGCAGTCACCGTGCTGTCGGTCCTCACCATCACATCTTAGCCACGGTAGATAGTGTCGGAGGGCGAGGAGAGCAGCCCTCAGCTCCAGGACATTGATGTGCTGGGATAGCCAAGGGTCCGTCTAGAGACCATTGATGCCCTGACCATCGAGAACGGCGCCCCAGCCTACTGGGGATGCGTCTGTAAATACGACCCAGTCACGAATCTCTGGTTCCATGGCACTCTCCTTCTCGGTGTTGGCGGGATCTCTCCACCAGTATAGGGCCCTGTGAAGCCTGCGGGACACAGTCACCTTGGCCTGGGAGGGCCCTTGGGGGCACAGACCAAGGCTCAACAGGCACCTCTGGACTGGGCGCATGTGGGCGTGCAACGTGAAGCGCTTGAGACATTGAGACGGTTGCCCTCCTGGAGTCCAGGACCATGCCCAGGAAGGTGGTGACCTGGGAAGGCTGGAGCCTGCTTTACTTGGGATTGGGGCGCAAGCCCAAGTCCTGAATGTGCTTCAACAGCAAGGCCACGTGTAGGCAGCATTGCACTTCTGAGGTTGCACAGATGAGCCAGTCGTCTAGATAGTTTAATATCCTCAGCCCCCTCTGCCTCCATGCACCTGGTAAAGGTTCGCGGGGCCAGAGAGATTCCAAATGGGGGGACTTGGAACTCGAAGACCTGACCCTCGAACTCAAACCTCAGGAACTGCCAATGCCCTGGCCATGGGTATCTGAAAATAAGCATCCTGTAGGTCGATGGTAGCAAACCAGTCCCCTGCATTGATGGCCTGCCGCACCCTCGGAACTGTGATGAACCTGCACCTCAGAGACCGGTGTACGTTGAGAGCCCTGAGGTCTAAAATAGGACGAAGGTCCTCTGTGTGCTTGAGTACAGGAAAATAACGGGAGAAGAACCCCGCTTGGGGGTCTGAACTCCTGACTTCCCTTATCGCCTTTTTGTCCAGGAGGGTGGACAGCTCTGCACGTAAGGTCTGAGCGTGGGTCATGGTGGAGAGCACCCATGGATCTGCTCCAGCCAAGCCTTAATGCATCGAGCTGAGAGGTGAGGCTGGCTGGCCCGGAGATTGTCAGGAATGACGAGAGCACCTGGAGAGGCCACGGCTAGTAGCACGCTGGCCCCCTGGCCAGCTTGTGGGCGGCCACCCCGCCCCTGGGATGCCTGAAGCCGCTGCCTGAGATCAGTCGGCCCCCAAGACGGATGCCGCAAGGTAGGTGTTGGCTGAGGCGTAAATGCTCTAGGGCGCCTAGCGCACCTGGTACGCCTGCCAAGAGACCCTCTCACCTCTTCTGCACAGGGCCAGCTGTCACGCGCCTGCTGTGGGCCGAACATGGACCCAGGCTCCACCGGCACTCTCAAAAGACGTTCTCTGTCTGCCTGCTGGAGCTGAGATTAAGACAGCCAGAGATGGCGTCTAGCTACTTAGAACTGAGGCAAGGAGCGGCCCGATGCCACTGCCTGCTCCTTAGACACTGCAGTGAGGTACACAGAGGCTGACTGGAGCTCTATCAAGAGTGGGATCACCGGCACTGCTTTGCAAGAGACTAGAGAGGTGTCGAACATACAGGGACAGAATGGCCGCTGTGTTAGCCAGGCGGCCCTGCATCACTATGGGCCTATGCAGCTTACCCAGCAGAGCCTCCATAGTCCTGCCATTGGCACTGAGGCAGGAGGGACCACCAAAGAGGGAGTTGGGGGAGTTGAAGAGGGGCTCCAAAGCTTGATCCACTGGGGGGAGCGAGCCACAACCTATCAGCCCTTCACCGTGCATGTTGGAAAGCACCTTAGCCTGGCCAGACCACCTATGAAAAGTAGTTGGGGAAGAAAACTGGTGACAGACCAAGTCACTAAAGTCTGGTAGGAGGGGAATAAGCGCCGCCACTGGGCGCTCAGTCATGTCTGTGTGGAACCTAGATGCAGAGGCAAGGGGCTTTTCTGGAAGGGGAATATCAAGAGCCCTGGATGCCCTGCCAAGGACCTTCTCAAACAGACGGGCCAGCTCGCCTCCCACGGGGCTGGCTACACAGGGCAGTGCACAAGGTAGCTCCTCTCCCTCAGACGCAAGAACCGTCTCAACGTCCACAATGGCCTCCTCATCTTCCTCCTCCAGCTCATGCGGACTGGTAGAAGGAGCAGGTTGGGGAACTGCAGGCCTTGTGCTAAGAGAAAAAAGTGAGGCTTGTAAGGCTGCTGAGGACTCCCCAAGCGCCCTGGCTACTCTTGCCATCTTCCTTGACGGAACCTCGGAAACAGGAGAACCCGCACGTTTACCAGAGAAAAAACGACAACGGGCTTCCCTTGTGTGCGTAGGCATAATTAAACAATTCATGCACGACTGGGGGGCGTGTTGGTGGCCCAAACACAACACACACTTATCAGGCCATCCAAATGTGCATGATCAGTTAGTGCCACAGCTACTATCTCTCACCAATTCCAAAAGCTTGTAAGGAGATCACCTCCTGTGGTTGCGTCAAGGGATGTCTAAGCCAGCGCTACAGTTGCAGGAAAAGTTGCATGTTATGCATGGAGTCATGCAGCTGCAGCAGGACCTGTCAGAACACTGCTGGAGAGGAGGAGGATGAGGATGATTAGGATAGCCTAAGTGTGTAGCCTACCTCTTCATACCAAGAAGTTTAAAGAATTGATTAGAACAGAATGGATTAATTACTAAATAAATAGGTAAATATGCATTATTAAATAAATAGTTAAAATACAGATAAATAGATAAATACAGATAAATAATATAAATATATAATTGAAATATGGTAATCAACCTTGCTTCTAAACATGTTTCAAGTAAATTCTTCAGAAAGCCATCAACCTGTTTCATGGTCCTCTTTTTTCATGAATTATTCATTATCCGAGACAACAATTTTAACCATGTACATTAATTTCAAGCATTTTCTCTAGTCTTGATCTTAAATCTGAGCATGACATTGAATTCCCTATATGTGAAAACCTATAAAAGCACATTACATTCAGGTTTTTACCCTGTACAATCTAAAAGATAAGTGATTAATTAGATTTTGACCTGGCGGCGGCGGCCATATTGGATTTCTCCATTTTGAGGCATTATGGGACATTTTTGAGCCTGGCATACAGAAGATTTGAATTCAGCACCCTTCAAAACCCCTAAAAATTTTGTATGCCAAAAATTAACATGATTTGCCTTCGGGACTTTAAATAAGCACATTTTCCAAAATCCTGCCTAGTCTATAGACAGAATTTTGAGAGAGACGACCCGATGTAGACTGATTTGTTTTGTCTCAGTGAAATGCTATTTTGTGTTTTGACTTGGAAAAACACACTTGTGTTTGTTTTGATGTGTGTAAATAAACACTACAGTAATACTTGAAGTTTGGATCCCTGTATGTTTACAGAACTATGACAAAAGTATGACCTCAAACTGACATAGTCTACCTTGTGCACAGAGAAAGCAAAAGCCAGATGTGTTTTATATTCATACCATCACTGTGTTGTTGGCACATTGTGTGCTTACTATTGTGATGGCTTGTGTTTACTGTTAGATACGAAAACACCATTTTTACGAAGGTGTGAAGAGTTAAGCAAGGTGTGTTAGCTTTTGTAAGAGAACTACAATGTTTTGCTGATTGGGTGAGAGGTTTTGCCATTTGTGTGTAGAGTTTTGCAAAAAAAGCCATAGTTACAAAAAATGTGCTTAAGCAATCAGAAAAAACTGTAATAGTTAACCTTTGATCACAAATCAGTAAATAACTAGTCACATTAATCATTACCTTACTGAATGCTGTGACCTCACCTTGTGACCTCTTACCCCTTAAACCCTGTAACTTTCCACCTGTGAACCCAGGTCTCCCAGCCGTCACCGTGCCAACAGCGCTGTCGTCCCGAGGTCTCCCCCTCAGCCTGCAGCTGATTGGACAGCCACTTCAGGACAGGAAGTTGTTGGCGGTAGCCCACTGGATGGAGCAGCGAATGGGCTTCCCTCAGATCCGTTTCCATGGAGACTGCGGGGAGGAGGACAGAGCCCCGCTGGCAGAGAGAGAGGGCACGGCTGGCCCGTGAGGAGGGGGGAAAGGACTGGACCATGTGGGCAGTGTGGGCACAGTGTGAGAGCAGAGACCTGAAATAACCTGAGGCTCACACGTACACTCCCACACACGCGATATCACACACAGATGCAGTGTGAACATTACTGGTGGCCTGTGCCAGTGCCACACACATACATACACACACACACACACACATATACACGCACGCACACACACACACACACACACACATATACACACCATTCACATCAATTAAATATTTATACCCTCTGATGTGATGTGAATATTCATTTTTTGCCCACACTACTGGAAACCTCAGGTCTTGTGTGTGTGTGTGTGTGTGTGTGTGTGTGTGTGTGTGTGTGTGTGTGTGTGTGTGTGTGTGTGTGTGTGTGTGTGTGTGTGTGTGTGTGTGTGTGTGTGTGTGTGTGTGTGTGTGTGTGTGTGTGTGTGTGTGTGTGTGTGTGTGTGTGTGTGTGTGTGTGTGTGTGTGTGTGTGTGTGTGTGTGTGTGTGTGTGTGTGTGTGTGTGTGTGTGTGTGTGTGTGTGTGTGTGTGTGTGTGTGTGTGTGTGTGTGTGTGTGTGTGTGTGTGTGTGTGTGTGTGTGTGTGTGTGTGTGTGTGTTGGTGTGGTCTGGATGAAGAAATTGGTCAGAGATAGATGTTCTCTCAGCTCGTGGCATCAGCAGGGATGAACAGTTGGTTTGTGGTAGCCCACTTGTGGAATGGGTGTGAACGCTGCACCTCTGAGTCACCTGCACCTTCACAGAGGGACACTAAACGCAACCCTAGACCACTGTCTCCTTGGCAACAGGGGGTGGGGGGGTGCAATTAATTTCCGGTCTATTTCTCATGAACACTCATGAGAGAAGGGAAAAAGGAGAGACCTCTCTTTCTCTGAGTTATTCTAGCAACCTCAGTGGTTTGCTGGTTAGCTCACGTTTGTTAGGGTGCAGATGGGTAACCAAGTGACTGCTGGAAGAAATACTCTGGATGTGGCCCCAGGCCCAATGGTGATGGGAGAAACCATAAGTCTTTCTAACTTATGGCTGGGCCATGCTGTGAGTAGCACTGAACAGAGGAAGTAACCAGAATGTGATTATTGTATGCTGAATTATTTATGTTGTATTGTTGGTACTGGTAAAACATAGTTCCAGTACATTCAGCATATGTGTGATTTCAGCATAATGTAGGAAGTAGGAAAAAGCTGTAAATCTGAATTATTATGAAACATTTGAAATCTTTTAGTAGACGGACTCCCTTGAGTCTGTAACACAAGTGAAAGATACTTAAACTGAAATTGTCCAGAACCTGGCCTTTATTTAAAACTGCCCCGTTGTTTGTAACTCACTGTGAGAAGTCCTCAGTTAGGGGTCAGAGTTTTGGACAGTGCGACGTGTGCGTGGGTGACCTAATCTTAAAATACATCATCAATAATGTCCCTGCGGAGAGCTTATTGCATAAAGTGCTTCCTGATGTCAAAGAGTGGAATCTATTTTCCATCTATTGATGGGGAAACCATGTAGGCTAGCACATTGAGTGACAAGACATGACGATGATGGCCTTGATAAATTATTAGAATGTGTACACTCACACGCAAGAGCCTTAAAGCCATCTGCATTTGAGAGACTAGTCAAGTCTGACAACTTTTATCACATCTCACTCAGTCCTTTGTGAAAAGTTTAATAAAATAAAAGGGCATTCTATGTATAGTATAAGTATACTCTTTTGATCCAGTGAGGGAAATTTGGTCTCTGCATTTATCCCAATCTGTGAATTAGTGAAACACACTCAGTGAACACGCAGTAAGGTGAAGCACACACTAATCCCGACACAGTGAGCTGCCTGCTACAGCGGCGTTCTGGGAGCAGTGAGGAGTTAGGTGCCTTGCTCAGTGGCGAGGATGTGGGCATGGGAGAGCAGTGCTCAACCACTTCCCCCGCCCACATTTTTCCTACTGGTCGGGGATTGAACCGGCAACTCAGATTTTGGACATTTAGTTTTACCATTGCCAAATATATTTAAAAAAAATACACAACTTTCAAAAGTCTTTTTTTTACATTTAGAAAGTAATTCATATGAAATCATGCAATAACTTTATTCTTATTCTACGGCAATGTGAAAGTATTAAAATAATGTATTGTATAAATATGAAATATAACAGGGTCAGGTGTCAACTGTGACTTTAGGATGCAAAAGAGCTCTTAGCTATCAGATGTGGCATGTTGCAACAGCTATACAGGAGTTCTGAGGAACTTGAGTGACATCAATTCACAGCAACCCACAGGAAGCTGCAGAATGTTTTAGGGTATGTCATCACTTGCACACAAGCCTGCAGATGCTCATCAGGGTTGTTAAAGTCAATAATGACTAACTGGGTTTGAGGGCATCCACAAATTCAGTAGGGAGTTTTAAATATGTAGCCTATCTACTGATTGATATCAAATAAAATCAACTTTTTTTTGTTTTGGTTTTAAATACTGAGTAATTGTAGTGGCAGCTTTTAGGCGGCCGCTTTTGAGAGTGGATAACTCATGTAAAGTCATGTCATGTCCAGCCATGTCATATACAGTACATATGTTCACTCTTTTTTCAAAGACTGACCAAAATACAAGTATGACTTTAATTGATATAAAGGTACAACATTTGAAACAGGTTAGATCGCATTTTGGTTATTATGTTCATCTTTCCTGTAGACTTATCAAACACACACACACACACACACTCGCTCAGCAACACATTTGTGCAACCCATCATCCCTCCTCTCTCAAGGTAACACCAATGTGTTCCATCAAAGTAACCATTCAAGTTGGGACAACTCCAGCAGGACCTCACGCCCTCCATGCCCATCACAGGTAGGATTGGAATTTTCTACTCCTGTGTGTGTGTGTGTGTCTGTGTGTGTGTGTGTGTGTGTTCGTGTTTGTGTTTGTGTGTGTGTGTCTGAAAAAGTGTGTGTATAAGTCGCAGACTCTGCTCATTACGTAAATACCAGTGTGTGTTTGACACTGCTGTGAGGTGCTAATGAGATCAGAGCTGCTCAAGGACCTGAACACTCCTCTCATTCCATATCAGATGAGCACAGACACCCCTCTCTCTCGCACACACACACGCAGTTTCTCAAGAACATGTCCAAAGAATCCACAGACTTGAAGAGAAGTTGTTTGCCACAATGTGATTTGTAACAGTTCTACCCTGGGAACTTCCAGACTGCATATGGCATCACCACCGCACCTACCACATTGACTAGGTTATAACTGGCCATTCTAAAGGCAGAAACTGATGAATTGCCTAAGATGTGGCCGTAAACAGGCAATTCATTAGTGGCTGCCAGTAGAATAGCCACTTTTGAACATTCTAAGCATTCAAAATTGTTCTGTTGATTATTATATAATTTGCATTGCATTATTTGCATGTGCATATATGGTGCAATAT
>NW_027468680.1:15810781-15828281 GCF_046254945.1 Alosa pseudoharengus | reverse complement strand
GGGGCTATATTTATCTTTCTCTTTCGCATTCTGTCCGCTTCTCTTTATCAGCCCAAACTGAGGTTCTGCCATGCAAAGGGGGGGGGGAGAGATGTGGATCCACAACCGCCTGCAAAATGTCACAGGGAAATGACATACACGTAAGACGGGTTATCTGCGGCCTTCAGTATGCCATATCTGTGTGTGTGTGTGTGTGTGTGTGTCTGTGTGTTGTGAGCATAAAAGGAGAAGGATTATGTAAGTGTGTTGAATTACTACAACATGATGTTTTGGTTTAAGTTAATTGTGTATCAGTGAATAACTTAGGGCATCAGAACCAAACACAAAATACAGAAACACACACACACACACACACATACATACACACACACACACACACACTCACCATGGAACCAGTTTGCTCTCAACTCTCTTGAACTGTCTGTTCCTCGGCAACCCACTCTCGCCACAGAGATGGAGGCAAGACCATCAGGGCTATCAAATCACCATGGTGATCTCCTGCCAGCTTGCTCAGTTGCCGCTCATGACAGCACGCCGAATAATGATACTGGTCGGCAGTGCTGATTATCCACCTCCACCACCACAGCAGGGAGGCACTTGGAGACACCCAGCCCAACGAGGGCAGCTTCCATAGGGGAGAAGGACACTGACTCATCCCCATCCCCATTAATGAGAGAGTGCTGCAGGTTAGGAGCAGCAGTGGCCTCATCGCAGTGATCTTCCTTAGGTGGAATGGCTCATCATCAGATACTCTCCAAGTTCTCTTTTTTAGACACAGACGAGCTCAGAGACACCTCCACCCCCTCCACCCACTTCACTGCAGACTCCCTCTCCATCTCCCTTCAGAGATGACTGGACAGAGGCCTTTAAGGGAGGACAGACACAAACACCACTAACCTCCTCCTGAGGAAGTACAGTTGTCAGATACTTGTCAATTCAGTAGCCCACTGATAACTACAGAGCCCTCTTAGCCAACAGATTCCTTGCAGACAACAGACTGAATAGTCTTCTTTTGAATGCAACGGACTCATGACAACAGTCTCTAACAAAAGGCCAACAGACGAACAGTCCTCTCTCAGACAAAACCGATTAATCACAGCCTTGTGACTTGGGCAACAGGCTCATTTGAGACACACAACAAGCTCATTACATCAGGCTCTTGTCAGATACACAGAGGAAAGGGTACCTTGCTATAACTGGCTGTCTAGGGGGCTGGCTGTCACAGGCTGTCAAGGAATTAATTGTGTTGAGCTTGTAGCCTTAAATGTCACGGCATGTACGGTTTTGTTTAACTATTGTCTGGACTATTTTTCTTGATTAATTAACCGTTTTCGGTTTTGCTTAGAGGTCTCTGGATGTGTGCATACTTTAATATAGTATATAATAATATCTCTGGATGTGTGCATAACTTTAATTCATCTAGAAGATAACAAGGTAGGTATCTGATCATCTATATAACTGCAAGAGCTTCTTCTGTCCAAAGATGTCTGACGTTTGTGTTGCTAGAGTCCAGCAAACACAGTTTGTTCTCAGCTGGTGTGTGATTCACCTTTTCTTGAGTCCAGCAAACGCTGACAGTTCTCAGCTGGTGTGATTCACCTTCTCTTTTCCACTTACATAAATAGCTGGTAACGTGGGCTCAAACATTGCTATGTCCCAGAGAGTGGCTCAAAGAAAACAGTCGACCATGTTTGTCCTCCTCCTCTCTCTCTCTCTCTTTCTTTTTCACATTACCATAGCAACCCTGAAGGTAGACCCTGTAATCAGAAACCCTGTGTGTGGGGGTGGGGGGTATGGGGTCTACGTGGATAACAGAATGCTGTGTGTGTGTGTGAGTAACGGGAGACAGGGATTGTGTAAGTCAGAGGTAGAAGGCACTCACCTTAACCATCAAAGCACTTCTGGTATGTTAACCCCAAAATCCAACCTCCCTCTCCGCATCAATGATAAAGTGATCTCAGGAGGTTTGGGAATATGTGTGCTTGTGTGTGTGTGTGTGTGTGTGTGTGTGTGTGTGTGTGTGTGTGTGTGCGCGTGTGTCTAAGAGAGAACGAAAGAGAGAGAGAGAGACTCTGACTTTGACTACCTGACTACCAGCTAAATTGCTATTCTGTTTGTGGTTTTTGTACATAATAATATCATGCACAGCACCTGCTGTTGCTCTGTGTGGTGAGCAGGTGTTTGCTGTCAGTGGGTTTCGAGGATGGATGATAATGGGGAGTTGCCAGGGAGCTTTATCAACTGAATAATGCAGAACTGAACTGCCAGGTTTTGAAATCGGCTTGACGTCATGCCCGCAGGACTGTAAATTATCTTGCCAACCGTGCTTGCTTCACCCATAAAAGATCTGAGACAACAGGTAACAACCAGATCTAGGTCTGCCAGTGGGTTTTGTAGCACTAAAGGGCTATAAAGGTCACACAGGTATTAACTACACACATTACCTATTTCATAAGGTTTTGAGGTTGAAGATCTGCAATATTTATCCAGCTAATCTCATAATGTTATTCAGCATTAAACAATCCCTCTTTTCACCATCATATCTGTGAACAGGGGCTATGAACTTTTGACCTATCTGGACAATGATGTACTCCACCTCCAGTAATCCTGAGGAAGTGAAATGTCACACACTCTGACACACACGCACACACACAGAGGCACTGCTTGGGGGATGGGGGGGGGGGGGGTTAAGACGATTCTAAGGGCCCAGCACTGACAGGGGGCCCCCAGAGAGCCACCCCAATAATACTATATATTATCAGGGGGCCCAGAATTATTGTCTGTCAGAGCCCAAATTATATAGCAGTGCCCCTGCACACACACACACACACACACACACACACACACACACATTTGCTACTGGTCTCCTCAGCTTAACCAAAAACTGTGAAACTGCTGTTTGAGTTTCGGTGTGTGTGTGTGTGTGTGTGTGTGTGTGTGTGTGTGTGTGTCTTTGAGGTGACCTGAATGAAGTGTGTAGAGCTACAGGAATGTTCAGGAACAGTTCCAGCTCTGCTCCGGAGACCATGAGAGTGGACGCTGAGAGGAGGCTGCAGCTAGAGAGTCTGAAGGGGAGGGGGGGGGGCTAAAACCTTGGAGGATGAAACTCTGGAGGAGGGAAAGCAGAAGGGAGGAGCCCGAGAGATAAAGAGGAGAAGAAGACATGGGAGGCTGAATAGCTCTTCAGGTGAACAACCTGTCGAGAGGCAGAAACAATGGAAGCTATTTACCAGAGGACCTTGAGTGTGCGTAGTTCTCACAAAGTGTGTGTGTGCGAGAGAAAGCAGAGCAAGAGAGAGAGAGAGAGAGAGAGAGAGAGAGAGAGAGAGAGAGAGAGAGAGAGAGTGTGTGTGTGGTTGGTGCTGCATATTTTCAGACAAAGCTTGAGGATATGAAGATTGCTTAAACTACCACAAACCTTCCTCACAACAAATATAAACTGGTCTTACACAATCTAGGAAATTACCAGTGAGCCAAACTCATGACTTCATATGATTTGGTGCATTTGTACAACTAATTTATTTTACGGATTTAGAGGGTTTTGCACCTGAACTCATGTTTTCGTATTACTCCATTGTTTTAAATCAGCTTCAGTTTGAAATGGAAAAAAAGAATGCCTAGATTAATTTAAATTGATCTTATTGATGAAGTAAACCAAGCACACACATTTCCTGCTGTGCCACTGTATGTGAACCTCTCCCTGTATTAGTACAGTGCTGTTCAAAAACATGCAGAGTAAGCCAACTTGCAGGTGGTGTTTCCTCCTGGTTTTTCCCCTCCCTCTCTGTCTCTCTATGTGTAAAATGTGTAGCCTATGAATTACATGGGAGCAAATGTCAGTTGGTTTCACATCATTTTTTCTCCATTTTTGCCCTGCAGATGCATTGTTTGCTTCAACCTTCTGCACAGCATCTCAACTTATTTCTGACTCACTCACTCCTGGCAAACTGCCTTGCCTGAGGAAAGACTGATGGCTACATTGGGCATTAGATAACATGCAAACCAGGTGGCCAAAGCAAATCCATGGAAACCATATCAGAGCAAATTGGCTGATGGAGAGTTTAGATTGGAGGACCTGAGTGAATTGACCTCACCAAACAGATGCAAATATATTGATTACGTATACGGAAGCGTATTGCTGCCACGCTAAAATAAATAAAAAGGCTCAGTATTATGTAATTACCTGAAAAGTTTCTTGTTATAACAATATCTTTTTCACGTTTTAACAAGATATGTATCGCGTTATGTCATGATACTGATATTTTCACGTTATAACGTGAAAATATCATGTTATTTCAATATATGATATTTTTACGTTTTTACAAGATATATCACGTTATTACATGAAATTATCACGTTATTCAAGATAGCCTAATGAAACTAAACGAAACGAGAGGCAAGAATATGATATGCTCGTTTACACGACTCAATCAAATTCTATTTTAAGCTCGGTTTAAGATATTCTCCTTATTGAACACGGTGGATGATATTGTTATAGGCCTATAGCCTATGCGAACACCCAAGCATTGTCCAGAATATTCTGCACCTGTCTGCAGCGGAGTGGCAATCGGGAGAGTCGGGAGGATTCCCGATGGGACGGGCTGATTACAGTGTGATCTCAAAAAGCATGCTATTGCTGTTTGAATATTTAATTTGTTGTGCTCTCCAGCAGCCTGCACTGTGCAACTGCAGCGCTTCACTTCTCACTCCCCGCATCTCTTCCCCACAGCCTTAGAAATTATTGCGATGACCTGCAGGCTACCGAGCTAGAGCGCTCTATACATTCACCCACGTTGCGTGAAGATTCGCATATTTATCAAAGCCCTTTCTCCCTCTTGCGTCAAGTTAGCGAAAGTTTTATTTATTGTGTTGATAAGAAGATAAAGCAGAACTATCAGGCTTTGTGAGCAGACTATCCTCGGCTCTCTGCCGATACACACACATCCCTCTTCGCTGCTCTTCAGTCAACTGGGAATTGGCCACACACACGTAGCCTACACACACACATGCACAAAAACAAACACTCATCAAGCAGCACTGTGTAGGCCTAATAGCAGTCAGGGTGCAAGTTCAGACACAACTAGTTATCATTTATGCCAGCCATGAGCTCTCGTGGCCTCGTTTCGTTCAGTTTCGTTATTTTGAAATAACGTGATATTTTCATGTAAAAACGTGATAAATATCTTGTAAAAACGTGAAAAAATCATATCTTGAAATAACATATGTTCACGTTATAACGTGAAAATATCATTATCATGAAATAACGTGATAATTTCATGTAATAACGTGATACATATCTTGTTAAAACGTAAAAAGAAAATTTTCACGTAATTACATACTGAGCCTTTTTATTTATTTTAGTGTGGCAGCAATACGCTTCCGTAATACGCCATATTACTTTCATGAGTTTGATGAAGACATGTCAGTCTGGAATGTCGTGCTGTCAGCCTAGATATTTTACCATTAACATCGACAGATGCAAGCTGTCATCACATATCTAGTCTAGTATATGTTAATGCTTTAAGTTAGCATAGACCTACACCGTTAAAAACAGAGTCGTTGCGCGATCTAGGGCGTTTTTGGTTAGATCAGTGTCCAAATTATTGCCAAAGAAAGCAGCTGTGCAGGTAGGCCTACATTGGCCACTTCCATCATGGGTAATGTTTATCTGATATGGGTATATTTTAGCCTGGGTTTACCCATGCTGAATAGTGCTGTTCTTCACCGCAGTTACAGAAAAAACTCGTCAAATGGAATATAAAAGCCAAATCAACATGGACACCTAGGTCCATTTTCCAAAACGGTTAGTAGAAACCGGACTCCACCCAAATATCAGTTCAGACCGCTTTCGCACGTACAGTGTAGACACTCCCTTCAGATTTGCTTGAAAGCCATGTGCGCAATACAACAGTCAACCTTATTCCGCTTCACCTGCTAAAACCGTTTAAAGGGAAATTATATTCTTGATCATCTCATTTCCCATAGCAGTAGATCAAAAAGCGAGTGTATTTTGGGAGTTTTATTGTCGACAAAGCAGGACAAAATCAAATTACAATAACGAACGCAATACAATGACATTTAATACAGCCTATTGGGTTTTTTTTTACAAAAAAAAACTACAGAATTACATACATTTAAACAGGGTTTCCACTTTTATTATAAAACAATTATAATTAGGCTAATCACAATTCATGTTCATGCACCTGTTGGAAATCCGTAGCCTAAAAGACGGGCAAATCGTTTAACCGTTGGTTTTGCAAATGGTACATTGAGCGCAAGAAAATCACAAGGCGCCTCGACCAACATGAGTGCTGACTTCCTGGGCACTTGTGAGATTAAGCGTTTCAAAAATTAGGCTACTGTCCAATACAAAGACACAGGTACAAACAGTGGCTTGAGGTGAACTGAAAAAAGTGCCAAAGAGCGGAATTTTGTACATCCTCGTTGCGCATCAATCTCCACCTGTGTGTTTTGGAGTTCAAAGCAAGGTGTTAGTGCTTTCCTTCGAGTACACGGGACGGGGTTTCTGGACGCCAGGGATTTAGTATGAAGACATGTAAATGTGCACCTTGCGTGGAAGAAAGACCGTCTGTTGTTGCCCACTTTCCGTCAGTGAATAGCGTCACTCCCATCTCGACACACATACACGAAGCCGGGAGACCGATTCCCGAGAATTTAAAAAAGTATGCTCTTTGGATGTTCACTGTCTTAGCCGCTGATCGTCACAGTCTTGGTGGTCTCAGTTTTATCATCCCCATCCTTTAACAGCGACCGTGCATGAGAGTGCCCACAATAGACACTGGTAGTAGCAGGCTCAGAATACCGGACTGAGGCGCAACGCCTGCCCCGGTGGGGGCAGTGGTGGCGTTAACGCTGCTGCTGGAGGAGTTGTCGGCCACGGTAGTCAAGCTGGCATTTGAGACGGGCTCCGCAGTAGTAACCGTCGTGTTCGCTCCTGTGGCATTATTTTGAGCAACCACCTGTTGTGGAAAAAACAGTGTATAGTGGAAGAATAATGTTAGCCTGCTGGTAAATAATACTAGGCCTACATCACAACACTTTAGCCACCAATTAACATAGGCTAACAGGTCCGTATATTTTCACAGAAGTAAAACGATTAGGCTAGGTAAAAACTTCAGCCCACACAAATTACAACTAGACAGATTCCGCCAGGAAACTAATTTGTTGCATTGTTTTAGTCTTCTGCTGATGGCCCATGCTCAGTGTAAAAAGCAAACAAATAAATAAACAAAACTATGGACCATGCGGTTTGGCCATCAGCAAACTTTCAATAAATGAATGAAATATGTATTGTAGTTGGGGTAACTCAAGTCTCCGTTCAATTCAATGAAAATGCCACCAATGAGTGACATAAAATTGCTCAATACATTTCTTTAGTAGTTTTAAGTAGCTAGTTACCGGTTTTGTGATGTGTGCAGCCAGAAGAAGAACTCCAAGGTAAATTACCACAATTTTCGTCATTTTGAGCGGTTATCTTTGTTTCCCACCCCACTGTATTGATGCTCAATCCAAAATGGTTTACCCAAGCGGGTCGAGATCAATTTTTATACTCCAGACGTATGACGCACGGCATAGGCGCTCCCATTTCGAATCACCTGCCCAATGAAAGTGCCCCAAATTGGAAGATTTAACAGGACAAAGTTGTGTCGTGGAATGAATTAGACTGTAAAACTTATACGTAGATTAGAGCACACAAACTGTGTGTGACCTGTCCTTTTTGTAAAAAAAAACACACAAAAAAAACAGAATATCTAAACCAATGGCTGTAGGCTATTAATTAAATTAACTAGCCTATTTAAATTGAAAACCATGAACACAAAAACGAACATGCGTATTACAAAATCATTATCTGAATCGAGATAGTAACATTCAGGGTTCAAATGACAGATAACCTGTTAGAAACAAACAAGATGCGATGATAAAAAAATGATGTTTAAGCAATCATGGGCTGTTGAATCAAATGAAATCATGGCGCCCTCTGTCGTTCGAGCGTGTTTATTACAATAATGCGTTTGAGCTGGTTTGAACATGCGGTTGCATTCATAGTTAGGTAAAGTTAGGCATTGTTTTGCCAGTCTGCAAAAACATTTCTTACCAGTAGCTTTTTTACTACGTGTTCCTATAGGTGTGTAGTAACACCTCCACGGCTAAATCTTCGGGGAAACGCCTGGAGAGCCAATCAAGTATAAGTAGACCTATATTTTGATCCCGTGAGGGAAATTTGGTCTCTGCATCAAGGGCACTTCAGCCGTTCCTATTAGTCGGGGTTCGAACCGGCAACCTTCCGGTTACAAGTCCGAAGACGTTCCAGTAGGCCACGGGTACCCAGAGGGACTGGGCGAAATAATGGAAAAAAAATTTTTTTACAAATAATATTATTAGCGTTTGAGATCTCTGACTAATCCATAAAAAGTGGTTTTATTGAACAATTGCAAAACTCCCTTAATCAGTTTAAAATTTAGCAAACCTCATCCAACTCCCCTGCATCTCCCTCACTCCTGTTATCTGGTTGATGTTCTACAGTCCCTACAACAGGTCCCATTGCACCGGACCTTCTGAAATTTGTCAGCTGCAACTGTGCAGGGGACTGTGACACTCTCAAGTGAAGTCAAGTCAGATTTATTTTTAAAGCGCATTTAACATGCACATAGTGCAATCCAAAGCGCTCCACAAACAAGACACATAACAACAAGACAAAAGATGCCGGATGGAGCGGCCTATAGTCGCCAGCGTACCCATGACATCAAGACAAGACAAATACTTTTAAAAAATAACAAATACAAAAAATGACGGACGGAGCGCCGTAGTCAAATCAAATCAAATGTTTATTTGTCACATACATTATACAGGTAGCCTATAAATGCAGTGAAATGCTTGTTCCACTGACTCCAAGACTGTGCAAAGGATATATAGAAAAGGAAGAATAAAGAAAGAAAGTCCAAAGTGCAAAAGTGTTTAGGCTATCCCAGCTAGCACAGTTACGTTGCCAGTACATTGCTGCAATGTAACTGAATGACCCAAAATACATTGCCACAACGTCGTATCCAACGTTGCCACAACATGCAAAGTGAAAGGTGAGAATTCGTAAGCGCAACGTCACTCCCCAACGTTGCCAATCCGTAACTGCAACATTAAGTTACGTTGCAGCAACGTGGAATTGAAAGGTGCCGTTTCGTAACCGTAACGTAAGTTACTGACGCCACCAGTCCTGTTCAGCAACGTTGCCACAACATGCAAAGTGAAAGGTGACAATTCGTAACCGCAACGTAACTCCCCAACGCCGCCACTCCGTAACCGCAACATCAGGTGACGTTGAAGCAACGTGGAGTTGAAAGTTGCCGTTCCGTAACCGTAACGTAAGTTACCGACGCCACCAGTCCTGTTTAGCAACGTTGCCACAACATGCAAAGTGAAAGGTGACAATTCGTAACCGCAACGTAACTCCCCAACGTCGCCACTCCGTAACCGCAACATCAGGTGACGTTGCAGCAACGTGGAGTTGAAAGTTGCCGTTCCGTAACCGTAACGTAAGTTACCGACGCCACCAGTCCTGTTTAGCAACGTTGCCACAACATGCAAAGTGAAAGGTGACAATTCGTAACCGCAACGTAACTCCCCAACGTCGCCACTCCGTAACCGCAACATCAGGTGACGTTGCAGCAACGTGGAGTTGAAAGTTGCCGTTCCGTAACCGTAACGTAAGTTACCGACGCCACCAGTCCTGTTTAGCAACGTTGCCACAACATGCAAAGTGAAAGGTGACAATTCGTAACCGCAACGTAACTCCCCAACGTTGCCAATCCGTATCTGCAACATCAGGTTACGTTGTAGCAACATGGAATTGAAAGGTGCCGTTTCGTAACCGTAACGTAAGTTACCGACGTCGCCAGTCCTTAACAACAACTTCAGGCAACATTGCGGCAACGTCGCAAGTGGAAGGTTTCATTACGTAACCGCAACGTAACTTGCCAATCCGTAACAGCAACAATAATAAAATTATAGTATGTGCCTTACATGACAACTACCCTTCTTACAGCACTTGTACATAGGCCAATTAATACCTGTAGGCACACCGAATGCTTTGATCCGGGTGATATTACTGTTACTGTGGGAGAGAGACAACCTATGTAACATTAGATCACATCTTCATGGTTATCCATTTTGCTATTAATTACATACAGTCTATGTATGAACTTACCTTATGTGTGTAGCTGATTTTCACCCATTCAGGCTTATGTCCTCCAACAAGATACACGATGGAATTGTCAGCTGGACTTTTATACTGGGTTAGAACTAGTAGTTTCACGTCCACGGTTTCTTTTTTTTTTAAATAAACTATTGAATTTATTGTTCAAAACATCAGTAAGAGTTGAGCCTAAGCTAAACTGTTTCAACCATATTGTTTCAAAATCAATAACAATAATAGCCTATAAACGAGGCAACTGACTTGCAATGCATGCTGGAAAGCAAACCTCAACATGAAATAAGAGACACCTTAGGCTACATTAGTTCCCCCCTCATTATGAAATACTTTTTACAGTTTTTCACCGTTTTTCTCAGTTGCTAAAACACTAAAACCCATGGGCTGAAGAAGGTTCTCAGTTGCCTGAACTCATTTAGCTACTGTAATTGTTCAGTCTGTTGTCAATACCTTAAACCATTTCACATGGTAAAACACAGTTGCAGATCCCACTTACACTTTTAAGCAAAACTCTAAACACATTCGCATTCTCAAAACACATTCTGAACTCTAATGCACGTCATCCATACTGGTAAACACAAGTGGCAACAATTACATTGCTAAAACACAATTTCTGAAACCTTGCTCCATTTTCTTAAAGCATTAAACACAAAACCCTATTTACAAGCACTATTTACAAAACCTCTGACTCCTCTTGGAAAATCAAACTTTCGCCTCAAAACAGGAAACATCAAGTAGAAATTACTACTTTGCTTTGCTCTTTGCATTTTTTTGTTCTTCCTCCTCCTTGTACCTCTATTTTTACAGTATCCTGCATCTCACAAACTTGTCCTTTGATTCTTGTTCTTTGTTGATATGAACTTGCACCAGTCAAAATCTATTGAGCAGTCAGTACTGTAAACAAATGGAAAGCACAATGTTCAGGGCCATACGATTTGTTTACAGTATTGTACAGTATACAGCCTACAATGCACTGTAGTACAGCATATGCACTCGTCTTCTTACATAGTTTCTTCTATCCATTTTCATTCCCACCTTCAACAACCTGTTTGCTCTCTGAACTGGCGTATATTGGTTTTGTCACATCATTTGAAACAAGTGAAATCAATTTTGAGTGGTTGTGTTTAATCGATGATATGTGTATGTCTATTTGTATTTCATTTTTGCCACTTGTGTTTACCAGTATGGATACAGTACATAAGCATTAGTGCAGAATGTGTTTTGAGAATGAGTGTTTAAAGTTTTTCTAAAAATTGTGTTTTACCATGTGAAATGGTTTAAGGTTTTGACAACAGACTGAATAATTAGCTTAATGAGTTCAAGCAACTGAGTACTTTCTTCAGCCAATGGGTTTTAGTGTTTTAGCAACTGAGAAAAACTGTAAGTACTCATATATTTTAGATGTTACATGTACTGTACATATACTGTATATACTGTATCACCACATATGTATTGTGCATACATTGTATGTGCATGGTCTCATATATGTACATATATTGTGCATATACATATATCTTTACAAATATTACCAATACATTTCCCCATATACATCTGAATACATTATGGTGGATATTTCTAACTAATTTGGGGCAGTCATGGCCTACTGGTCAGGACTTGAAACCGAAGGGTTGCTGGTTCGATCCCCGACCAATAGGTATAATGCTGACCTGATCATGATGTTGTGGCACCATTCTTCATGGTAGCAAATGGCAACATCATCAGCTGACCAGTTCACAATGTTGTGGCAACATCACTCACAATACTACATGGCAACATCATCGGCTGACCTAATCACAATGTTGTGGCAACATCACTCCAAATACTACATGGCAACATCATCGGCTGACGACGCCGGTACATTTCCCACAGCACCAAATGGCAACGTCATCGGCTGACCTAATCACGATGTTGTGGTAACATCACTCCAAATACTACATGGCAACATCATCGGCTGACGTCGCCGGTACATTTCCCACAGCACCAAATGGCAACGTCATCGGCTGACCTAATCACAATGTTGTGGCAACATCACTCCAAATACTACATGGCAACATCATCGGCTGACGTCGCCGGTACATTTCCCACAGCACCAAATGGCAACGTCATCGGCTGACCTAATCACAATGTTGTGGCAACATCACTCCAAATACTACATGGCAACATCATCGGCTGACGTCGCCGGTACATTTCCCACAGCACCAAATGGCAACGTCATCGGCTGACCTAATCACAATGTTGTGGCAACATCACTCCAAATACTACATGGCAACATCATCGGCTGACGTCGCCGGTACATTTCCCACAGCACCAAATGGCAACGTCATCGGCTGACCTAATCACGATGTTGTGGCAACATCACTCCAAATACTACATGGCAACATCATCGGCTGACGTCGCGGGGACGTATCCCATGGCACCAAATGTCAACGTCATCAGCTGACCCGTTTACAACGTTGTGGCAACATCACTCCAAATGCTACATGTCAACGTCATTGGCTGACGTCGCGGGGACATTTCCTGATACTAAATGGCAACGTCATCAGCTGACCTGATCATGATGTTGTGGCAACATCACTCACAATACTACATGGCAACGTCATTGGCAGACGTCGCGGAAACGTTTCCCACGGCACCAAATGGCAATGTCACCAGCTGACCTAATCACAATGTTGTGGCACCTTTCTTAACGGTACCAAATTGATGCAAAGTCATCAGCTGACCAGGTCACAACGTCGCTGCAATGTCACTAATGGTACCAAGTGACAACATTGTCTTGCAAAGTAGCTGTGACGTTGCAACAACGTAGCCAGAAGGTAATGTCGCTGTAACCAAATAACAACTTTATGGCGACGTTGCTGCAATGTCATGTGTTAGCTGGGATGTTGGTGTTCCTGCTACAATCCTCATTTAAAATCCTGATAGCCTGGGGATAAAAACTTTTCCGCATTCTCTCCGTGTTGGACTTCAGGCAGTGGTAACGTTTCCCAGACCGTAGGATAGTGAAGAGGCAGTTGTTGGGGTGACTGGGATCCCTGATAATTTTCCTTGTTCTCGACTGACATCTCCTTATGTAAATTTCCTGTAGGGTAGGGCACTTCTGGTGGTACGTTCAGCTGATCTTACTACTCTCTTCAGAGCTTTACGGTCTAGCTCAGTGCTATTTCCATACCAAGCTGTTATACTGCCAGTGATAACACTTTCAATGGTGGTTCTGTAAAAGTTCTTCATAGTTGTTGAGGTAGCTTGAAGTACTTGAGGCGTCTGAGGTGGAAAAGACGCTGATGACCCTTTTTCACCAATGAATAAATATGCTTGGTCCAAGTCAGGTCTTCAGTAATATGGACTCCAAGATACTTAAAACTCTCTACCCTTTCCACTTGAGACTATGATCCCATTGATCATAAGTGGTTGATACATCTTATGCTGATCACGCCTGAAATCTATAAACATCTCCTTGGTCTTCGTAACATTCAGGAGGAGGTTGTTTTCCTGGCACCAGTTGGATAACCTGTCTACTTCATTCAAGTAAGCCTGCTCATTGTTCTCTGAAATGAGGCCAACTACTGCTGTGTCATCAGCAAACTCGACAATGATGTTGGAATCATGTACTGCTGTACAATCGTATGTGTAGAGGGAATACAACAATGGACTTAAAACACATCCCTGTGGCGCTCCTGTATTGAGAGTAAGGGATGAAGAGATGTGACTACCCACCCGCACGGCCTGGGGTCTACCAGTCAGGAAGTTAAAAATCCATTTACACAGAGATGAATTCAGTCCAAGATCTTCCAACTTAGTGAGTAGTAATACAGGTTTGATTGTATTAAATGCTGAGCTAAAATCTATAAACAGCATTCTCACATAATTCCCGCCTGTTATCAAGGTGGGCTAATGCAGTATGCAGTATACAATTGATGGCATCATCAATAGATCTATTAGTCCGATATGCAAACTGCAAGGGATCTAGATTTAAGGGCAATGATGAGCAGATGTAATTTTTGACCAACCTCTCAAAGCACTTCATGACTATGTCGCCAGCGTACCCGTGACACCAAGACATACAAGAAAGACAACAAAACAAATAAACAAATAAAAAAAAGAAAATATATTTTAAAAGGGGAAAAAAGTGATGTTAAAATTAGTCCAATTTCCAAACCAGCTGAAAATGTCCAAGGGCAATGATGATCCGTGAAAACTGCGCACAGAGCTGTGTCTTCACAACCGATGCAATGCCAACAAAGTTCTTTAGCAACTGACCAACCCGGTGAATTCACTGACAGTCTGGAGATAACGTTAACGTTAGAAGCTAGGCCTGCTAAAGCCCCAGACCATCACACTACCACCACCAATCCAAACGGTCTAGTGTGAATGCGCCCTGATTGTCCCTCAGTCGTACCCGTACCGTACTGGTCCATCTGTGCTTTTCTTCCGGGAGAAACAGTGCAGTTAGGTGGGGACGGACATAACTCAGCACAAGTAAGAAGAATAACAAATCCTGAAATTTTTTAGCAGATATTGAAAGAATTGCAACGTACCTAGCGCCCCAAAGAACGAAAGGGATCCTCCATGTTGCTCCGCCGGATTTCGGCTGTGAGCCAGTGCCTAGCGCGGCTGGGATCGAACAAGCGAAACATACTTCTTCACCCTGCTCTCTCCTCTATCGTGAGCCGCTGTCAGAATGTCAGCTCCTCGGGAGATCCTGCACAGCCTGCCGCCATTCCAACTCCAGGACAGTATCGGGACACAGTGCTTCTGCCGCGCTCAGAATTCCCAATAAAATTAACCGGGCAGAAGCTTCTGGAGCGAGAGCTGCAGATTCAACGTGTACGTACATAGCAGCTAGCTGTTTGTGTTTGCTGCATAAACTGACGTTAGCCAAACTTCGCTAACCTGTTAGCATGGTATGGACAGTGATATACTAATAGCTAAATACAACATAGAAAAATGTTCTTGTTCTTTTTAATAGAACGAATACACGCACATCGTAGACTTATTGCTAGAATGTTAATTGGGCTAATTACTGACTTGATCTCGTGTTGTTGATGAATGTTGACCTTGGTTAAATTTTTTCAATTCGTTTTTACAGTTTTCTAAACTTTAAAGTGTGCATATAAATTGTTATTTATTGCATTGGACTTCAGGTGCTTCAGAAACCATGACTTGGCACCAACAATGCTGGTGTTAATCTGTTACAGGAGTGTGGCTTCGATCTGCTGTATACTTGGCAGAGGGAGAGGAAGGCTAAGAAGGAGTTCTGTCTGCATGATGGCCCACCTTATGCCAATGGAGACCCACATGTTGGCCACGCCCTCAACAAGGTCAGGGATGCTGCTGGACACTTTAAATACGCTGATACCTGTGTACTGCTGATAGTTTGG
Source organism: Alosa pseudoharengus (assembly GCF_046254945.1). NCBI lineage: Eukaryota > Metazoa > Chordata > Actinopteri > Clupeiformes > Clupeidae > Alosa > Alosa pseudoharengus. The sequence goes on along the minus strand of NW_027468680.1, from coordinate 15,812,681 downwards.
CTGTACAAAAGATGCCCCCCTTATGTTTGGATGGCATTCTTTGCATTTTCTCTCACTGATAAGGATGCAGGATTAGAATGGTCTATAATGTCTAAGTGCATGTGTATGCTAATGTGATGTCATCAGAGCAAGGTGTGTTGGTGTTGTAGAATGTGATCTTCCAATAGGCTGTTGTGTCAATGTGTTATGTGGATGTCTAGATCTTAAAGGACATCCGGAACCGTTTTGAAGTGATGCGAGGTCGACAAGTGCATTACATGCCCGGCTGGGACTGCCACGGACTCCCCATTGAGCTCAAGGCCCTGGGGGAGCTGGGGACAGGTGGGCTCAGCCCTCTCCAGATTCGCAAGAAAGGTCAGCGCACTTGATATACTGAATGACTGATCTAGGATCAGATGTGTGAGCATATTTAATTACAGTTGTTAAGCGCCAACGGTCTGTCTGTGCTTCCCTGTAGCGCGTGAATTTGCAGAGGGAGCAATTGCTCGCCAGCGGGCTGCCTTCCAACGCTGGGGTGTCATGGCTGACTGGGACAGCTGCTACTACACCTTCGATGGACAGTACGAGGCTGCACAGCTGCGGGTTTTCCAAGAGATGCACAACAAGGTATGCACACACATATACATGTGCACACACACACACACACACACACACAAGCATACTCCGCTCCATAGCACAGGCAGAGGCAGTTTTAACACAGAGAGAACATGCATGGTTAGGGCATGGTACACATTTGTGACAGTGATTGGCTTATTAGTCTTTTTCTTTTACAGGGTCTGATCTATCAGGACTATAAGCCAGTATTCTGGTCTCCTTCAACCAGGTACGGCTCAGATCACTATGTTTAATTGGGTGTTCTTGTTGTTTGGACATGCCAAACAGAATAGATTTTTCTGTCTATCTATGAGTCTTTAGTAAACTCTTCCCAACACTCACTGCTGCCTGAGATCCATACTTTCTCTCTCTCTCTCTCTCTCTCTCTCTCTCTCTCTTACTCTCACTTTCTCACTCACTCTCTCACTCACTCTCTCTCTCCCTCCCACTCTCTCTCACTCTCTCTCTTTCTCTCTCACTCACTATCTCTCTCTCTCACTCTCTCTTACTCACTCACTCACTCTCTCTCTCTCCCTCCCACTCTCTCACTCTCTCTCTTTCTCACTCACTATCTCTCTCACACTCTCTCTTACTCACTCTCTCTCTCTCACTCACTCACTCACTCACTCACTCTCTCTCTCTCTCTCTCTCTCACTCACTCTCTTACTTACTCACTGTGTGTCTTTCTCATGAACTAGGACGGCTCTTGCAGAGGCTGAGTTGGAGTACAACACTGAGCATGTGAGCAAAGCTATCTACGCCACCTTCTCCATCAGCACCCCACCGCCCAAACTAGCCGAGAGTGCAGGTATGCAAGCAAAATATACTCTCTCTCTCTCACAATCACCTACGTGCATACATACACTTACACATTCACAAACACAACGGTACGTCATCATCTTGTATGTGTGTGTGTGTGTATGTTACAGAGGGATGGGAGAATGTCAAAGCCCTTATTTGGACAACTCAGCCATGGACCATTCCAGCCAATCAGGCTGTCTGCTACATGCCCAAAGCTCAGTAAGCACATTGCACACACACAGACACACACACACACACACACAGACACACACACACACACACACACAGACACACACACACAGACACAGACACATCAATGACTTGAAGTCACAACTATGGCTCTGCACCAGACTCCACTAATCTGTGTTGTAGAGAGTTGAGCCCAGACTGTGGGGGATTGTCTCCATTATTAGTTTGGAAGGTGTGACCCTTGAATTGTGTTTGTTACCAGGTACTCCCTGGTGAAGCGGACAGATGATGACCAGTGTTTTCTGGTTGCCACTGA
>NW_027468680.1:15760781-15805781 GCF_046254945.1 Alosa pseudoharengus | reverse complement strand
CCTCAAGGACTCTTATGACTTTTTCCTTTACCAACCTTTTTTTCCTTCCTCCGTTTCTGTTTGAATTACAGGACAATTATGAATTGTTTTTAACTTTAACATATATTTTTATTACTTATTTATGTTTTTAATGTTTTTAACTTTAACATATATTTGTATTACTTATTTATTTCTCCCCTTCTCTCTGTTTCTAACACACACACACACAGAGGCGGACCCAAGGGCAGATGTTTACATTGAAGGAAAGGATCAGCTGGGCGGCTGGTTCCAGTCCTCTCTCCTCACCAGCGTGGCAGTACGCAAGAAGGCTCCCTACAAGTACGCATGGGTGTGGTGATGTGGCACAGGGAAGGCTTACAACACTTCTGTCTGCTTTACAATTCCCACATTTTTGGCCTTGTGCAATGTGCTTAACCCAAATTATGAATTACACTCCTCACAAAAAGTTAGGGATTGGCTGGCTTTTGGGTGAAATTTAATGTTTCAGTACAGAAACATTGAACTGTTGGACATGCACATTCAAAAGTTTAGAGGTCACATTACAGTAAGTTCACCTGGAAAGGTTATAGTGGATTTTTAGGTTCATCCTGAAATTTCACCCGAAAGCCGAATATATTTTTGTAGTCTATGTTCGACCATCTTCGTAAACCTAGTAGATTTTGCCTCAGGAAGCCTAATTTGAGTGTGAATCTTGATGGGTTCATTAAGTGATCTGTCATAGTGTTGGTGAGGTTGAGGATTAATATGACTAGTTATTCATATGAATTGCTCTGTGGCAGGACACTGGTGGTGCATGGCTTTGCTGTGTCAGAGAAAGGAGAGAAGATGTCCAAGTCTCTGGGAAACGTGGTGGATCCTGAAGTAGTTATCAATGGGGGCAAGGTCAGGATACCTTAAGAAATACAAATAACTACTATCCATTGCACTATCCAAACTATCCAGAGTTCTGGTACATGTTACTTAATGTCATGGTTGTCCCCCCTCTCACGCCTCTCCATGTATCCCCAGGACCCCTCAGCCTCCCCGCCGTATGGGGCCGACACGCTGCGCTGGTGGGTGGCCGAATCCAACATCTTCTCGGAGGTGCAGATCGGCCCCAGCGCTTTAAACTCAGCCCGCGACGACATCAACAAGGTCTGTCTAGCACGATATAACAGATCAGCCAGCCTGTCTGAATTTGTTTGTCAATTGTCTTTTTGTCCTTTTTAAAATATCTACCTAAAATATCTAACATTGATCTTCTCCGTCTCTCTCTGTGTGTGTGTGTGTGTGTGTGTGTGTGTGTGTGTGTGTGTGTGTGTGTGTGTGTGTGTGTGTGTGTGTGTGTGTGTGTGTGTGTGTGTGTGTGTGTGTGTGTGTGTGTGTGTGTGTGTGTGTGCGCGCAGCTAAGGAACACGTTTAAGTTTTTGTTGGGGAACCTGCAAGGCTTTGACCCGCGGACTCAGGCGGTGGACTCTAAAGAGATGCATTATGTGGACCAGTACCTGCTGCATCTACTACGGGAGTTTAGCCTGAAGGTGTGTGTGTGTGTGTGTGTGTGTGTGTGTGTGTGTGTGTGTGTGTGTGTGTGTGTGTGTGTGTGTGTGTGTGTGTGTGTGTGTGTGTGTGTGTGTGTGTGTGTGTGTGTGTGTGTGTGTGTGTGTGTGTGTGTGTGTGTGTGTGTGTGTGTGTGTGTGTAGCCCACCATCTGAAATGGTTTGTCAAGAATATTTACCTGCACGAGACCATGAGCTAAATCTGTCTGTCTGTCTCAGGTGACCGATGCCTACACTGAGTATGACGCTGGCCGGGTGGTGCGCCTTCTGCAGGGCTTTGTGGCCAGAGATCTGTCCAGCTTCTACTTCAGTGTCATCAAAGACAGGTACACACGTACACACACACACACACACACACACACACACACACACACACACTGTTGCCCTTCTTTCCTTCTAAAGATGTTTCCCTTTCACCCTCCCTCCCCCCACCCCGTCTCTGTCAGACTGTATTGTGAAGCGGAGGATTCCTTGGGTCGGCGCTCATGTCAGACGGTGCTGGAGGAGGTCTTAGATGGGATGACCCGCACCATCGCCCCCATCCTGCCTCACCTGGCCGAAGAGGTGTACCTGCATGCACCTGGACATGATGGTATGTAGAACACACACACACACACACACACGCACACACACACACGTTTACACACAGTCTGGTGTATAATGTGATAAGTGCGAAGTTTAGTCTGTGTTCTCTTGGTTGAGATTGATTTTGAGTACCTTTGTGTTTGGGGAATTTGAATGTTACATATCTATATTTTGATGGTGTATCCATTTGAGAAAGTTGGGTGATCGTTAAGAAGTCTCTCTCTTTCTCTCTCTGCAGCTGGAGAGACTCTGTTCCAGAGTGGTTGGATCAAGAGCAGCTCGGTGTGGCGGAAGCCGGGATTGGAGGAGGCGGTGGAGGGGGCGTGTGCTATCCGAGACGCCTTCCTCTCGTCCATCCCAGGGCGCAACGCTGCCGAGTACGAGCTCATCATCGCCATCGAGCCCGGCCTGTTCTTCGAACTCATGGAGGTGAGATAGATGTGGAGGAACGCCACTGGGCGGCCAGTCATAGATCCAGGAAGTCTTGACAGTTCTGACCACAGACATCCACACCATGTCCTCATAACCGGGTTCCTTACAGTTCGTAGTACTCTAGTGGTGGAAGGAAGACATGACACAGCTCCCTAAAATGAATGTGTGCTGCTCCAGTGTCTCATAAAGCCAGCTCAAACACCAAGTTTTTTGTGTATTCAATGCATGGCATGTTGTTTTGTGATCTCTGTTTTATAATAATTGTCTTAATAATCTCATGATTGGGACCCTCTCCTGCCAGCCTTCTCTCTGTAACGTCCCACTCGTTCTGCAGTCTCTCCAGGAGGAGCCCACCGCCACCTGCTCCCAGCTGACGGAGCTGATGATGGCGTCTCGCGTGACCCTGACCAGCTCACTCCCACGTGACATACCAGAGGACGCCAACATCAGCCGCGGAACTTTCCTCATCAACCTGGAGGGTACGGCCATCTTAAGTCCTGCCAGAATATTTATATATACCTACAGTATGTAATATCTGAGGGCCACCATTTGTGTAATTATTACAGAAACTTTTTTATGATTTGTCATTGCCATTTTCTTGTATAGACCTCTAAAGTTCACCTCCAAAAAATAAACCCAAATCTAGAACCTGGGTACCATCTTTGCCCATATAAGGAGATCTAAATCTTCTTATATGGGCAAAGATGGCAGCTTTGGGTTGTTTTTGTAAGTGAACTTCAGACGTCTGTTGTAGGGTGTGGTTAATTTTGGGCTGTTTTATGACCTTGTAGGTGGTGTAATCCGAGAGGAGAGCTCATTCACTGTGGCGGCACAGCCAGCCTCCCTCTCCCGTTGCCCTCGCTGTCGACGCTACACGTCCGATTCGCCCGACTGCCTTTGCCCACGATGCCAGTCTGTCCTTCAAAGCACACAGTGATGATGTCACACTACCAACCCCGACTACAGATTCCTCTTCGTCCTCTCTCTCTTTCTCTCTGCACAGCCTTTGCAGAACCAAGGATCGTGCCAGCAAAACTATGGACTGAGGGGGAATCTCAAAACTGACAGTCTGTCAGCCCCAGAATTCCACTTCCTGGGCGAGGTCCAGACTGAGCAACATGATTGGCTGAGGCCCCAGCGTAGAGAACGTGACTGGCAGACTATCACTTGCACTTTTATTTATTCTGCTGAATGGGTTTGGCAGCCTCTAACTACAGCTTGACTCTTCTGTTGTTCTGGAGCTGACTGAACTGAAAAAAAATGATGTTGTTAATATGTAATTCTATGCGGAATGTGTATACACATGAAAGCACGCAAACAGTATGTATCTATAGGGCTGGGGTCCATGAACCATGTAATGTTTTTAGGGATAAACATTGGAAAAGGTGTGTATGTGTGTGAATGTCTGCCTGTGTGGATTTGAGTTTTTGGCTGAATACGTAAAACACACTAAAGGATGAATGCTCTTGAGTTGTGTGCTGCATACCAAATACACCAACTAAATCCATCAAGACCTGAACATCTTTTTTCCCGGAAGGAACGCCATAGTAGGCATGTTGCGTTACATTTTGGTGGCTGAACTGATGCTTGAACTATCAGTTGGCTGTGGTCGAGAAAGGGTGTGTTTGTGTTCCTGTGACATCTGTAAAAGGCTCATGGAAATGTAACCGCTATTAATATCCGCAGATCATCATGATAATGCGGTTAAGAAGTTCTAATACATGTGGTTAAGAAGTTTGTCACTGGCAACAATGTTAATCATCTATGTCTTCTGAAAACTGTGCATCCATAATATTTGAATTGTTCCCTCTAGAATCAGCTCATTTGTTTATATAAGTGTACAATTAGATTATATATATATTATAGTTTATATACTATACATGGCATTTCACCAACACTAGCAAAAACAAGTGCTTCCATATGCTGTGTGTACACCACTAGTCTTTATTCTGCATAAGTGAGCCCAGTCGCTCTGGAGAAGTGGCAGGAGCTAGTACAGTACTGCATATAAATACAAGAGAAAATAAGAGACGTTTACGCTCATCCTCTCACCAATTCATTCGTTCGTTCCTCAATCGTTTTTATCTTACATTATTTATCAGCATCCCTCCTTCACTGGAGGGAAGGAATTCTAATGGCACAGGCACACCTTTTAAAGATGGACAGACTCACAGAGCTGCAGAGAGGCTGGATTAAACACCAATGACGATACGAGAATGAACCGAGCCTTAGAAACAAGAAAATGAACACATGTAGAAAATACACTTTTGTGGATATGACCACCGACTGACCTCTACTACTGTATGCTCAGAGACGGACTCTGACCGGTGGAAAGCAGAAACGATGGCTAAGCACAAACATCTAATACTCTGATTAAAGGAAGCGGAACGGCGTGTGCTGACGGGGCCTTTGGGTGAGTTAGTGAGCGAACTACGGAGATGAGTGAAGAATTCCACTGAAGAGGTGGAGGATGAGTGAGAAGTTGTCCTCTCTTTCGACATCCGTCGTTCCTCTATAAGTCTTTTAATTCAGTCATTATCTATCCATCCACTCCTCCGCTCTACCCATCCCTTGTGTTCCCTCCATGTCTTCTCTCCATCTCTCCTCTCCTTCTCCATCTCCATCCTCCCATCTCAGTCCTCCTCGTCCCCCAGCACCTCCACGGCCTCCATCAGGTGCAGGGCCAGGCTGTACTGGGCGTGGTTTTCCGGCAAGATCTCGATCACGCGGCTCACCAGACGACTGCTCTGGCTTAGGGGGACCAGGGGGCAACGCAGCTCACTGGGGTCCTGGAGCAACACACACACACACACAAAGTTCACGAGCTGTGTGCGATGGTCTGAACTTGAGTAAACGAGACCTGACTCTCGCCAGATGAATTTCGTTCCGCTTAGCTCCGCCTTGCTCCACTCACATCCATCTGGGACCTCTTCCATTGAGAGTGATTTCTGCACCCGATTTTATGGTACATCCAATCAGGACGCAGGGCGGGAGTTTCATAGATGTGACATAGCGTAGAAGCGACTGTGAGACTGTTATCAGCGTCACGGGTTGGCTTCGATGTGAGTGGTTGAAGTAGCACGTCAATAGATGACGGACAAGTGCCTTATTCAATCATATGCAAGCATTTTTTGATTAGGCCCAGCCTTCTGAAGCAACACTCCAATGGATTGGTCCCAGATGGATGAGTGGAGCTAGGCGGAACGAAATTCATCTGGCGAGAGTCAGGTTAGACCGTACAGGCAAGCTCATACAATTCATAGTGATCCCATGTTACTTGTACCACAGTACATGTTGACCTGATGATTATTTTCAGTATACACATAAATAATACGCTATAGACACATGCTACATGCTTTGCAGTTGTCTAATTGTCAACAGTTGTCTTAATGTTGTCTAATTTGCGTCATATGTATTGCTGCATATGTGTGTGTGAGTATGTGTGTGTGTGAGTATGTGTGTGTGTGAGTATGTGTGTGTGTGTGTACTCACCATGGCCTTGAGCCAGGTACACAGCGTGGTTGGCAGCCGTGCGAGCAGCTCCATGGCAGGGCGGGTCTGCGTGGTGTTGTGCAGCAGAGAGTAGCACAGCCTCTGGCCCGCCAGCACCAACAGCTGGGAGCCCAACACGTCCTTATCCTCCACCTCCAACATCAGCTACAGACACAGAGAGAGAGAGAGAGAGGAGAGATGGATTAAATGAGGTTAAGTATAAGTATATATACTCTTTTGATCCCGTGAGGGAAATTTGGTCTCTGCATTTATCCCAATCCGTGAATTAGTGAAACACACTCAGCACACAGTGTACACACAGTGAGGTGAAGCACACACTAATCCCGGCGCAGTGAGCTGCCTGCAACAACAGCGGCGCTCGGGGAGCAGTGAGGGGTTAGGTGCCTTGCTCAAGGACACTTCAGCCGTGCCTACTGGTCGGGGTTCGAACCGGCAACCCTCCAGTTACAAGTCCGAAGCGCTAACCAGTAGGCCACGGCTGCCCCCAAGATTATTTATCTACAGAGGAATGATGGATATGTTCACAGTCATTGTGAAGCCTTTTATGTTCATGTATTTGCTTTTCATTAGGCTATATACCTCTGTGTGTGTGTGTGTGTGTGTGTGTCTGTGTGTGTGTGTGTGTGTGTGTGTGTGTGTGTGTGTGTGTGTGTGTGTGTGTGTGTGTGTGTGTACGTACCTCTTCAGCCCGTGTGTCTAGGCCCTGGTTGTAGAGCTCACACACCAGGTGTCTGCGGGGGATGTCGGGGTTGACCTGCAGCAGTGTGGCCAGCTCCAAACACATCTCGGGCCACATGTCCTCACACAAACTGCCTCCGCTACCACCCCCACTACCACCCCCGCCTCCACCACCCTGAGCCTCTCCTAGGGCCTTCACCCACCCCGTCAGCACCCGCAACAGGAACTGCACACACAGAGGGGGAGAGAGAGAGAGACAGACAGACTTTCAACACAAGCATGAGGAACACTCACAAAAGCATATAATAGTGTAACTGCTGAGACCAGTATTTCTAGTCTACCAGCTCTTACACCTGTCAAAGGACTGACTTCAAAGTTTAAAGGGAATACCATGTAAGTGTTTGTGCCAAATTTCAAAATTTAGCAAATGTGTGTGTGAGAGAGACTTTGTGTGTGTGTGTGGGTGAAAAATCTGTATGTATGTGTGCTCCTGTTTGCCCAGATGCTCCTGTGTGTGTGTGTGTGCGTGCATGTGTGTATGTATGTGTGGTAAGCCCTGATGGTCCTGTGTGTGTGTGTGTGTGTGTGTGTGTGTGTGTGTGCGTGTGCGCTCACCTCCTGCCTAAGGGCCACCAGACTGGGGTCGGTGTCCCCGCTGGGCATCAATTGAATGGTGGTCAGGTCTCTGAAGAAGGCATTCTTACCCTGGACAGAAGACACAGAGACGGTTCATAACGGAGTCAGACCGGAACTAAGTACCATTTAGGTCCATTGGCGAAGACTGAAATGCTTCATCTTGGTAAACTAAAGTATCTCTGACACTGCACATTACTGCACCGGAAAACACTCAAAACCTTACTCGGAGAATAAGACCCCACTACGTATGGTCTCTCCATAGTCTCAGGGTCACAAATGTAATCATTATCAGCTCTTTCTATTCTACTCTATTCTATTATATTCTATTCTATTCTATTTTAATCCAGACATGTTGGTACAGAGGGAATCCATTATGTTCAACTTCTTACCTACTTTGTGCTGATGAAATATCTTTATAAGGAAGTAAAAACAAAGCTCAAAAGGTAACTGAGAGTGAAGGAACTAGCACAACATGTATAATTAGTGTCTGGCATTTGAAGTACGAAACACGCGTCTCGTCTTAAGGTCTGAAACTAACCCGTGATCTGCTGGAAAACACCGCAAAGTGTCCCCTGAAGAGGGGCCGGTTACAAGAAATGCATCTTCCAGTAAGACAGTCAGATGATCAGAGCCCTCAGAGGTGATAGGATAACAATGATGTGTAAATGTCAGGGGGATGTGAGTACCAACAGTCTTCAGTCAGCACCTCTGAGGAGAGAGTACAGGCTTCCCCGTCGGTTTCCTTTAGGTGTTAAATTACATTTTCAATGCTCTGGACAAGAAGATGGGCTCTGCTGCCCTAATCCTTGACTTGTCTAAGGCCTTCGACACAGTTGATCACTTTATTCTCTGTCAGAGACTTCTGGACATTGGTCTGAGCACCAATGCTGTTGGTTGGTTTAAGAACTACCTCACCAGCAGAACTCAAACTATTTTGACTGATGGTCATAGGTCAGATTCATTAGAGGTTAAGAAAGGTGTCCCTCAAGGGTCAATCCTTGGTCCGAAACTTTTCACCATCTACATCAACACCATTGCCTCTGCTGTGGAGAGCGCCACAATACATCTTTATGCAGATGACACAGTTTTATATTGATCTGCTCCCACCCTGTCTCAAGCTTCCCAATCCCTACAGCAGTGCTGTAATTTACTACAGTCCACTTTCAGTAATCTCAGACTGGTTCTGAATGCTGACAAAACCAAAACCAAGGTCATGTACTTCACCAAATCTTGCTCTTCTACCTCCCACATAATATCCACACTGGATGGGAAGATTATTGAGAACGTTTCAGCCTATAAATATCTAGGTCTGTGGATTGATGAGAAGCTTTCATTCAAAGATCACATTGAAAAACTGGAGCGCAAGCTGAGCGTTAAGCTTGGACTTTATTTTAGAAATAAATCTTGTTTTACTCTACAGGCTTGAAAAAACCTGGTTAGTGCTACTTTCTTTCCAGTGTTGAATTATGGGGATGTTATATATATGCATGCGGCCTCTAACACACTGTTAGCATTTGACACTGTGTATCATAGTGCATTACGCTTTGTCACCAATGCCAATCCACGTACGCATCGCTGTCATCTTTACGAGGTGGCTGGTTTTAGTTCTCTTGGTCTTCGTAGATGGTTTCACTGGCACATTTTATCTATAAAGCATCTTTCTAAACAACACCCTGCTCCTTACCATACCTCACATTGCTACAGAAGACGGCTTTTAGCTACTCTGCCCCCTGGTGTTGAAACCTCCTTCAAAAAGAAACCAAACTCTCTGTTTTTATTCCACTTCTACCACTAAACATTTACTTAAGACACTTAAATCAGATCACTGCACCTGTTTCCAATACCCCCCCCCTTTTTTTTGTCTATATATGTATTTGTCTGTTGTTAAATGTATTTCTTGTGTTATTTATCCTATTTGTTTGTTGTGTCTGAAACTGTCATTATTGTCTTCTGTTGTCCTGCCTTGTCATTGCTGTATACCTTTCTGTTGTTGATCTTAGAGTTATTTTTTACTTTTGCGAATCCAGGGCTCCCTTGAAAAAGAGATGCATAATCTCAATAGGAATAAAATTAAATATTCTCTTTTCTTCTCAGCACAAACTCCTTACGCACTACTAGAGCATCTCCATTTAGCTGCCTCTACTGTGTCTACAAAGTAAACCCAACTTCATTTATAAAAAAACGGATTTTCACAGAGCTGGGCCCTGCACACAGAAAAAGAACAAACAAAAACACAGACAGTGGGTGGAGACGGGGAGGTGAATCACAGCGCCAGGCTCACCTTGCTGTCAAAGAGGCTGAGGGGTTTGACCTTGAGGCCGAAGGTCATGGCAGCGTGCAGCAGGGAGGCCAGCAGGCACTGGTGCTGCACCAGCGGGTAGTGGACGCCGCGCTGCTCCAGGGCCAGCTCGGCCAGGGACACGGGGCCCTCGGCACACCCCCACACCTCCTCCACACACAGCATCGGGGCCGACTCCTCCTCCACGCATGCGTCCGCCTGCCACAGAGTCCACAGGGGAGAGAGGAGGAGGAGAAAAGGGGAGGGGAGAGGAGGAGAAGAGAGGGGAGAGCAAAGGAGAAGAGGGTAAGAGGGAGAGGGAAGAGGGAGAGTAAAAAATAGAGTTAAAAAGTGTTAGAGGGGCTGAGAGTAAAGACACAGAGAGAGAGGGAGAGGTCAACACTTATGTCTGTCACAAATCAATTTACTGTTGACTTAATCAAGGGAGTTAGGTGGGCTTTGTTTTTTATTCTAGCCATATGGCTTTACTTTAACCTTTTTAATTTTAAGGTTAATGTAATGTTTATTGAGGTCATTGTGAGTCGATTTGGATAAAAGCGTTTGCTAAGAACCATAAACATAAACATGAGAGAAGCATGGAAAATTGTGTAAAGAACACGTATATTGTGTATTTGCATGTATCCCCTGACATGTGCCATCTGTGGGGCCTGCAGCTTCTGTGTGTGACGATGCACTCAGATGAGACTTGAGCACATAGACAGCATGTGTAGTGTTAATGCACTGGCACCTGCAGTGTAGTGTGGAGTGTGGTCTGGTACAGTACACTACGCTCACCTCCATAAGAACCTGCAGGAGCTGCACACAGGCGCCTAGGAATGAGGTCATCGCACTGTCTCCCATGCCCACGTCCTACACACACACAAACACACACACACACAGTGTCACAAAGACCAGTCTTTTCACAGTTTACTTTTCACAAACACACACACACACACACACACACACACACACACACACACACACACACACACACACACACACACACACACACACACACACACACACACACACACACACACACACAAACACACACACACACACACACAGTTCTTCATCATTCTACAGGGACTAATCAATGAGAGCCTAATTAAGGAAGCAACTAATTAGTGTCACTTTATTCGTGACTGTGTTTCCAATTATACAGGCAGTAATGAAACACACTTTCAGATAGCCAGCTAATTAAGTCAGGAGGCTGTCATCAGACAGGTATTACACGTGACATTTAACACAAACACACACACACACGCACACACACTGACACACAAACACACACACAAATCGATGCAATTACTCACTCGTCTGCAGAGTCTGTCTTTAGGAGCTTTTCCAACCTAATGAAAAGAAAAACAGTGAATGTGACTCACAATAGGCCAAAATAATCAAAGGTTTCCCTAGTCAGACAGACCTAGCCCTCTGTTCATATAAACACATACACAACCCCAGATACACACAGACACACCACCACGCTACACCAACTCCTCTCTCACCTTTTCCATGAGGAAAGCCGCTGCAGAAAAGCGTTTCACAATGAACGTAGTCCACATCATCAATGCAATACCTACAAGAGCACACACACATCAGAAAGAAAAACTTTTTGCATCGTACACACACACACACACACACACAACTCCTCCTGATCAATCTGATACCTAAGTCATTGTGATGTGGTAGTCATGGTAACTCACCCAACTGTATGTGGGAACTGGAAATCATCCTGAGGTGCTCAACTGACCACTCCAGATTTTTACCCACCTACACAGACATACACATGGGTACACTTTTGAGTACATGGACATGGGCTCATCTTAAACACGTATTTCTGTATGGATGGACAAGTCTCATTCAGCATATGTGTGTATCTGTGTGTGTGTGTGTACCTCTGGGTCCTTGTTCCACTGCACCACATACTCCCAGCAGCAGTGTGCGAAGAGCAAGTCAGGGGAAAGGGAGTCTGGAAATCGCTGACACACACACAGCAGCAGCTCTGACACACACACACACACACACACTCTGATTAATATAATTTAATGTCACATTTGAACAGAAGCACCAAGAGACCCCAAAGAGAGTAAGTATAATATGATATAACCACCCACCCACACCCCCACACACACACACACACTTTCCTACTCACCTTCTGTCCTGTGCTGGAGTGTGTTGTTGTCTGCGCTGTCCTGCGGTGTGTGTTCTGTGGGCTGCTCTGGGTTGACCGTCTGGCCCCTCCTCTGCAGGATGTCCCTCAGTGTGTCGGGGGCCAGGGCCTGTCTGAAGAGCACCTTGGCCACGCTGTCCGCCACACCACCTGGGAGAGGACAGGACCATGACATGGCAGCAGGTGCAGCTACTGTATGCAGGGCAGAGATGGGAAACCTCGCTTCAGTAAAAAACAGCTGAACCTTATAAGCTCAACTCTTCAGCCAAGAAGAATTTCCCCTTTGGGATTGATTATGTATGTATGTATGTGTGTGTGTGTGTGTGTGTGTGTGTGTGTATGTATGTGTGTGTGTGTGTGTGTGTGTGTGATGTCCTATCTATCTATCTATCTATCTATCTATCTATCTATCTATGTAGATAAGCTAATTAGTGAAATCACCTGTTTTAGGGACACAGGCAGAACCAATACACTCTATGTAGACACTAATGACATTAACAATAGCGGCGGCTACAAAAACACCTGGCTCCACCGGAAATAAACGTGCCAGGTCAAGTGCTTTCCGTGCATAGAGTGGACACATGGTAGCCAGGTTTCCCATCCGTGATGCAGGGTGCAGACGCATCATTTCACTGCACACACCAGGGCTGCTCGATTACAGGCAGGCTGCACCAGACACGCAACTAAAGCGTTGCGTATGCTGAAACAATTAGCTTCCACGTATAATCAATGGAACTGGCTACCCTAGATCATGTGATAGAGGCGTGGACATTCGAAAAAAAAATTTCTTATTCACATCTCGTGAATCGCATGACTATATATTCACTGAGCATTGAGTTTGTAACAAGCTGAGTGTGTGTGTGTGTGTGTGTGTACCTCTGCCGCTCTCCAGTAGTGTTTTGACTGAGCAGCGCGGTGTGGCGCCCCCTGGTGAGCCCTGAGGGGAGGGCAGGCTGAGCAGCGTCTGCAGGGCCAGTGCGTCCTCCAGCTGCCGCACACACACCACCCACTGCTCCAGCTCCAGAGACACCGCCACCCAGTCTGACTGGAACTAACACACACACACACACACACACACACACACACACACACACACACACACACACACACACACACACACACACACACACACACACACACACACACACACACACACACACACACACACACAGCGGTTTAAAATCACACCATCAGCTACTCAAGTTCTAACAATATAGCCTTCCAGTCTGACTGTAACACACACACACACACAGGGTTAAATTCACCCTACCAGTTACTCAAGTTCTAACAACATAGCCTTCCAGTCTGGCTGTAACACACACACGCACACATAAATACACTTGCAAGTTACATCCACAGCACCCTCTGCACTTGCTCCAACACAACAACCCACCCCACACACACAAACCTTGGTTTCAGCCAGGCTGGTGATGGAGCTCTTGGCAGCGCGATGAGCCACTAAGGCCGCCAGCAGGGCGGCGCCAGAGTTCTCCGACTGCACACACACCGTCCGCACCTGCTGCCACCACGGACACACACACTGGCCATCCCACGACTCTTCCACAGCCCCTGGGAGAGACAGAGACAGGCTCAGAGTTACTCTGTTTCAGTGAATGGAATCCACATAATAAACCATTAACAAATGATTGACTGGTGCATTTTACTGGTAAATCCCAAAGGAAAACATAACGTTACATAAACAGCTTAAGAAAGCTTAGAACAGCCGTACTACATTGACTGACACGCACGCACACACACACACACACACACACACACACACACACACACGCACACACGCACACACGCACACACGCACACACGCACACACACACACACACACACACACACACACACACACACACACACACACACACACACACACACACACCTTTCATTGCGCTGAGCCTGGTCAGCAGGGTGTGTAGGTTCTTGACAGTGTCAGGCTGTTTCAGCACCTCCTTCTCTCTGCTCAGCCACACGCTCAGCAGGAGAGTCTAGCAGATAAAACACACACACACACCGTCATGCAATTAGTGCATCTGGAAACAATAATGTGCCATCAAGCAAATCTGCATTGGCACAGTAACAATTACCATGAAGTCTGTGTAAACACACACACACACACACACACACACACACACAGACACACACACACACACACACACACACACACACACACACACACACACACACACACACTCACCAGAAGATTCTGTGGGCTAATGTTGCTTTCCTGGAGTGTGTCACACACTTTCTGTATGGGACTCTGACCTGACACACAGCCCCAGAGCAGGAAGCTACCTGCACGACAGAAAATCAACACACACATACTTAAACAATCATTATCACTTTCAACATACGGTGTATGCACAAAAAGACCACCAGAGACAAAAGCACCTAGGCAAAATGTACTGACTCTGATGTGAGAGAAGGATAGAGTGAGAGAGAGAAATATATATATATATATATATATATATATATATATATATATATATATAGAGAGAGAGAGAGAGAGAGAGAGAGACAGAGAGAGACTCACCCAGAGGTGAGCTGTCACTCTGAGGCCCCTGGACAATCTTTACAGCCTCCCCGTCACATTCCATCAGTGACAAGAAGTCCCGGACAGGAAGTGGGCCGGATTCCTGAGCGAATGAGACGGAGGGGCGGGATGTAAGCTCGGCATAGCGTTGCAGGATTGGGCTGACCCGAGCCAGGTCCTCCTCAATGCCCGGAGACGTCTCCTGAGAAGACAGAACAAACACTAATTTAAGACCATGTCTATATGTGACTGTGTGTGTTAATTGTGTGTGTAGAGATAGATAGATAGATAGATAGATAGATAGATAGATAGATAGATAGATACTTTATTGATCCCCGAGAGGAAATTCAAGAGTGTATGTTAATGTGTGTGTGTGTGTGTGTGTGTGTGTGTGTGTGTGTGTGTGAGTGACTTACATACTCCTCCTCAGTGGCCTCGGTGTGAAGGAGCTGGATGTGTGAGTAGAGCTGCAGGAGCTTGAGCTGGGAGGAGCAGAGCTGGAGGAGAGACTCATCTACCGCTTCTGGATCTGTTGGACACACACGCACACGCACACGCACACGCACACGCACACGCACACGAACACGCACACGAACACGCACACACAATAAAGACCAGCCGGCCGGGACACCAAATTCTGTATCAAGCATCAACTGTAAGAATTTGCAGACCTAGGTCCTTCAGGCTGTCCAATAGAGCACGTGTGACGTTAGCAAGGCAGGAGACTGGGGCATTCTTATTGGCCAGCAAGGACTCCAAAGCCTGTCCACAAAAACATTATAAAAGCAAGTTCATTCTGTCAGGGTCTGTTTGTCCATCTTTCAGCGCTGAATCAGTGGGTGAGGTGAGGTGAGGGGCATAACCTGTTTTTTGATGGCAGGGTGTTTGATGTCCAGGATCACGCTTTGAGCCTCAGTCTCCAGCAGATCTGCGTCAGAGAACACAACACACCAGTTAGCCACTCACAAGTTTCAGAGCGAGTCTATCGCTGGTGGTGGCTTAACACAGTTGAAATGCTCGGCGGCGGACTGCAGATCTCACTGACCAGGATCCACCTCTTTGCTCTTGAGCAGCATGGTGAGTCTCTTGAGGAGGTGCATGTCTTTGGCACGCTCGCTTTTCTTATCACTGGAACCAGAACACACACACTCATGATCTTTAATTACACACCCAACATGCAACTACACAATGGCACTGTACTGTACACACAGAGAGGACCAATGTATGGCGTGGGCCAGGTGATCTGTGTGTGTGTGTGTGTGTGAGAGAGAGAGAGTGTCAGAGAGAGAAAGAGAAAGAGAAAGAGAGATAAAGAGACAGAGAGAGAGAGAGAGATAGAAAGAAAGAAAGAGAGAGGTTACCTGACAGCCAGACATGCTTGCAAATTCATAAACAACAGTTTTCTGTTTGCCTTGAGCTCTCCACGAACGTTTGCAAACACTCGCAAACAATTTGAGGAGATAATTCTCAATGAACATACAGTGGAGCTGGACGAAGGGTTACCGTCAAAATGGAATGTTCACACCAAATCGTTCACTGCCACTGTTTCCTGAATTTGAATGCACCTCAGGCGTAAAGGGATGGTGATGGTGCACAGGACCCCAGTGCTGTGTGTGTGTGTGTGTGTGTGTGTGTGTGTGTGAGAGAGACTACCTGAGAGTTTAAGACCAAAGAAAACAAACCGTGGTAAAGACATCCTGGTATAAGGCTGTCTCGCTCAATTGGAGGAGAGGATTTCCTTGAGTTGCCCCAATTAACGTCGATGCTACATATGGATCAGTGACAGGGAAGGACCATAGTTTCAATGACTGTGGCAGATCTTTTCAAGATTTAAAGTTGCAAGAAGTTTCGTCAATGGTTAGACTTGAATTTTATTTCAATAAGCTATGCTGTCCAATATGCCAGTGCTTCTCAAACTTTTTCAGACGAAGGACCACTTAACTAACCAATAAAAAAGAAATGCACGGACCACCTAGCTAAAAAAAAAAAAGATTAGACCTACTTCAACAGTATATTAGTCTACACAATAGGCCTACTCACTGAACCACCTTGCTTATAGTCTTTGCACTTTGCTTATTGTGTCAGAGGATTCATATGATTTAAACTGGCATATCTTACATAGACAGTGTTGCAGAACTGGTTGGATTTACATACAAGTTGGTTCAATATTGCAAACAACTCATCTATATTATATTTTACCACGTCTGCTCGCGGACCACTTGGGATAGCTTGCGGACCACACTTTGAGAAACACTGCAATATGCTGTGTGCAAGCTCATCTGATTCTGTAAACAATTAACAATGCCATTTTGACTGTTGTTTAATAGGCTAAAGACAGGCTATCCACAAACGTGAACATTTAATCACTAGCATGAGAATAACTGAGGCATCATCTGCGTTGTTGCTCGGCTTAGGTTCGGACATGAGAATAATGCCTGTCGGGTTTGGACGCAATTCTGTTGGACATAGTTTGGATTTGGATGCGAAACCGAACCGCACTCTAGTGTGTATGTGCGTGTGAGAGTGAGAGAGATTACCTGAGCGCCAGGTGGAAAGGGATGGTGACAGTGCGCAGGACTCCAGTGGTGGGGTCCAGCAGACACACCTGCTGGGTGTGAAGCTGCCAGCCCTGAGATGTCACACTGTTCACACCCATCAGCCTGTAGCCTCCATACAGCAGCCTGACACACACACACACACACACACACACACACACACACACATACACACACACGCACACACACTTACATTAACAACAGTATAGAGGCGATATAGTACATTACAGTAACAAAATATTCGTTCAAATATTTAACTGTATACTACTTAGTACACTACAGTAACCAAATATATAACTGAACATACCACATGTGTGTGTCGTGGTAATGGAGGGTCTGTGTGTTTGCTTATGAGGGCTGAGCAGGCTTAGCTTTTGTACTAGTTTTTCTCATTGATTAATATGTGTGAGGATATTTTGGGGTTATGGCACTGCATGTGTTCATGTGCTGTGCTTTAGCGTGTGTGTGTTTGTGTGTGTTTGTGTTTGTGTTTGTGTGTGTGTGTGTGTGTGTGTGTGTGTGTGTGTACCTGCAGTGTTTTCCCACGTTGAAGGCGCCCACGCGGGGCCCGTGCTGAGTGCCCCACACCTCCAGGATGCCTCGCCGCGGTGCGTAGATGACCAGGAACTGGGCGTGGCGGCGGGGGAGGGAGGGGGAGGAGAGCTCACGCTCCCCCCGCGCCTCTGATACCTGGACCCACCCCAGCTGAGCATCACGGTAGCCTGCACACACACGCACACACACGCACACACACACACACACACACACACACGCACACACACACACACACACACACACACAAACACAAACGCACACACACACACACACACACACACACACAAACACAAACACACAGGAGTTAGCCTAATCAACAGGTAAATGCAGGACTTGCTGAGGTGCTGATCAAGTTCAGAGAAACACACACACACACTTAGTACTTGTGCTTTCAAAAATACCCAACCATCGACAAATGCAAATAAACATTTACAGTTGCATACATACAGTATATGACAGAGGGTTGAAGCGGAGCAGTTAGTAATCAAGAATCTTTGTATATGACACTTTTGAGTTTTGAACAAACTACCATAAACACACACACACACACACACACACACACACACACACACACACACACACACACACACACACACACACACACACACACACACACACACACACACACACAACACACACGCACACGCACACGCACACGCACACGCACACGCACACGCACACTGACCCTTCCACATGCGGATGGCAATGCCTCGGGTCACATCCAACAGTGTCACTCGACCAAAGTCGTCCGTTACCCCTGCCAACGTGTTGCATGGCGACAGGCAGATGCTCTCTCCATGGCGACGAGAGTCAGGAAGGCCAAACCTGTGGGTGGTGAACAATGCCTGTGAAAAAACCTGCAGCACACACACACACACATGTGCACACAATGCACAAACACAGTTGCACATACACTACTAGAGCATTACGCAACCCATGCAACCCATACGCAAACACACACACACAAACCACTACCATAACCAACACAAATGATCACACTTCACAAACGCACATTCACACCCAGCTGTAATGAACACATCATTTGTGCTTATTTTAGAAAAACTACTAATTAAAATCTTCCCAATTCACTAACCGCTTTAAGTAATACATAGTAATACTCTATATTTACCAAAAATCACCACACGTGCTACTAGACACTGTTGGCCCACAGATTCCTAGACGGTGTTACCTGACTGGCAGAGCGGTGGCCGGCTCCACCTTGGGCTTCTGCTTCTGTGGGGGCTCCTCCTCACTCTGCTTCTTCCAGCCCAGCCAGCCGCTAGAGGAGCACGGGGAGGAAGAGAGGAGGAACAGCGGAGTGTGAGGTGGTGACACAGGCTCACTCTGATGGAGGTGACAGAATATCAAGGCTAAGCTACACCAGGCATGTAACTGAAGCGTTCCTTTCGCGTTGCGTCTGCTGCAACAATTAGCTTCCACTGTAATCAATGGAAGTAGCTACACCGGACGTGATAGCGGCGCGTACGTTCGAAAAAAAATAGACCATTCGTTTAAAATGGATTTTACACGTCACGAATGGAACGCTTCAGTTACGCGCCTGGTGTAGCTTCCCTGTCAGGATGTACAGTAGGGTGGTGGTGTGCGTGTGGCTGTAGTGACTGCACAGGTGAGGTGGGAGATGGTGCTGCGCATGCTAACCTGGCTGCGTTGAAGAGTGCTGATGTGAGTTTGCTGGCAACGGCCAGGGCCACGTGGGACAGGAGAGGTTGAGAACTCCCCTACACACACGCACACACGCACACACACACGCACACAAAACAGGAATTATGTCACATGCACACACCCATACCCTCTCTCTCATACACACAAAATATACAGAATACATATGCAACCCCGTTTCCAGGGAAACGCTGGGACACGCCATCTTATCTGAGTCCAAGCTTATTCATGTCTTGGCTCGGTCTTACTTGTGTTGTGAGTCCAAACCCCATATTAACAACTAAACTCTGTTCAGCTTGTGTAGACGTGGAGAGTAAAATGGACAGCTTACAATCGCACAAATGCAAGCACCTACCCTCACTACACTACTCATAGAAGAACATACTAAACATAGAAAATATTAAAGTTCAAACATGATACAGGGACCTTTGATTCAGGACTGGACACATATATTTGCATCCATCCACACAGTCAGACAGACAGACATGTACCTCAATGGCATAGTAGAAGCCAGTGTAGGGCCCGCCCCCCACAGTGATATACTGGCTCATGGCGGGGGGGCTGCCCTTCACAGACGCGTGGAAGCCACCCAGGATGGAGGCATTCTTCATCTGGTCAAATACATTAAGCGTCATGATGCCTGAGGAAGACCATGGGACACCGGGGGAGAGAGAGGGAGAGAATAATGACTATGATGACCCTCTTCATCAAGTAGAATGACTTAAAAGAATATAAAATGTTAATTTACTTCAAAGCAGCACTAAACAAGATTTGCTCTCGGGGTCCACCTAGAGTTCTCAAGGGCAATATAATTTAATAATAAACTAACTAAATATGTGTATTTTGCTACAAAGTATGAACATAACTCCGATATAATAGAGGGAATGCACCGACAGCAGTCTGTAGAAAAAGATCTCCGGATTCCTGTGGCATAGCAGCTCTTTTCTGTTTCGATTTCGGAGGGGGGAGGGGGGCTGACAGTGTTCCTACCCGAACACAGAAAGTTGCTACGTCGGTAATCGCCTATAGAGGCCTGCTCTATACAATGGCTCTATACTCTGACAATGGCAGAAGTGCCGTTTGTCATGTTATGAGGTTATGTGCCATCAAAATGATTTTGGAAACGTTATGTTAACGTAAAAAAAAAAAAATGGGTGCCATCACTGTCAAAATGGGTTCACTGGGTGTTCTACTTTGCATTGATTAAAGCATTCTGATGAATTTAAACTAGATTGGATCTCACAGCCGGATCCATTCCCTGTCCTCCCCTATGCCCTTATGGACTCGAGACGCCCCCCCCCCCCCTTCCCTCTGTCCCCCTCGCTCACCCACGCTGCTGTGGTCCACTATGGTGTCCATGTCCTGCAGACCCCACTTCTTATAGGCCAGAGGAGGAGGCTGCACCACATCACTGCCTGCTGCTGCCGCTGAGGGACAGGAATAAAGGGGGAGGCAAAAAGATCGGGTGAGGGAGAGGAGAGACAGAGAGAGATTGAAAGAAAGGGACAGAGACAGATTGGGTGAAGGGAGGAGAGAGAGAGAGAGAGAGAGAGAGAGAGAGAGAGAGAGAGAGAGAGAGAGAGAGAGTCAGGAGCAGAATAGGAAAGGCTGACAAATGCAAGCTGTATGAGATGGTGTGAATCACCACTCTGACACACATACAGAAATGCGCGCACACACACACACACACACACACACACACACACACACACACACACACACACAGGGCTCCTAATTTAAAATCTCCTAGAGGCTACTGATCTAGTCTACGCAGCACAACACTGAGGTGTGGGCATTGGCCTCCTCTCCAGTACCTGCGGAACCTCTGGACAGTTCTACAGCATTGTCCAAGACACAGGAAGTACATGGTGTCATAAAATAAAACATTAAGCACAGCATAGACATAGACAGAGATACAAGAACCTCACAATATCACCTAACCAACTGACACAATCAGAACTGTCTTAACTGACAATAACTTCTTGTTCAATAACTTGTTCAATAACTATTTGTTACTTAAAGAAAAACACTGCATACACTTTAACACTGCTTTACACTGCAAACACATATGACAATCATTCTAAAGGGCATTCAGTAGGATATTATATATATATATAATGTTACATATAGAATGGATGCAATGCACCCATTATAATGTTCACACACACGCGAGAACAAGTGATTGTGCTCTCTCTCTCACACCCACACCACACACACTCACCTCTGGCCACTTGGTTTCTGCATGCACGCAGAGACTGGAAGAGGCTGAAGCCATCAATGGTGACCAGTGCCACTGGATACAGGATACTAAGCTCCTCATGCTGAGAGAAGAAAACAGTCAGGTTGTGTGTGTGTGTGTGTGTGTGTGTGTGTGTGTGTGTGTGTGTGTGTGTGTGTCTGTCACTGGAACAAATGACTGATTTAGGAACATGTTACTATACAGCAGACAAACCATGTGGAGGGTGTTACCAAGCAAGTGTATATGAAATACTGTGAACTGTAACTGAATGATGTAACAGCCAACTCTAATGCACAACTTCAGTGCTTTCTAAAGGAGTGGGTGCTACAGCTATGATCTGAGTGAAGTGAGTCACTTGTGTGTCTGACCTGGTCGGTGACACCGGGGTGGCGAGGGATCTCGTACGTCCGGCACTTGAGCCGCAGCACTGGGTCCTCATGGAGCAGCTGAGCCAGGAGGAGAACTCCAGTCTGACCGGGGTAGGAGAGAACATGAGAATAAGATACTGAGTAAGTGACTACAGTATATGTGTGTGTGTGTGTGTGTGTGTGTGTGTGTGTGTGTGTGTGTGTGTGTGTACAAGTACAGTATAAATGTATGAACTACCTCTGTGTAGAAGCGAACATATCCAGAGGTAAAGCCAATCACGATGCAGGTCCAGTCAGGCCGCCCAGTGGAGCTCCTTACATAAACACAACACTTTAACCAAGGTGTACATGCACCAATATCCTCCATTCTCATTGATATCTCTGTGCAATATGTACATGACTGGTACTGGAATGACACAATGGCATATTTGTGCAGACTTACCTCTTTTGGCTGGCCAGAGGTATGCAGATCACACTGCTAATACATTCTCTGCAGACCAAGAGACAGGCACTCTGAGTAAACATATCCATTAAGACCATTTCCACTTATAACGAATGCCCTTTCATTTTTTTTATCTTTCTGATCTCTCAATCTCTCTGCAGCCCTACAGCATTGGTCACTTGAAATAATCCATATTTACCTATATTATCCACCAAAAATACATATGGAATGTATAAAAAATACATCAACCTTCTGCCAGTCATCTCACAACTTGCTTTGATCAGAGTAACTCTCCCTCTATCATTCTGTCATCTTCCATTCTTTTCTTACCCTTCCTCTGTGCTGAGGGTTCCACTCCAGGACACGGCCAGGTTCATCTCCTCTCTCCCGCCCTCATCCGTACGCCACCTCGCTACACAGAGAGACATAGACGGAGCACAATACACATAGGATAAGACCACCACCAGACACGTATGACCACATTTGTGTAAACAAATACACACAGAAACACACACCATCAGAAATTAGCAAAAACACATTCAGCATTTTACATATAAATTCAGGACCATACACAAAAAAGCTCCCACGTGCAGTAGCATACCCACCTGAGAGGAAGACGGCTTTAGTTTCTCTGGCAACGACCAGCAGGTCTGAGCAGGGCGAGAGCGACAGGACACAGTCCTGCAGCCAGGGGATGCCGATGGGCTGAGCATCATCCTCAGCCTGAGGGTGCAAGAGTGAAGTAAGAACCTTATTTACTGATCTCACACCAGCTAGAACCCTCTTCAGTATCATATGAGGTTAATAAGACAGAACCGAGGCCACAGGTATGTGTCAACTTAAAAGTGAAACTATTTTCATGTAAGTGCATTCGATAACACACAAATTATTACAACAAATAATTTATTAACAATTGCATTATTCCTTCAGATTTCCATAACCCATCCTTCCCAAAGTGGTCATTTCACCACATAACACACATCTATGCTGTATTCATTTAGAAGAGAAATAAACAACGAAAGGAGACACTGACCGGAGGGTCATCCTCATTTGCCTCAGAGTTCTCCCATGCACCCCAGTCAGAGTTATCCCAGGTCAGGTCATTCTCTGAGAGACGACAGAGAGAGGCAGGAGAATGAGATGAGATGGAATGGGACAGAGCAGGGCAGAGGAAGACATGTTGTGAACAGATGGAAATACAGAGACGCAGAGTCAGACTGACAGACATTGCAGATGAATGACCGCACAACTGTCACACAACATCTATGTCATGTGCAAAGACTTTTCCAAAACCAACCATTTCAACACACAAACAATACAGTGAGCATGGACATGGTGATCCTGTAATTGTACTATTACATTTATTCATTTAGAAGATGCTTTTATCCAAAGCGACTTACAGAATGAGGAATGACATTCAATCTACAGCTTAGGCAGGAATTGCTACTGCATCAGTCAAGACAAGAGGGTGCAAGAGTGCAGACATCATGTTTATTTCATAACTGCAAAAATAACAGCAAATCCTAAAAAATCCTTCAGCAAATCCTGATTGTCATTCATAATCCTAAATTGTTTACCATGCAACTAGTCCAGTCTGCCTCTCATTACCTGTTAAACAAACATCAAGGTTTGGCTTCCGCATATGATGTGCAACTGTGTTTACTGTCAGTCCGCAAGGAGACTTATCTGAGGCGTGCACTGCACTGACAGTGACACACCGTTCATATATGACCACAACACACTCGATATGGCAGTCGTGAATGAGAATACAGATACAAGGATCTGTTTTAAAGCACTCATAGCATTCATCATTTTTCTTCCTTCAGGTAACACTGCATTAGTCATCGGTTCCACTGCCCTCTCTGAGGATGACTCATCCAACATAGGGCAAGCGCCCCCTCCCTTCCCTCCTTCTCTGCAGATACTGCTCTCTGTCTCATTACCTGTCCCTATTCAACCGCACACATCTAGTGATTATGGCTTCCGTATATGACGAGCTTCTTGCTCGTTTATAATGACTGAAATATTTCATTTTAGCAAGTGAAAACTCAAGACATGCATACTGTATGTGGCTGGTTAGCATTAACATGAGCTATTTGCTAAGTAAACTGTCAAATATCAGGCTCCTTGCCTCTCTTCCAAAAGACCCATCAATGTTACGTTAAAGCCTTCTTCTATGGACGGCTAGCAAAATGTATGGCAAAAACAAATATAGATAACGTCACCAGCTAATGTGTTTTATGTACTATTAGCTGCATGAACAGTCATCTGACGTTAGCTGGATAGTTAGCTGGTTAGCTACATAAACTGGTAGAGGTGCAGTTGCCTACCTTGCAATAACAATGTTAACAAACCTGTTTGATTTTTGCTGTTCCCCTCCGGTGCTGGTGTTTTCTTATTGTGGAACAAGAACTCGTGTACTGTCTTGAGCTCTTGGACCCGACAAAACTCCGTCAGGCAACAAGACATATCGGTCTTGATCCAGCTGGATACAGAGAAAGTCTGCTAGCCAACGTTAGCTAGCTAAAGCTAGTTCAAAAGGGCAATGACAAGCCTTATGATGTGGCTGGCTGGCTGGCTGGCTCGCTCGCTGGCAGGGCAGGGTTGAGGTAAAGTTGTTGAGAAGTTAACAAGCTTGTTGTTATCGTTTCTTTGAAAAAAGGACACATCGATTTTAGTATCGATTTCTAAGGCTGCAATTCGTGACTTTTGAAACTGTCATTCAGTTGCATAAACATAGCTAGACAAGTAACAAAGTGAAGATGTAAGAAATTTGTTTTCGTTGCTTATGTTTCTCTTATGTGTGCCCTCCCCTCTCTGATGAGTTTAACCAGTGACATCACATGTAAAGGCTGAATTTCCCCCCGTGTCGCCCTCTATCGATATGGAAGATCAACTTCAGCAGCCTATAGTCCTCTGTTAGGTAGGCCTAATATAAGGTAAATCATGTAACCAGGGTAGGAATTTCACGGCGGCCACGACGGCCATGGCCGTCGTAGCCCCTTGCATTGGCCGTGAGGCCCCTTTGAAAATCAGAGGTTTACAGGCCACGGTGGCCTTGGTGCCCCCTTCTTTCAATATTCTGCTTTGCGTCCTACTAATAGCGATTTTTATTTAGCCTGTTGCCTGTCAAAATAATCTTAGCATTCACAGCGCAAATTAATTTAGTCTTTTACGCAGTGGAGACAGTGACAGCGCAAGAAAGAAAGCGCGTCCAAATTCACCCATTCTCAGTTGAACTATTCGCGAAGTAGCCTATTCATCACACAGACATCACAAGTATCACATGAAAGAGCTTTTTCTCAGCTTTTAAACGATGTTAGCCGACAATTGCTGTGTTGAACGGTTCGCGAGAAAAGTAAATAATATAATTCAATTTAATCATACATTCTACTGAAGGTTTTGCGTCCCATGATCTCCCTACCCATTCATCTCGGTGGAATACTTTACGAACCCTTCTTTTAACACATGACAAACCATATATCAGAATAAACAGGAGACCTTACCGAACATAAAGGTGTAAAGCAGTCCCCTGTACAGTTAGCCGTTCCAGAGTAATCCAGTTTTGAATTGGCAGTAAAGTTCGACATACATGGATGTCTCCAAATTTGGGCTTTAAGTTTTACAATGTGTTTAGATTGTTCCACATCATTTCATAACGGGCCAAATACAAAATAAATGTTACAAATATCGCCTAGATATTGGTAAATCAGAGGACAGCTGACTAAGAGTTTGTGAAAGTATAGCCTTAATGATCACAAAATGCTAAGCATGCATCTAGGCTATTTGAGTTTCTTAAAGCTGAGCTGTGCTTAAATGATTTCATAACAGGCCAAATATAAAATAAATGTTATATATAGCCTAGATATCTGTAAATATTAGATGATCAGATGATTTACAGTTCTATGTAATATGTCATGTTTCATGTTTTTGTAATGTTTCATACAGTGATGCAGGTCTACTGCAGTGAATAGGCTAAATACAACTTTGATCATTTTTATAGCCTACTACTATTTTTTGGCCTTGGTGCCCTGACATGTGGCCTTTGTGCCCCACACCAAATATGCCCAACTGAAGGCCAAGTGGCCTTGCCCCCAGAATGGTGAAATTCCAAGCCTGCATGTAACTTTCATTTGCTTAAAAAAATAAGCTGTTTTTTTTTCTTCTGAAGTTTTTTGCATTAGTCGAGACTATATGTTTCTTTAAGGGTTGCCGAGCATGTTATCAACCTAGCAAGGTGTGTTGTGAGGTTGCTTTCAACAAAATGTTTGTGTTATCTGCTGCAGTGCACACATTTGTATGAAATGTTTAGGCTACTCATTAGGCTGTGTTTTTTTTATAGGAAAACTTTTATAGAAAACTTATAGAAAAAGAGGTCACCATAATCATGATCCTACTTCAGTCCAGCCAATTGTGACATCACAAACTGGAACAGTGTGTAGTTCACCTTTAGTGTGTTGTTGACATGCACAGAACAATACGGTGGACAGAAGTTGTGAGTTGTCCTATTTATTATTAAGTTTTAGGTGCATGTTAAATGTTTAGCAACTTAATGGCAAAATGCTCAGTAGCTTGTTTTGTAGAGTTCCTGCCCAGTGATGATTAGGCTGTAGATTATTGACCTTAAAGGACAATTCCGGCGCAAAATGAACCTGGGGGTTAATAACACATTTGTACGAGTTCGACCGTTCGCTGGGATTTATTTTCATGCTAGTCGAATGTGACCAGTTTTATTGCAAACCGCTAATTAGTGTTTAACGCTAGCCTTCAGGGCACACGTACAGTAGAAAGAAATCGCTATTTCTATACCACTAACAAGGCTCAAAATAGCACCACACTTAAACAGTAGCATAATGAGGGTCTCTACATGTAAACCGAAGCATTGAGAACTTTGTAAGTGTACAGGCAGTTTATTAAAAAGAAACACATTACCGTTCACGTCTGGTTGTTCACATATACAGGCAGGCGATGTGAACTAAAATCATGTAATTTGCTCAATATAGGCCTATCAGAAATAAGCTCCGATGTAACATAACTTGTATAGTGTACTTACTTCGTGGATGTCCATCTGGTCTCTCTGGTATCGATCGCCGCCTCCAATTTCTTTTCGGGACATGGAAAAAAGTTTCAACTACAGCCCTGTTTATCAATGAGGGGGAATCTTCAGACTCTACAAAACACTGCGTCTCTTGGGGGTCGCGACGCAACAGGTCCCACTCCATGCAACACAGGCACTCCTCTTCGGTGGCTATAGCTTCACAATGTCCGCAGGTAGCCTACAGTTTCTAGAAGTGCGAGGCTGTGTGCAGCATTGACTACAGGTAGCTCTCTCTCTCTCATAGCCCTTTCACGGAGCTCCGCAGCTCTTCGTTGGTAGGCTATATTCCGACGTCCAATAAGGGTTCATCCTCGATGTCTTCAAATTCGTTCAAATAGCCTGCCATCTCTTATGTCTCCTGTTGCGTTCAGTGCTTCTCTTTTGCACAGTCCTTTCTTTCAGCAACAACGTTTCACATGAGATTCACTTCACATCCCAGAGTTTCGTTTTCCCAAGGCGCCTGCCTGTATGTGAACCAGACGTGAACGGTAATGTGTTTCTTTTTAATAAACTGCCTGTACAGTTCTCAATGCTTCGGTTTACATGTAGAGACCCTCATTATGCTACTGTGTAAGTGTGGTGCTATTTTGAGCCTTGTTAGTGGTATAGAAATAGCGATTTCTTTCTACTGTACGTGTGCCCCGAAGGCTAGCGTTAAACACTAATTAGCGGTTTGCAATAAAACTGGTCACATTCGACTAGCATGAAAATAAATCCCAGCGAACGGTCGAACTCGTACAAATGTGTTATTAACCCCTAGGTTCATTTTGCGCCGGAATTGTCCTTTAACTGAAACCATTCACATTATGATCTACCCAAGAAGTCATGTTGGTTATGGCTGGTTATGTTTGATTGTACAAAGTAGATCCATCCTCCTTGTACATGCCTCTGTGTGTGTGTGTGTGTGTGTGTGTGTGTGTGAGAGAGAGAGAGAGAGAGAGACTGACATCATAGTCTTGCATTGTTGTGTATTTTTGCATACAACTAAGAATTCACAGTCCCAATCTACACGTTTGAGTCCCTCTAACTGTCTGTCTCTGTTTATGTTTATGGTTCTTAGCCGATGTCCAAAGAAATTTACAAAAATATCAATAAACTTTAAATCAATATTAAAATTAACAGTTTAAGGTAAAGTCATATAGCCTAAATAAAAAAAAAGAAAGAAATATACTAATATTAATAATAGACATAATAAAATCAATGACCATTAACATATACAAACCACAACCCAGTAGGCTAATATTTAATTTGTTATAAATAAGGTATAGGTAAGGTAAACAGTTTTTGAAAGTTTTTTGAAGATCCTAAAACTGTCGCTATAGAATGAAGAGTACTAGGTAAATCATTCCATGAATGTGTGTGTCTGTGCATCCTGATCATGTCAAATCTGCCTACATTGTAGCAGAACAGGCAGAGACATGGAGGTATTTGAAGTGCCTTCTCCCAGATCCGGATCAAAGTCTCCCCCAAGGAGGAGGTGCTTGAGTAGGTGGAGAAGAGAGGAGCAGCGCAGTCAGTGGCAGGTAGCAGATCCTGTAGAAGTTCAACTGTGGTATCTTTCGATGTGTTTCTTTTGTTTCACATGCACATCAGGGGCCCTAATTTGTTTGATGGGCAAAGTGCTAGAAGCTACAGCTTATTTAACAACTAGGTAAAATCAATTTGCTAATTTAACACGGCAACTATAGTTCATGCACGGGAACTTTGCTTGTTGATAACCTTTGCGCTTTGCCCGCAATTTGAATTAGAGCCCCAGAGGTCTTTTGGTCCCTTTAGGAACTATAGGTTCTGTTTCTCTATTTCAAACTGTTGATTTCATGTTCTGTCTTTTCAATGGGAAAAAAATGTTGCTTCAACTGGATAGGGGCTGAACTGCCTTGTTTAAGATAGATAGATAGATAGATAGATATAGATAGATAGATAGATGGATAGATAGATAGATACTTTATTGATCCCCAAGGGGAAATTCAAGGGTAACAGATAACAGTTAACAGATACAAAATAGCAGTAGTAATATAAATGTTCAAACATACAACTCAGTAAAACCATTGCTGACAGTGACCCATTTTTTTGGAGGATGAGGTTAATGAGTGGCAGGGCCAGGTCATGCGGTGGCTGAGGGAGAGCCGGATGGGTCGGTGGCTGTGCCTGATGGCCGTCCTGCTGGTGCGGCTGTTGGTGCTGCTGCTGATCGTGTGGCTGGTCAGCTTCCTGCACACGGGCCTGGGTCTGCCCTGCTTCCTGGTGCTCCTCTCCCTCTGGGTCTACGGCGAGAAGCAGCATGCGGCCTTCAGTGGCTACCTCAGGCACCTGTGTGAGATGGCCCACGGCCCCAGCATGGCCCCACCAGCGCAGTAACTTAGTGAGAAACGCCATGGAAGAATGAGAGGAATAAAATGTGGACAAATAGATGGATACCATAACATGTTTTTGGAGTGATGTAGGGGGATCACTCAGGGATAACAACGAATTGAATGGAAATCTTATTTAACACAAAATGAGTAATTTGTGTCTACTGAATATAAAGTAGCCCTGTTGCATAAATCGTTTTACTGAAAGTCATGTGATGAGGATGAAGGAGGGACGCAGCCAAAAAGGACTGGGATTATGTACTGTAAGTTCTCTGAGTTCACTGATCACTCAGTGCTAAAGGCTGTGTAAAACAGAATTGGAGATTTGTTTAGAAGCACCTTGTATCGGTTAGAAAACTGTTCCTGAGAATAGCTGAAAAGACTGAACTATGTGGTACTGAATTCATTGAGATAGACCACTAAGCAGATCTGCATTTGAGATCAGATACTAGTATTTTTTTTTTCATATAATTTTGAAACCTAATTTAGTATACTTCATGTTTTCATTCATTCTGATTTGGGGGTGGTTAATGACACCTTTTTTTGTAGTGTGAAAAACTCAGAACACATATGTATATTTGGTTAACAGGGTCTTTAAGAAAAGGGGCCAGCATTTGAAACATTTTAGGAAGTACTTGATGAGGAAAAATGACATACAAGACACAAAAATACTAGACAATCTTTTTTTATTAAAAAATATTTTTCCATTTAAAAATATTTAATGATTTACTATCAACTTCTACTATAACTGTAGTAGACATCAATAGCAGATAGAGTAGTAGATAGTACACTGTATCTTGCATTTATTACATTCTATTAAGTATTTACACATAATATTAAAAGAGTAGAGCTGATATGGTTAGAGCACAGTAAAACATTTAGAATTGTGAGAGCATCCAAGTATAATACAACACCAATCTTCACAACAAACAAATTAAATAATATCAAAAACACACACAATGAGAATGTGAAAGATTGTGAGTGGTGTAGGTGGAGAAGCTGTGTGCGCACATGACAGCATGTGTGTTTGTGTGCTTGCAGAGTCAGGTGATTCTGATTCTGATGATGATGATGGTGATGATGATGATGATTTCTCTGCATCAGAACTTTGAGGTCTTCATCTCCACATGGCCTAATGTCTTCCTCCTACTCCTGCGCTCACGGCAGTGAAAGAACAGCGAAGTTACCGCCCAGCCAATCAGCAGGCCCACACAGGTCAGCAGTGCAGTGGCCCATGTAGGCAGTGCGTATGAGCATTCCACGGGCGCCGGAGTGTCAGGAACATGAGCGGAAGTGGTGGTCACAGGAGGAGTGGTGGTCCCCAGAGAGGCGCTATTCACACGGGTGAAGATGAAGGGACGATCCTAGTATAGGGAGAGGCAGAAAACCATCATTACATTCTACACAAACAGGGGATGCTGTCATATGATTTGTATATGGTTCTCTTAGAGAAGAAAGACAAGATACATGTTGTCTTTTGCAGCTCATAAACAGACCTTTGTAGGACACTGGATCTTGCTGCGGTCGTGTGTGAAATTGTTGTAGATTTGCTTGCTGCCCACTGGTTCCAGCTGTGAGGAGTGAGAGAAATGGCAGATTTAAGTGCATGGCAATACAAGTGTGTTGTGCCCAGTGTTGCAGTGTAAAGTGGATGTAGTGTGCTGTGGGGGTTTTCTCACCATGTTGTTCCACAGTGCTATGGCCATCCCTGCATGGCCCCTCTCACTGAAGTGAAAACAGTCCACAGAGAAGAAATCGATATCTGGTTGGCCAGCCTGTAACAGAAAAAAACAAACAGATTATTGGTCTGTACTGCATGTGTACTTTATGTGTGTATGGTGTATGTGTATGTGAGTGTGTGTGTGTGAGTGTGTGTTTGTGTGCGTGTGTGTGTGTGTGTCCGTGTGTGTGTGTATATGTGTGGCAGTGTACGGACACTTCATTTACATTGTTCATAGGGACGATAGTTTTCTGGAAGAAAGGCTGGATGACCACAGCAAAGTCCTCCCTTCCATCGTAGCGTCCCCCATTGACCAAAGCCTCAGTTAGTACCTAAACAAACACATAAAACCATATTCACATGTATTCACGTAGAACCACACACACACACACACACAGATGAGAATGCATTCCTGCAAGTGTTTATGAACATGCTGATACAGGCTGGAACTGGGTTTTTAAACGGAACCCCTGAATGTTGGTGAGATCCATCCCATGGGGTGGCACCTCTGTGTCTCTGAGCAGGGCACTCAACCCCAAATTGCTTCAGTACTTCCTGTGGTTAGTTTACTCTAAGTCGCCAGATAAGTGAAGTGTAATGTAATAGTGTCAGCTGATCAATGCCCTCACTTGCAATTCTCTGTTGATCCTCTTCATTTCATATAACTGTGGAGAATTCTCTCCAGGTATCAAGAAACATGGGCACAGGTTTCTGAAACACACACCATTACAAATGTATACAGGGTTGCATACATGCACTTAAAATCATTAAACTAAGTGAAGTTAAGATAGTCAAAGGGCAAAGGTAACATACGGTTGTAGAACTGTGCAACCCAGACCATTGCCCTTGATTTTACGCAAGTCTTCAATTTCCAGAATCTCTGCTACATTTACCAATACTCTGGGTACCTACAGTGAATACAGAAACACACACACACATACACACACACACACACACACACACAAACACACACACACACATATATATATATCAGTCATGTTGGAAATTAAGCATACATAGTTTAAACAGGATAAGAAATATAAATCAAGAGACATAAGATCACCTCACCTCATTGTACAAAATGTCCAAACTTTCCCTCAAGTAATTTCTGTAGTTCAAAGTCGAGAGGCTGGCCTGAGAGAGAGAGAAAAAGAGAGATCATTGTCACTGAACACCATTAACAAACTGGATTCTTTCAACCAATAGCTGTCATATACTTCACTAACCCTGTCGTGACAGTACTGACACAGGTCATTTCCTCCAATGAACAGAGTCACAAGTTTCCAGTCATTCTCCCAGCTCACGTTCTGAAGATAGAAATCAGAGTGTTGTGGATAAGTGAGTGTGTGTGGGTCAAATATCACTTGTCCATATACATTTATAGCTTAGTATATTACAGTTTTTCTCAGTCGCTTTGGTGCTTTTCTCAGATCAGAATGAAAATTCTCATAACTAACTCAAAACTCCTTCACAACAATTAGTCATTTGTGCACATCATAGTAGCAATTTCTCCTTCCTCTGAACAAATTGCAAATGCTTTTGAACATGTATCAGTTGCTTTGTCATGTCAGTCAAAACTATAACTATACTTATGGATGCTGAATAGTTGTTCCCAATAAAACGAATAGTCTTCATTTCATTGCTTGAGTCCTTACATACAAAATTGGTGAACTAGTTATAAAATTCTGTCACAATGCTGTAGAATTGCAAAGAGCATATACAGTAAAACTGTGAAACATACATATTCAGTGTCTTGTACTCACTTACTGCCCTAACTACAGCAATTTGTAACTTTACTGTAGTTTTGAAATTGCTGTACAAGTACTGTATATTGCTGTCTTGAGCATTTTCAGGTAGTGTCACCGAGTTCTGACCATTTTTTGCATGGAAAAACACTGAGAGCATAAACTGTCGTAATGAAAACATGACAAAGCCATTTGAGTATCTTGTTCATAAACGATGGTGTCAAGACTTCTCATTTTGATGACTCTGGCAGTTTCATTTACATAAATACTTGCTTTTGGCTCTTGGAATGGACTATCCATTTTGAACAAGTGACGCTTTTGCAGGTTATCCACTAGGTTTTGCAGTTTGCACTAATTGTTTTGAGAAATGCACTAACTGCTGTGCAAATGTAAATAGTGATGTGAGAAAAGCACCAAAGCGACTGAGAAAAAATGTATGCTATCAGTAATGCCATCGTTTTTTAAGTAGAAATAGAATGCCACGTTTTGAAAGTTCACTCACCTTGTCATTCTTCCATAATGTAATCAGATCTTGTACTTGTCCTGGGATCCCTCTGGAAAAGACAGAAGACATTGACATTGTGTTTGTGACGTGGGTGTGTGTGTGTGTGTGTGTGTGTGTGTGTGTGTGTGTGGGTGTGTGTGGATGTGTGTGTGTGTGAGTGTGTGTGCATGTGTGGCAACCTACGCTGCTTTAGCCCCACTAACTGCCACGTTAAAACCATTTGGCCTTCCACCCTGCCCCTTGGAGAAACCATAGACATCAGGGTTGAACTTCTTTAGAATATCTGGAATATCACACAGAGAGACAGAGGGAAAAAACAGATGAAAAGATGAAAGCAACAGAAAAGAATGGAGTAAATAGGTGGACTAAAGAAACACACTAGAAAAAAAGAAAAAAATATGTGTAGGAAAGAATCAGGAGAACACGCTCACTTGGTAAAGTAGAGACTGTCTCCAAGGTCTCATCTCCTCCAATACTGCAAAGACAAGCAACCTCTTTTTCAGTATCATCAGACACATACACCCCTTAGATTAGATTGTTACTCAGAGAACTAATGTACATACTGTGCTGTATTGCTAAGTCAGTCTATGTTTAGAACATCCAGTTTTTCTCAGTCGCTTTGGTGCTTTTCTTAGATCAGAATGAAAATTCTCATAACTATTAGTTCAACCTTCACAACATTTAGTCATTTGTGTACATCATAGTAGCAATTTCTCCTTCCTCTGAACAAATTGCAAACGCTTTTGAACATGTATCAGTTGCTTTGTCATGTCAGTCAAAATGAACTATACTTATGGATGCTGAATAGTCGTTCCCAATAAAACTAATAATCTTCATTTCATTGCTTGAGTCATTACATACAAAATTGTTGAACTAGTTATCAAATTCTGTCACAATGCTGTAGAATCGCAAAGAGCATATACAGTAAAACTGTGAAACGTACATATTCAGTGTATTGTACTTACTTACTCACCTAACTACAGCAATTTGTAACTTTACTGTTGTTTTCAAATGGCTGTACAAGTACTGTATAGTGCTGTCTTGAGCATTTTCAGATACGTACTGTAGTGTCACCAAGTTCTGACCTTTTTTTGCATGGGAAAACACTGAGAGCATAAACTGTCGTAATGAAAACATGACAAAGCCATTTGACTATCTTGTTCATAAACAATGGTGTCAAGACTTCTAATTTTGATGACACTGGCAGTTTCATTGACATAAATACTTGCTTTTGAGGAATGGACTATCCATTTTGAACAAGTGACGTGCTTTTGCAGGTTATTCACTAGGTTTTGCAGTTTGCACTAATTGTTTTGAGAAATGCACTAACTGCTGTGCAAATGTTAATAGTGATGTGAGAAAAGCACCAAAGCGACTGAGAAAAATTGTAGTATAACAATACATGGGCTTCTGTGGTCGCGTAATGAGTATTACAAAACAAAGATTGATAGACAGACAGATGGATGGATGGATAGATATATAGATAGACGGATAGATAGATTGATGGATGGATGGATGGATAAATAGATAAATAGATCGATAGATCGATAGATCAATAGATAGACGGATAGATAGATGGATGGATGGATGGATGGATATATAGATAGACGGATAGATAGATAGATGGATGGATGGATGGATGGATAAATATATAGATAGATAGATAGATGGATGGATGGATAGATAAACTAATATAGGTAAAGTAGTGCACTAATGAGGGAATGATTTAGGACTGCGACAGCTCACCACCATGATACTCCTCGCTCCTCATTTCGCAGCTGCAGTATATCATTAGCTTTTGCTCCAAAGCCTGCCTACAATGGGGGAGACATTTACGTAAGATGAAAAATAAGATAACACGATCTTTGACAAACATGCTCACACACACACACACACACACACACACACACACACACACACACACACGCACACATACACACACACAAATACAAAGTATGTGCATACTCACTGTGATTGAGTCTCCCAGTGAGGCCACCACATTAATATCTCCAGGTCGTAGTCTGTGAACTGAAAGGAGAGAAGTATTAGGCCCCTAACAAACCAAAGCCATTTAAGGCCAACGGAATTATTGTCTAGAGAATTCTAGAAAATTCTGTCTCACTCTTTAATCACTCTAGTTCCTCACATCTACATCTAATCTCTAGTTTGCTTGGAGATTTGTACTCACCTGACGTGGGCACGGTGGGGGAGGGAGCTGTATCTGTACAGGAGAAATCACTGCCCCAGTTCTACAGGAAGAAAAATGACAGGAACATGTGCGCCCGTGCACATGTGAACATGTGAAGCCCAGAGAAAAGGCAGATTGAGTGGCTTCCACTAAACTCCTGACAGGTGACTCCAAGACTGACAAATTGACACAAATTTAGATGCAATCCACACCAGAGAAGGGAGATGCCCTATGAACCGGGATATGTCGAGCAATAAATGGTGGAAATTGGAGCGACAGAGGTGGGCCACGTGCTCTAAGTAGCAACAGGTAAGTGGCCCTAGAGGTAAGTCGCCTTTTTCTTCAGCCTGTATCCTACCATATTTTCACTCTGTGACACCTCCCAGCCACAGAAAACAAACTTGTAATGTGATTAATGACAAAAAGGGAAGTCTAACCATGTAACTAATAGCTGCCAGTCTAGGACATCAAAGAGAGAGATCCTTACATTGATCGGAGGTGGACTAGTAGGAGGTTCTGGGTATGTGTAGTCACTGTTCTTGTAGGTCCGCAGAAAGGGGGCGCTCTGGCGTTTAAAAAAAAAAAAAAAAAAGGGTTAAGGAATGTTAAGCACTCTTATGGATCTTTCTAAGCATTTTAAAAGCTCTTATGGATCTTTTTAAGCATTTTAAAAGCCTACCTGCGATGGGCACTGCAGAGATATGGCTGCAGAGAAATCGTATGTGGATGTCTTGTTGCCTACTGGTTCGAGCTGGTACAGTCATAGGAGAGAGAGAGAGAGAGAGAGAGAGATTACTACATTATTTGTCTTCATGATCTTGAAGGCTGATGTGGTGATGGGGGATGCTAGATGAGAAGATCGTCACCATGTTGTTCCAGAGAGCTCGAGCCATCAGCCCGTGAGCCTTCTCACTGAGGTGAAAACAGTCAGGCGAGAAATAAGACCGATCTGGCCGCCCATCCTGACAAAGAGAACAACAGAGGGGGAGATTAGGGAGAATGAAGAGCAAAGGCCATTCGACATGTAACAATGAGGTGGGTATGCAATGCTCCTTACCTCCAGCAGGGGGATCACAACCTCTCTGAAGAAGGGCTGCAATACCACTGTGAAGTTGTCGTGTTTGTCATAACGACCCGAGTCCACCAGATACCTCATACCACGCTAAGACATAAACACACACACATACACACATATATACACACACACACACACACACACACACACACACACACACACACTCACACACAACAAATGTTGAGACATTTTGGCTGTGCAGACCTGAAGCAAGTCAGTGTTGTTACAGTATGTTATTAGCCTGTATGTGCAGTAGAGAAATGCACAGTAAAACTGCATGATTTCTGAATATGTGTAAATATGGAGAAATCTGTTTTTTCCCTCATTACCTGATAGTCTCTGTTGGTATCCACAAGTGTCTGGAGCTCCTGAGTCCCCTCTTTGGGCTTCAACACACACCGGCAAAGAATGCTACAGACCAACATCAGAACTATTACTACTGAAACCAAACGCAACATACCATAATTTCTCTACTATTAGCCGTGGTTTATATATTGACTTTGCTTAATTTCTTTAGCTATGAGGTTAATACACAGGGGCAGTTAATATGGTGTTTTTTTAACTTGTATAAAACACTGTCCTGCGGCTTATACACAATGTGGCTAATACACAGGAAATGACTGTAACACACACCAGTGACCCTACTGACCGAACACAACACAGTAGAGACATTACAGCCTAGTGAACCACTTCACAAGAGCATCTCTGCAGCCACATTTCAAGAGAAGAGTAGAGAGGAGGAGAAAACTGAGGACAGTTGGAAAGAAAGACAGAAGAAAGAAGAGAACATATAGAATGAGCAAAGAAACACATACAGGTCAAGAAGTAAAGGACAAGTACTCACTTGACCAGAAATGTGGGGCAGTTGACACTTTTGTCCAGGTGCAGTTGTCTCAAAGGCACAATATTCATCACCTCAACAAGATTTACAAAAACTCGGGGCACCTAAATGATACAGATGGCATATAGGCAACATATATACAGAGGCGTCATGCCAACACAAGGATCTATACAAATGCACACAATCATATAAGTTCATATAGACTGTATATTGACATTTTATTAAAGGGACACAACTTTTAAGAAAAAACTGATTGTTTTCAGTGACGTTTGGTGTGTTTTTTACGTCAAGTTCTCACCTCTGCCTGAAGGATGTCCAGAGCCTCTTTAACACGACTCACAATGTTCGCAGTTGAGAAGTACAGCTGTAGTGTTGTACATAAAAGTATTCCTGTTTAGTCTGAGTATGGGAGGGTTTGGTGCATCTAATGAGTGATGATGTATCCTATTGGGTTCATTGTTTAGAGTCTCCAGTCAGAGGCGCCTCTCAGTAGACAAAATACCTAAGTGACTAAAGGTCTCCTATGTAGCTTGAATGCTAATCCTCATTTTGGATAAAAGCGCCTGCAAAATGAATAAATTCAAATTTAAATGTAAATAAAATGTCTTATAAAGTGCACTTACGCTGTCAGAGCAGTGGTCACACAGGTCATTGCCTCCGATGAACATGGTAATCATCTTCCAGTCATTCTGGAAATCGATTCTCTAGCACAGACAAAGACAATGTTTGGGCTCAAGCAGATTTCATGAACAGGTTAGATACCAAACTTTGTGAGTGAGAGAGTGCGGGTGAGCAGATGTATGGGCTGCTTACTGAGTCATTCTTCATCCTCTGAATGAGTACACGTGCCTGCGTTGGCATATCACTGGAACGGAAAATCAATTACTGTAATTAAAACTCCAGATTCATTTCAATGTCACTCAAGCACAGATAGGTTCGTTAACTGACTTTAATGAGAAAGGTGGGAGAGAGAGAGAGAGCGATAGAGAGAGAGAGAGAGAGAGAGAGAGAGAGAGAGAGAGAGAGAGAGAGAGAGAGAGTAGAATAGACAGACTTACTGGGCATTGGCTCCAGGTACAGCCTGGTTGAGAAAAGCCGTGGGGGAGTTTTCACTCCCTGTCCCCAGTGCGAAGCCCACCAGTGACGGATTGAATTCACGCAAGATGTCTGCACACAGATACGCAAACGCACACACAAAGGAGAACAGAACCTTAGCAGAACCTTAGCAGTGAGATCAATATATATCCATTGCATTCCCAATGCACACAGATCTGGCACATAATAGCTTATGTTTGATCTCACATAGTCTTAATGGGGATGTATGAGGAACTGTAATGTATTCTGATTTGTGGTGGTACCCCCATAGATTATGAGATATCACTTCCAAAATGTCCAAATTATGTCCAATGAGTGTGTATAATCTGGACTTTACCATCATGATAACGAAACAATCACATTTTATTGAGACTCTGATTTGAGTTTATGGTGCACTAATCTCTCTCTTTCTCTCTCTCTCTCTCTCTCTCTCTCTCTGTGTGTGTGTGTGTGTAAGTATAACAAATGGTGTAGAGACTGATGTATGAAGTGATGACGTACTGGGAAGAGTGGTAACATTGGTGAGGTTTTCATTGCCCCCAATGCTGAAAGAGGAGATGGAGAACAAATGCAATCAAATGGGAGCTAAGTACTTTTCGGCCTGTTTTTGAGCTTAGCATAACATTTGGCAGAGAGATCCATGAGCCTACCCACCACCATGACAGGCCCCTGTACTCAGTCATGACATCTAAGAGATTGCCGGGAGCAGATCCTGCACCATTGGCTGCCTATGGGGCACAGAGGAGGAAATGACATCAAAATGTTTTAGAGATCATACTTTGCTGAGAGCCAATTTGCACACACACGTACACACGCAAGCACACACGCACATGCACACGCACACACACAGATTTTCACTTACTGTCAAGGAGTCACCCAAGGCTGCAACCACTTTAATATCGCCTGGGCGCAGTGCATGAACTGTTGAAAGACAGAGAGTAGTGATGGTGAGCTCATGAATCATGTCAAAAGAATGTCAACATGATCATGTCAACATGAATCAATCAACAGAGGAGATGTCCTGAGTCCACTAGCAACTGGCCGCTTACCTGAGGTGGGGGTTGAAGGGGAGGGGGTCCGGTCTACACAGGGGAGTTCACTACCAGTTTCCTGTAAAACACACACACATATAAGCCAGACATATCACAAAGTCAACCATGTTGTGAGATGTTTCGTGGTATTTTGCTGTGAACGGGGGAAAAAATGATGAAGAAATACATATGGACAAAGAAAATGAGAGAGTGAGGGAGAAACTCACAGGATCCAGTCGAGGTGCTGATTGTGAGTCTGTGCTCATTCGGGAGCCTGATGGGGAGTTTTCTTGGGTGCGTAGGTACGGCATCTCCTAACGAGAAAAGAAAAATAAACAAACAACAATTTAAATATGTTTATTTAAATATGTTTGTTAAAAATATGCATGGTGCCATGCCCAATGTGATTCCACACTTTCCCACCACCAAATCTGTAGCAAGATCTTGATAAAACAATGAGGTGAAGGGTCAGCTGGTCAAAGGTTTATTCACCTCAGTGGGACAGACGATCCTTGTGAGGTTGTCACCAGACACTCCAGGCTGATCCTTCATTGGCTGCAGCTGTACGAAGCACAAAGGTGATTGATTATCACAGGAACCTTTTCTCAATTCACTCATTGTATTTTCCCTCTCCATGACCCTTTGAGGCCACAGTCATCAGTAAGGATATCGATATCGCCATGTCTGTTATTAAGTTCTAGAATTATCTCTGATGCATCTTTGTCATCTCTGGACGTCTATGGTTCAGGTGTATCAGTGAAATTTCAACCACTTCAGACAATGACAGGAAAGCAGCCATCAAACCACACCCAATCAAGCTGGGTGTAATCGTCCTCAATCTAAGATTATCTACCTGTAAAATTAATCTGGCACAATAAAGATGATCCGCTGAG
The DNA here is from genome assembly GCF_046254945.1 of Alosa pseudoharengus. Classification (NCBI taxonomy): domain Eukaryota; kingdom Metazoa; phylum Chordata; class Actinopteri; order Clupeiformes; family Clupeidae; genus Alosa; species Alosa pseudoharengus. The sequence goes on along the minus strand of NW_027468680.1, from coordinate 15,765,031 downwards.
TTCATTCACCCTGGGTAGCTAGGTGTCCTTCCAATACCATACATATCTACAGCTTTTTTACTGCATAATACTCAACTTAATTGGGAACGCATCTTGCACACGCAAAGTCATGAAGGCAACAAAGAGAGGCTACAGTAGATTGTGACTTGCAAGGTTATTCGGTTCTCACTACTGACCATTTTAGGATACAATCAATGTGATTTGGAACAAGGAAAGGAATATAAAGACTATTCTACTACTTTGCCTTTGTAGAATGGAATTGGTGAGTCGTCAATAATTTGTTTTCCAAGTATATATGAAGCATGTGATAATCCGAGCCGACTGAAACGCATTCCATCAGAAATGTGAAGCAACATGTCATTACATACTTTCATTTCCAATGCAATGAAGGCTGCTTATAACAACTTAATATCGTCTATATTATTGTTAATATTGTGCTATGTTGCTCAAACAAATATGGCTTGTATACAAGAGCTGGCAAAATGGCATTATGAGAACGTAAAGACGTAAAAGTGCCAATGTACCATTTAGAAGTCAAACATCAACTTCTAGATTCATCACAATCAACTAAAAAACTTGTCTTTTTTTTTTGGGGGGGGGGGGGGGGGGGGGGGGGGCACCACAAAGCAACTTGCTTAGGGAACCAAAATGGCCCGCAGCGGCACTGGTTACAATCCACACTCTATGCACTGATAAACCACTCACCATCTCAGCCCAAAGTCGCAGGGTGTGCTGGTCAGTCGTCTGGTCAGTGGTGAGGGGACTGGAGACCAGCACAGCACTGAAGTCGTCTCTCTTACCAAACCACTGACGAGCTGCTAATAAATCTGACAAAGACTCCTGGACATGTCACAGACACACACACACACACACACACATGCAGGAACACCCATACAATTTAATACATGCCTTAAAATTTCACTCTGAAAATTATACACATAAGCTATAGACATAGCACAGACAATCAGAACTAACAGGGTAATGCTTTTAAACATATAAATATTAGTAATGTACATTTACACAAATGTATAATTGATCCTTTACCTGCAGAGCACCAGTTAGTATTGCTTTCTCCAGTGTGCCTCTGTTTGAGCTGCTAACATCTTCACAGGTGCTGAGGGAGAGAACACATACCATGAGACGAATACCCTAACCTCATAAACACACAAAGCCACAGACATAGACATACACTCACACACACACACACACACACACACTCACACACACACACACACCTTTTTTTGCAGAGACAAGCTCAGAAGCTAATTAACTTACTAGATGACTTCACTGTTTTCGCTCCACAATACAATACGGACCAGGGTGTGATGCAGCTGTTGGTACAGACACTGATACATCAAGGTATGCACAATACATGATAAATACAAATACAAATAAAATTCTGTTTTCTGTTTTTTTTTCCTCTTCACATTTTCACTAAAAAAAGTATGCAGCATTATTCTCTACTGTTGATCTTTCATCTTTCAGTGCATGAGTAGTAGCTACTAGCTAGTTAATCTGTGGCCGACTGTATGTGTTACATGTGTAGTGTGCGCTGCCTTTACCCGACTCTGCAAGGTGCTCAGCATCACCTCCACCTTCTTTGTGGCTGAGGACACAGCTCCATCCTCCTGATGTTTTGAGATGGAGAGAGAGAGAGAGAAGGACAGGGTAGGGTAGAAAGGAGAGCACAAAATGAGTTTGATCCGCTCCGAAACACAGATTCATTTGAATGATTGGTTGGAGAGATCTGTGATCGGCTGTCTGACCTGGCCTGGGCAGACTTGGAGCTCATCCACACTGACGAACACAAGCAGGAGCCTCCACACCTGCTCTCCTTCCACAACCTGCACAGCACAGAGGCAGATGCAGAGACAGGTATAAGCACAAGCATGCGTAGACCAGCACCAACAGAGGAGAGCATGTACTGGAGATATAAAGCACTGTGGCCATGACAAATGTGGACTGATGTGGAATGTGGTCATGTGGACATTACCTCATGACTGCTGAGGTACAAAGCCAAATCCTCTGCTTGCTCAAGCGGATCCCTGCATGCACACACACACAAACACACACACACACACACACACACACACACACACACACACAGTGTATACAAAAGGTGCTATGATGGCAAACCATATACATTTTTGGATCGATGGTGTGTGTTGTTACCTGTTTTTGAAGGTAGACACATCTGGAAGCACGGTGGCCAGATGTGGATTAAATAGGGACAAGATCTCTGCAAGAGAAGGAGTTTAGGAGTTTAACAAACACATTATGTAACAGATATGATCTTTTCAATTTTTATCTTCTGGATAATAATCTAGATCTCACTTCTTTGTGATGTAATGTAGCATGGCCCCTTTTTTTATCATGGCGGAATGAAGACAAAGCTTTTCAAGTGCCGACTGCTGTTATCAGAGTCCATAGGCAGATCATTTAGCAGATATCATAAACAGTAGGAGGCTGGAGTGAAATATGGCGTCATGTGTAGTGGAAATTGATTGGTTGGGAGCTTGATGATTAAGTGCTTGGGTGTTACAGTAATATTGTCAAGGACAGAAGCTAAGCAGGGGTATGTTGATTTAATAACTTGAATAGACAAGCAAGGTCATTGAATGTAAATAAATGAAATCATTATTTGTTTTCCAACTGCAACAAGTAAGTTGTTGGTTCTAATATGAGTCACAGAATAAGATCTGTGTCTGAATTGCAATGGCTGAAGAAATTATGCAGCAGTAATCTGAGGTGCTTATAATCTCCGCAGTATAAAGAGAAAGATGACTGAGAGTTGATATGTTATAATCACAAATAATATTCTTGCAGTGTAAAAAATCAAGATGGTGAGATAAAACCTTTTCTCATGATTTTTTCTCAGTCGCTTTGGTGCATTTCCCGAATCATAATTAACATTTGCACAACAGTGCATATATAAAACAATTAGTGCAAGCTGCACCGCATAGTGGATAACCTGCAACAGCGCGTATCTTGCTCAAAATGCTTAGTTTATGCCTCAAAAGCTATACATTATGTCAATGAAACGGTCAGTGCAATCAAAATTACAAGCCATGATGCCATTGTTTCTGTCACTGTTTCTGTCTTTTGTCAATATGACAGTTTACTCTGTAAGTATTTTCTAATGATCGATCAATGCGCAAGGCAGCACTATTTTCTATACATCCTGATGTTACTGCCTGTCAGGTCACATATATTTATATATGCTAGACTAAGACAAGTGCAGTAGTTATGACAGCTTGTTCAACACATTTGCATGTTATTACAATGAAGCGATGAAATAAGGCCAATTTGTTTTATGGGGTAGGACTATTCAGCATGGAACCAGTATTGTGCATTTTGACCACCTCCCCATTAGCATATAACCCCACTAGCCCATATTGTCCTTGACCGCCAGACATTCTTTCACACAAACACGGGCATTTGTGAGCGTTTTTGGGTAACCAGGTGGTAACCAGGTATGCCATGCTGTTGGAGGGGCAAACAAATGCTGCATCGCCATTGAAGTCACATAGAAAGGAGCTGGCTCAAGAGTAATACAAATATTTTATCATGTTTATTTGTATAATGAAAGCACCGTTTTCATAGCCATCCATGTGTGTTCACTTCTGGCTCCTTGGCTATCATAACTAGAACACTAAACATATTGGAGGTGCCAAATGTTGAGTTACTCCAGTCTAGATTTTTTTGATGTTAATCACTCTTATGATATATTGCTATTGTCTATCCAAAGTGAAGCGCCTGTTTCGAAGTTAACTGATGGTCAAATCAACCAAAACTCTGATATTGTTTGCACCTCCAAGTGGTCTGTGTCGTAAGTTTGTGTGAAAGAATAGTATGATTAGGCAAGGACGGATAGACGAGAGCACCACCTCTCCATTAGCATAACATGTCCTTGACCTTCAGAGATAGTATGATTAGACAGGGACACACAAAAGGGTGACAGAGGAGCTTTCTCACTGACATTGTCTTTATCTAAGTCTTCATAACGAATGAATTTAGTGAAAACACTGTTGTTTTATGCTCATATGACCCGTTAATGAATAACAGATATAAGGACTGTGGCGGGGATCACTCAGAGGTTAAGGTGGTGAAAAGTCAGGCGGCTGTTTACCGCTGAGGATATCTGAGTGTTTGAGACGACGGAGCTTTGCGGCCGTGACAACGCATGGATGGAAGAACGATTCAAACTTACCAGCCATCATGTAGAAAACGTGAGTCGCTTGTGGACTGTG
>NW_027468680.1:15570781-15758281 GCF_046254945.1 Alosa pseudoharengus | reverse complement strand
GTTGTATTTTCATTACAACAACTTTAAGAATGCAATAGTTGCAAATGGACCATGATGATCGACATACACAATTAATTAACAGACATTTATGAACAGTAAAGAAATCATTCTTTAATGTTTGGACAGCATATTATAGAGGTCTTAAACAATTTTATAGTCAAAATCAGTCTGGTTACTGACTGATTTTTGTGCTTTAGCAAGTTCTCACAACAAATTAGGGCATTCTGATTCACGACAAATTAATCAGAAAAAAGTTTGGCAAAATTGAGGACAATCAGGAACAGACCAAATACAATTATTTATTTGTATTGTGCATTGAGAATGAACTGCATTTAAACATAATTCTGTTATATGTTGACCTATAGGTAACCACAATAAATTCTTTTTGCAGCCATGCTGGAACAGACATACACTATTTAGGCATACCTGTTAATGTTGAAAGAAGCAGAAGCACTGATATAGCCACTAATGTCCATCTTTGGATTCCCATGATATCTAGCGAGAATGGCCACAGCTGGAATGATTTCTGCTGCAATGCTGGTAAGAGAGTGGTGGTGTGGACTGTCTGTTGAGATGTACAGTTTGGCACCCTCCTCATACACTTCTCTCGTCCCCACTGCTGGCTTTTATCAGCTTGTGTGTCCTTCAGCCATCTCACTCTGTCGTGTTCCGAGATGGGTGTGTGTGTGTGTGTGTGTGTGTGTGTGTGTGTGTGTGTACGTGTGTGTGCGTGTGTGTGTGTGTATGTGTGTGTGTTTATTTCAATGGAAAAGTGCATGTTGAGTAACTTTATTGTCCCAATTTATGCGACAGTAAGTCCAGGAAAGCATAAACGCCAACAATTCTGGAAGAGCTGCAAATCCTGCCATAATCAAATTACGTATAATCACATGACTGAAGCAAAGATAACACCAAGAGACACAACAGCACACCACATGAGTACACAAACGTCTAGTAAACAATTAACATATTCAAATAAAATAGGAGACTAATATCCTAAAACTGAATGGTTAGAAAAAGAAACAAACCATTAGCGCCTTTTAAGCTACTGCATTTTAGACTATATGGTGTTATTATACAGACTAAAACAAGCATTGTTCTTAATATAACAACATATACTGTATGTGTGATCTCCATCGATCATGATCATGGTCACAGGAAGATGGGAGGATGAAGAAATCAGACCTCTGTATACCTGTGTCTATAACAGTGTACTGCATGTGTGACAACAGTGAGGAACGGCATAAAGATAGGCTCTGATTAGATTAGATTAGAATGAATCAGATTAGATTAATTTTGATTAGATAATCAGTCATTACAAAATAAATCAGATTAGATTAATTTTGATTAGATAATCAGTCATTACAGATCTTTACTGAGTTTGTGGTTTTATGAACTTTTACAATAATACATTAGAGAGACAGAGAGAGAGAGAGAGAGAGAGAAAGACTTTTTGACTTTTAAAACTCTTTATGGAATCATTCTATGGATCAAAAACACTTTAAAAGCCTCATTTCCCGCTCCCCAACCATCAACGTGGTGGTACAAAACACAATTAAATCACCAATTGCTTTTACCTTTTTAAAGAAAATGGGATCCATTTGGTCTTCATGAACATTCTTTGCACAGCAGGAGTCATCTCTTGCGAATGTTTTCACATGTTTTCATTGGGTTCACACATTTCTTACACCCTTTTGCAAAACAGTTAACACAGATGTCATTCAAAGACCCCAAACTATTGGTTTCCCTGTGCTAAACGAAAGGAAAACATCTTTTCACAGGTGGTAGAGATCCCTTGCAGAAGTCTGAATCTCTGATACACCTGTGTGAAACTCCTTTGCACAATTCTTCAATCAGCAATCATTCATTATCCATAAGAGATGCCATGTCTGTTCTGTATTGCTATTTGCAATTATGGAGCTATAAGGCACATTTAGGCTAGAAAAAGTACTGCATTGCCTATTTGGTGAAGAAAACACAAAAGGTATTTACTGTAGGTCTATTTCGATGAAAAAATTACAAGTTGTAGTAAAAATGCTCATTTTGAGAACTATATTTTGCATTTTATTGTCCAGTGTGTAATGATTGATTGAAATCCCACAGTGATTTGACCACAGGATGCTGTTTGAAGGCAAAAATTGCTTAAATACTCACTGCTCTGGGTATTTGTGTACACTACCCCTGGGTAAAATGCAGAGGACAGCACCAGGGGCGATTCTAGACCTAGAGCTTTGCTGGGGCACAGGCCCCCAACTCCCAATACATTAAAAAAAAAAAAAAAATGAACTGTGCGCGCAATATGAAATAAATGGCTAGCCTGATTTGGACCATCACATATCTCCCCTAGGTCACAGACATCCTCCTCCATACTCGACAGTTCGAATAGTTTTACATCTAGCCCCCATCATGTCCTCATCCGTCTCTTGCCTGTCTCTCTCCTCCTCCTCCTCCTCCTCCCCCTGCCTGGTACTGGACTGCCCAGCCTGTGCTCTTTCTCCCCTCTCTTCTCCTTCTCTTCGACCTTCTTCTCCTCCTCCTCCAGCACTCTCAATTGTTGTAGCAGCCACTATCCAGCAACATCCAAACACATAGGCATAAGTAGGCCTATACTCACTGCATGAATTTAATAGGCTTTCCTACTAACACAAGGGAAGCTTATTTTTAGTCAAAATTGAGATATACTTCCCTCCCAGGCAAGGGTCCTATAGACATCCTGGCAATACTGCAGTTCTTTGTAGCTTAAATAGCCTACTAAAGCCTTCATACTGACTTTTGGTGATAATTTGCAAATGTAGCCTATAACTAGACTGCATTTCCGGCGGGAACTGCAAAAGTGTGCTTGCCCTGGTCCGGTCACCAACATGAGCAGACAGTGGCATACGCTATGCTGAACCTGGCTTGATCCAAGCATTCTAACAGTGCCTTTCAGTGTTGGAGCAGTGGCAATACCGCAAAAGCTCTAGGAGAGGGCTATTCAACTATTGACTTGCGGGGTGAATGCGGCTCGTTGGATTTTACCTGTGGCCTGCCTTTGAATTTAGCTTCTATGACTAAGATCAAATCAATAAAATAAAACAACAGCAGTGATTGGCTGCAAAAAATAAATAATGTCACGTGTCTTGCACCTCTCAAACTGGGCTATCAGGTAACCTAGAAGAATTGAAATGATGAAATATGACTAAGGAATTCAAATGCTGCTTGTCAGGATACTTTTTTGTCAGGATACTTTTTCACTGATTTATTTTAAAAATATGAGCTATGAGTGTGAATGTTATATATTCCATCCCCTAATTCTGTTTTACTGGTTTATTTGACAAATAATCTATATGGATTTGCTCTATAAAGACCTTATGTCTGTTTAGGATTGTTTTTCTGAGCCTATTGATGTATCTCAAAATAAAGTAATGTCCACAACATTAGTGATGTTTTTTTTTTGTGTGTGAATGTATTTTACTTAAAGCTACCTTGTGTAAGAACTTCTCCCATCTAGCGGTGAAATTCTATATGACAACCAACTGAATATTACTTTCTAGACCCTCCCATTCCGAGCGCATTTTAACTCCTACGGTGGCCGTTTCATGCCAAGGTTAACATGGCTTCCAGTAGCCTACTACGACTTCGTCCAGTGTTCCTTCCAGCGATGAGGTTACTTTAGAAAACAATACACATTGCATTTAATTATATAGCCAGTAAACATGTTGGTTATGACCTCTATGTAAAGTGAATAACAGTTTTACGTTATCGTTATTTTGGTAGGCTACTATTTCATTGCTAGCATCAGCTATTCCCAAACGAATGCATGCTAATGTTAGTACAGTATCAGTGCTATCTTTATTCTGTATGTACGAGATTAATAGTGTAAGGCAATGTTTACAGCGTAGCCTACTATTTTTCTCAGTGAGCAGAGTCAGAGATCAGTCGATGCTACGGAGGTGCGAGGGAAAGGTAAAAGGAAGAGGGAAAGGTAAAGAGAAGCCAAAAGACAGAGCCGGTGGCAGAGGATCGAGACCTCCTAGGCAAAGAAGAAGACTCTCCAAAGATGACGAGGAGAGAGTGGAAGAACTTCAAAGACAAAGGAGAGAAGCAACGGAGGTTTGTGTTTTTAATATATTTCTCTGAACAGTATCAATTCAATGACACCGAAATTAGCTCGGAAGCTGCACCAGGCACGTTCGTTTTCGTTGCGTCTGCTGCAACTAGCATACACCAGAAAAAAATAGACCATTCTTCTAAAATTGATTTTACGCGTTGCGAACGGAACGCTTCAGTTACGCGCTTGGTGTAGCTTCCCTGTTTGTATCTCCATTGTTTATATGTAGCAATTTCTAGCTGTTGCCAGTCAACTGCATGATGTGTTGTCTGCCAGTGAAATCATGACACATATAATTACGTTATGGTCTATAGAAAATGTTTTCACCTTTTCATTGTCCATACACATAGTATTCTTCATTTTGTGTAAACACTTGAAAAATGACAAGAGTACTGTTACTACTTTGCTAACCATCTAACTTTGCTACCTAAACAAGCCTATCTGATCTTATTTTTTGTGTCTTATTTCTTTAGAGATTTGTGGATGGAATGAGCCTGCAAGATCACAGGGACCTCACCACACAGTTGCTAGCGAGGCAGCCTGGTCTGGTGTTTGATGCATTGATGATGCATCAGCGCAGACATGTCATCCCCCAACCTGTGCCAGGGATGCCTTGGTGTACCTGTACACACTGCAGAGACATGCCAACCGATCGAGAGAAAACCTGTGTGAGCCTTCTGCCTCACTTCACACAGTACTGCCTAGATGAAGGTTTTCTCCGGATTCACAGGGAGGACATCACAGTATTAGGCTATGTAAGAGAGCCAGATGACAAGAGTGTTCAGATATGCTGCCTACAGACATTTCATTTTCTGGCTGCATGGGTCTCTAGGACAGGGTAATATAAAAAGAGTGATCCCAAGTTGCTGTGTATTTTGCTTTTATGAAAATAAAATATTTTTGTTATGAGACCATTCATGCTGTATTTCTTATACATTACATCCACAAACTTATAATAAAAAAGGAGCTGTAGTAATTTACCTTTTGAAACACCAAATGACAGTAACATGGTCAATAATGTTATTTGCAATATATATTTATTTACAGAAAGTAACAAATTATGGTATTTACACCCATTTACACAACCCTTCCTTTTTCATGGTGCCTTTGAAGCAACATGGACCAGCAATAGGGATCATTCTAAATGCGCAGCCTCCTGGAAAGCTGCTCCTGTGGAAGACATGAGGTGCCATTAGACATACACACCATTTTATAGTTCAACATATTGTTATTAATCTGTACAGTGCTATTTCGCCTAGACTGAGTTACAGGCAAAGGCAAGTGCATCACATACCAAGACCTCTGCTGACTTGTGTCCGCATCAGCTCTGATATAGGGGGTGGAGGTATAGGGGGGACGACACCAAGTCTTCTTGGGTCATTGGGCCGAAGGCTGCTCCTTCGAGGCATCCCAACTCCACTCGTGAGTCTCTTGTTTATAATTTTCCCCTGCAGTTCTGAGATGTATTCATATGTTTTCTCAGATTTCAGGGCGTACAAGCTGTATCGTCTTGCATGTTTGTTGTACAGTCTTCGGAAACTGTAATGGCACAAAGGTAAACTATTACAGGTCAATTACTCATTACAACAACTGACAAACTGGAGAGCACATACCAATCCCAAACCACTGTGTGCCTGTGGGTTTACTTTACAAGACAATACTGCATGTATTAAACTTACATTTGTTTGCCCTCAGATGTAGTTCTTGTTGGTCTGTTGCAGTGGAAATTGTAGTCAAGAGCTGCCAGCAGAACTCTTGCCTCATAAACCGGGGGAGTGAAAGCAAAGCGCTTACTGGCATACATCAGAACATGGTTCTGGAATGACTCCAGGTCTGCTGTTGATCTGTTCGAATAGAAAAGAAATCACACACACATCCACATTAGTGTGTGCATACATACATACACACACACAATTTGTGTACAATGTTACATGCTTTACCTGAAACGCAGATATTTGTGGACATCCTTCAGCCAACGCTTGTTGAAAACAATGTCCACTAAGGCTTTGTGAGACTTAGAATCTCTCTCGATCCACTCCTTCCCTTCTCCCAGATCGCTGTGTTGGCAGCTTCCCATTTGCCACGTGTGGATGTTGCAGACATGGTGACAAATGCCAATCCAAAGTGCCTGTGCAAAAAATACAAATATAATACATAATATATAAAACAAATTGTTATACAGAAAAGGGTCCCCATAGTACAAATATATATATAGATATAGTGGGAGCTACCAGCTACAATCAGTACAATAACAATCCTGCTTACAAGGAACTGCTCTTTGGTGTCAGCAGTCTTGCAACACCACCAAAAATGGTTGACGATGTCCTTCAACCAGTGGAGGAGAATGGACTGTCCTTTCACCTTCCCTGCCTTTGGGAAATAAAAACAAAATACTGAGGTATTTCAGAAATTGTCCATGGAGAGCTAAGAAAATGCATATTTCATCCCAACAGTAAACTACAGCCAATGATTCCCATGAGTCTTGAAACTTACAGCAGCAAGTTTCTTGGCCAGATTCTTGGCACCGTGCCACATGTCCAGACTGTGATGAATTCCAAGGTCCTTGTATTTGCCTTTGTCTTGGTCTGTGAAGTGGGAAATCATAGCATTTCACAACATCTCTTTTTGCAATATTTGTATTCATATATGTTATCAGAGGAGCACTTACTCATAAGGGCTCCAATCTGGATATGAGCATCTGTGCAGATCTCCACCAGCTTTATCTCTCTGGAAAGCTTGTCCACAGTCTGGATAAATCCCTCCTTCTCCATGATGTTGGAGTTCCACGATGTATGCCGCTTGTCTATTGTTGCTACATGAATGATTTCCTTGGTGTCAAGCTCCATCGTGGTGTAGCTGCAGTACTGGGCACAATGCCCTGGTGAATCATTTCTGCCATCCCCTGTAAAAACCCAGGCATATTTCGTAGTAAGGTTATATAATAAACATATGTCATTGCTGCAAGTAATTTATACATGCACCATTTCAACATACCTAGCACCACAACGTCTTTCCCTTGAAGGCGACGGATGGCCTCGGTATTCCTTTCTTCCCAGTATTCCTTGACTGCGTCAACACAGTATGTGTCTTGGATTGTGCAAAATGTGTTTGGGTTCACCATGCCCATGTTCATGAATTTAAACAATAGGGAAACCTTCCCATAGTTGTTCCCCGACAACAAAATGTTGGTGGATAGAAGGAAATCCCCAGCTTGCATCCCAAACTTCATCACAGGCTGCGAATTCCATCTCCACAGGCTATGTCCATTGGGACATATCTAAAAGTCAGAGAAGATTGATAAATGGATTTGAATTATACAACACTGGCTGTCACAAGAAATGTGCTTGGTATTGCTACCAGTACCAGTTGTATTATGTTGTTACTGCCTGGACTTACCCATTCCGCAATCATTGCCGTGCCCTTATAAGTGATGTTGATGTGAAAGGGGGCAACACTATCACACACCAGACCAGTCCTGAGAACACCTGTACATCTGTCCACCGGCAGCTTCATTAGTGTGACAAGCTGCCTCAAGCAGGTCTCATACAACACTGCCGCTCGGACACAGATGATATCATCTACACATTGGACCTTCAAAGGGTCTGGGTAACTGGGCAACTCAACACTGGGCAAGGGCTCGTCAGTAGGGTCTTCATGAGCAGAAAGGTCATGCACAGTTTCATCAAGCCCAATTACAGGAAGATGGTCAACAGTCTGCACTGCCTTTAATGCTCCACCCATTCTGTGGAGGCAGAACACACAGGCACCATGTAAAAAATGTATGACAAAACACAACACAAAATATGGCCAAGTAACAACAGATGAGCACACACCGTATAGAAATTGGTGGAAGATACTCTTCGTCGGAGCAGTCATCCCTCTCTCCATCATCTCTTTGATGGAATGCAGATCCTTCATCTGTCCAGTCGATTCTGTAAGAAATAACATATTTAGAAAAAAAGAACTTCCACACAGTACAAATAGTAACATACCGGTATGTCTATAGGGTGTACTACTTACACACTGTTCATGGGGTCATTGAACACATTTTCATCCACATCCTCCTCCACGATGCTCATGTCATGTAGGCTTTGTAAAAAATATATATAAATGCTTATATCATGAAAATATACAATAGAGAACACATGTAGGGTTAGGATATAGACATTATGAGCATTGATGGGTTACCTCTGTTCAAGGCTCTCAATTTCAGGGGCTTCTGCAATTGCGCCAAGATGCTCATCTCTGAAATGAATAAGCAGAGTGTTTCACAACATATGACAGTACATAAAATGGTAAACACCAAATTATTAAAAATATAATTTTCATGCAGTGACTGACCTGTCTGTCCCACTAGAGATGCTGGACACTGCTGGAGTTAATACTTTAGAGGGCTTTCCTTTCAGTGGTGTTGATGTGACTGCTCGAAGTTCTCTCTCATAGCTGGACAAAAAAGAGCAGTATGTTTGAATGTCTCACTAAACCACAAACAAAGTGCATTCATTTTATGACAGTGAAGAAAATGTATTTTGGTAGATGCACCTCATATACATATAGTAAATTGACTAAAGTTCAAATCAAAACAGTTCTGTCAGTTCAGTTTTGTATTGTTCTGCATGATAATGACTTTGACCCTCAGTCTGATCAGTCTCTGGGCTGGCTGGTCTACCCTTCCCCCATTAGGTGTAATGACCTACCCTTCCTCCATTCATAAGTGTAATGGACTAGTCTACCCTTCCCCCATTCCCAGGTGTAGGCTACAGGTGAAAAACTTTCCCTTCAGACAATCTAGTAATTAGTAGGCTACGTCTAAAATTAATAAGACTACAGGACAGGCCTCAGGAGGTAAACGTCACCCTTGGAATTGGCTACCCCAGCATTATCAGATTAGGATACATTGTGTAGGCTACAAAGCAAAAGCAATGAAAAATAACTAGGCTACAATTTACAGTGCCCTTTCCCTTTGATCCGTCACAGCACACAGATTTATGTTATAGCCTAGACAATCCTTTTTCATCAACGCGAAAAGTATCCTAGACGTCATTCTAGCGTTATGCTATAGTTAGCCAAGCAACTGTAAAACTTCGAATTTACACCATAGACTGTATAGGTTTACACGAATAGGCCGAATTACCTGTCGAGAAGAAAGCAGGCAATTTCGGCGTCCCTTTTGAAATCCTTGCTCCTCATGAGCTCTTTCCATCTTGGAAAAGCCACTCCAATATTTACTTTGGTCTTGTTGTTTTTCCTGTCGCGTTGTCTTTTTAATTCTCGTTTTCGCTTCCTTGGCGACTCCTTTTCATGACCTCGAGAATATGTGTGATCCTCCATCTTCAACAACCTTTCAAATCTGCCGGCAGTCAGGAGTAGACTAATCTCCCCCTGCCATACGTCACGGTGCAGCTGAGTGTAGCCTAAAAGCGCGAAAGGCGAAGCTTGAATTTCCAGGAATGTCCCTCGTTGGCGAATGTATTTCAAAGATGGAGGCGCAACATGGATTCAGCCATCGCGCGACTCGCGCGTATGTATTTGGAATAGCAGATTCTACACTTACGAGAATACTTTGATTAGTAAGTGGAAGTAATTACACATGAATGAGCACATATTTTTGAAAGAACAAAAGGGTTTTTGCTTAGAATTAACTCAAAAAAATACACAATGTAGCTTTAACTCATTAAATGTAGCTGAATACTCATGAACGCATGTCTCTAATAGCCACAATAGGAGTAATTTTAGCAACACCGTATTTTGTGTGGCCCATAACGACCCAGTGGATCATGAAAACGTGCCAAAATTCCCATTCCTTGCTTGATGTTGGTACATTAATCCCATTCAGATTGCCACTTATCTGTGATGTAAGAGTTCAGTATAGGTTTAAGGTCTGGGGCACGGATTTGACATCTGTGACTTCTTCATTGAGGACTTGCTTAGCAGCACTGTCCGCTTTCTCATTTCCCCTCAGACCAACATGGCCTGGGACCCAGCAAAAAACTACACTGAAGTTCTGGTTCTTTAGACGTTGTAGTTGATCAAGCTCAGCTTTGGTTGTACTTTTTGCGTGACATTAAAGCCTACTGGAAAGATTTTTAATTGCAATTTAATTGAATGCAATTTACTTTTACGATTAAATAAAATTAATTTATCCCTCTCACCCATAGTTTTCTATTTATTTACAAATGTACATAGGCCTACTGTAATTACATTTATACATAGTTATTCTACTGATCTTCATACTATTCATCCTGCACATAGACTTATTCTTACTACTCTTAAGTTGTTGTTTCTGCACTACAATGACACTGTTTCCACACTGCACATAGCTGTATGTTATGTACATTTCTGTTATATATTTGTCAAATTGAATATCCATAATTATTCTGTTTTATTATATTCTGTTAATACACTGCCTATATCTATATTATTATTTCTACTATTATACTGTTACTGCTACATCTACATGCATTATTCTACTTATTGTATGAGATAACTGCTAATACACTGCACATATTTATATTTAATTCATATTACTCTAAACCACCTTCTGTAAATCAACTGTATACTACTGTCTACATTGCACTATATTTCTTGACCTGTCTCTGTATATTTCATCACCTTTCTATACTTTGCATCACATTGCATGCATACTGTAGCTACATGAATCACAGCTAAGATCCTTGGTTGCTATGAAGGCCAGTCGTTCTAAATGGATGGTTGCTATGGCCAAAGGCCACAGTTATCTCTGCCGTTGTCAAGCGGGCATATCCTAACTTTATCTTATTTTAAACATCTCTATTTTACTTAGCCTACTTCCATACAGTGAGTCCCATTAAGAAGTGGCCACTTCATTCGTGCTTACCGTGATTCATACAGCAGCATTATTAAATTAATCTGTCACCATATGCCTATGCCAACGTTTGCAAAAAGGAGAATCTTTTAATTTGATTCACAATGAAACGTTACATTTAATGTACATGTAAACAATGAGTAGGCTAGTTTTGGTTGTTGTTGGTGGTGTTACTGCATCCCTTAGTTATTATGCCTACAATGCAAAATTGTTCCCTCGTGATTGTTAGACGCATTTCAAAACATTGTTTGTGAATCGGTCTTATTAGGAATCCTCGCTTAAGCTGTCACAGACTCAGGCGCTACTTAGGGCTAAAATGCTTCCTGAATTACTCTTAGTAAAAAAAAATAGGAGTCCTAAAGTTACGAGTGACGAAGTTACGAGTACAAGCATATCAAGCAACATAAATCTCATAACGTTAACGTTACAGCAACATCTCCTCCCTGACATAGCTAGCTAGCTTCTAGCCACACAAGAAATGAATGATTTTAAATCTCCGCTTAGCATTCTAATAACAGAAGGGGCACATTTATGTTGACCACTACAACATGACTCATTATGTCTGTAACTCTATAAAACACTTACTTTCATAAAGGAAGCACGCCATCCAGCACATACACATGGAAACCGATATTTTAGGTACTTGGCCACGAACTTAAAACGTGTCTCCCTGAAGCTCTTCTAGAATCTTTGCTCTGAAGGCTGCGTTGCTATGGCAACATCAAATAAACGGAGAGTCTTTTCAAGGTATTTCCTGCTTGTACTGTCGTCAAATCCATGCTTTGAGGAAAAAAATATTTTTATCATAGTTCCCTCTTCAATGAGCGATAACCAGCTCGTTTTTGTAACAGAGATAGCTGTTTATTGTCCCTAGGTTTACAGAAACACCTATTCATATTAATACGTATGGAAATCAAGTTAACGCTGCCGACCACTGTTTGTCTATTACATGGCCCAGAATGCCTTGCATGTCTTTACAACAAAACAACACAGTAAAACCTAAATGCCCGTAAACATATGCATTTGCATACTTGTAACATTTTTAATAATACTCTCCCATCATGATATGTAACAATAATGAAAAATTTAATTTGAATACCGTCAATGTGAAAACAACTCTATTATGTAAGCTATATATAGCTACCGTTCTCCTTGCTATTTCAGTTCGTAAGTCCATACTATCCCATGGCAGAGCAAGGATTTCACGATTGGGCAAGGTTGCCCAGAGACATTGTGGATACCCAGAGGCATTGATCGAGCATACTCGGAAGGCGTTGTGATAGAAGGTGAATGTTGTAAAGGTGAATGGGTAGAGTTACCAAATACCTGTGGGTGCTCTGCCAAATGATGGAAACTTTTGGAATATTTCTTTTTTTTTTTAGCTTATGCACCCTCACACTGGAGTCCCCAGTTCATATACAAAATTTGGTATCGATATGTGACAGTGTTCCTGAGATATGGACGACTTCCTGTTTCGGAGCTTCGCCGCCGATTTCGTTTGGCTGTGACGGGCAAACGCTTTCGAAAATCAAAAATCCTTCTAGTAACTTTTGTGAGGCTTGGTCCAATGATGATGTACGTCAAGTTTCGTGGCGTTCGGACCAAATTTGTGACCTGTGAAAATTTAGTTTAGCTTTCTATTCAATCCAATATGGCGGACGAACGACACGCCCACTTGACGTCATCTTCTCGAGCAAGTTACACCGGTACTGCCCGGACGTTTTAAAGTTGGAATGGTGTCTGTGTCTCAAAGGGCCTAGGCACAGGAGCTGGAAAAAATTAGGGAGACGGGAATAATAATAATATTAATAATAACTAGAATTGCGGTTCCGAGGAACTGCAAGAGTGGGTTTGATCAGTGGCACGGAACTCGGCCTCATCCAAGGATTCCAACGGTACCTCATTTATGAAAATCGGGCACACGGATCAAAAGTTGTCTGCATTAACGCAACATCCAATAAGCTAAAACGCATAAATAACATGGTTGCTATGCTGGTTGCTATGGTGGTCGCTAGGTTGACATTACAGGGGTGGTTTCTAGGTTGTTGCTAGGGTAATTAGTTAGTTGCTAGTAAGCCATCTTAAGCTGACTGCATAAAGTGATTATTTTAAGAGATACATTTTCAAACCAGAACTGTGTATAGGTCATGGTTAAAAACGTATCAGAATCTCAGAAATAATCACGTAATGCAGCCAGTTTAAGATTTTTTAAGAAGTCAGATTTTTTAAAGGCAATCAAATTTCTGCTGACTCTCTTCTGGCTGCGGTTAAAGGCCAGCGCCTCCTGAGAGGCCTGAAGGGTCAGTTCTGAGGTTGTTGGCTGCTGGAACCGAAAAAAGGACTGCATTTTCTTAAAAGACAATGTGACTGAAGTGCGGGCAAAGTTTGCACAGAAATGTACGATTTTTCCCACCCTCATCGACCTTGTCATAAAACTTGTTTAAATGATCACACGACGCCTCCTTGCTGCTTTGTTGTCTACATCAGCATTTCTCAAACTTCTTTGACCTGAGGCCCAGTCAAGGCATACTTTGGGGTCATAGGGCCCACCTACATGAACCCACCCCCTCCTCCCAACCCCTATCAAATTGTAATGATATCACAATTATTATTTTTATACTATATTGCTATACATGCACTTTAAAACAGTCAATGTTTAAAGTGCTAAGATTGTTCACAAAAGTTTGTGAAAGCATGCACATCAGAGTACTGCTTTACTAATGTAAAATATAATTAGGCCTACACTAGTTTCTTTGTTTTTGCATTGTTGCATGATGCTTGCATGAGAAATACTTCTCAAAACAACAGCAATTATATGGGTGCCGTTGTTTTGGGATGTTTCCCTCATGCAAGCATCATACACTGATAGAATATATATATGCTATTTAATTACATTTCATTTGAATGCCTGAATGTAAGAATTCAGGAAACACAATACCAGCTTTTAACATGTCTGTTGTTTACTAGTTTATGTAAATCACATAACACATGAACTGTTCATACTACTGATAGCCCATTACTGTACACAATAATACTGTGCCCATTCATTAACATATATTAAACATCAGGCGTCTTGTTTACACATTTAAACCATATTTGCACTTCGAATTTCGCTTCCAAACTGTAATAACTACATCTACAAAGTCTAAAGAAGATAACCATGTAGTCTGTTCATAGATAAGATCAATTTTGACAGAACTACAGACTTCGTGAAAGTAGCCTAGTAGTCCTACATAAAAGGCTCCATATTCACTTCATTGCAAAATCGCGGTTGGTCTGTTTACACACTAAAACCATATTTACACTTCGAAATTCGCTTCCAAATTGTAGTAACTACATCTACGAAGTCTAAGGAAGATAATCATGTAGTCTGTTCATAGATAAGATACATTTTGACAGAACTACAGACTTCGTGAAAGTAGCCTAGAAGCCCTACATAAAAGGCTCCATTAACTTCATTGCAAAATCGCAGTTGGTCTGTTTACACACTAAAACCATTTACACTTCGAAATTCGCTTCCAAATTGTAGTAACTACATCTACGAAGTCTAAGGAAGATAACCTTGTAGTCTGTTCAACGATAAGATACATTTTGACAGAGCTACAGACCTCGTAAAAGTAGTACCTAAAATTAGTGTGATAAATGGCCATCACGTAGCCTAAAGCATATAGCACTAGCATATGACAACAGCAAATAGCTAACGTTTACGTTAGCCTAACTTACTTATCGTTGACGTTGACCCGACACGTTTATAAGTTAGACCATAGACTGATAAGGACGTCCATCAAAATTCCGTGTGTATCCTGTGTATCTTTCGTGCTGCTATCCTGTTGCCTTTTCCCTGTTGTTCCGGTGTTGTGCCCCTTCTGGTTTTTCCACCTACTGGTTTCCGAGCTGTTTCCAAGCCTGTCCAGATGTCATGTATACCTATCAACAGCAACTGACTGCTACCCACGTCGACAGATTCGCTACATATTCATAAACATTTTACTGGCCTTTGCATGTCGCACCTCAATAAAAACTGCACTGAACTGAACTGAATACCTGAGCACTATATTACTTTAACATTTTCCAGCGGGAAAAATGCTTTTTTAAAGTAACCTAATTTCGATTCTCTGTGTCGCGCTGGATTCGAACCTTCATCAGCAAAAGAATCACCATGCGAGACCGCCTCGCTCTCCACTAAACTATCAACATCTACATAACTTCTAGAACATAACGCTGTGTTCACTCAGTAGGCCTAGGCCATGATTCACCGTTTATCTGAGTATTTTGAAACAACTGGTTACCTTGATTTAGGCTTTAAAAACATAACTGTATCATGCACTCTACCTTCTGTTACACCTCTGCGCTGTCCATGTGCAAGGATTTGTCATAAATTCTACCAGGCAACGCACGAGTTATGAAACAATGGGTCTAAAACAACTGGTTACCCTGCCCTGGAAACGCATGATCTCGCTCTCAAACAGCTAGGTTGCCATAGCCTACGTTCCTTGGATTCATACACAGTTCACGGGCCTTTGCGTGTCGCACCTCAATATAAACTGTACTGAACTGAACATCTGAGCACTACATCACTATAACATTCTCCAGCGGGAAAAATGCTTTTTTTAAAAAGTAACCTAATTTCGATGAACTGTCGCGCTAGATTCGAACCCTCCTCAGCAAAAGTAAAACCATGCTAGGTTGTCTCGCTCTCCACTACACTACTAACAACTACAAAACTCAATTGACATGATGTTGTTTTCACTCAGTAGGCCATGATTTCCCGTTCATCTGAATATTTTGAAACAACTGGTTACCTTAATTGATTTAGGCTTTAAAAACGTAACTGTATCATGCACTCTACCTTCTGTACCTCTGCGCTATTCATGTGCAAGGATTTGTCATACATTCTGCCAGGCAGCGCACGGATGATGAAACAATTGGGCCTAAAACAACTGGTTACCCTGGACTGAAAACGCATGATCGATCTCGCTGTCAAACACTCAACAGCTGGAGCTGGAGAGCTTTTGGTGCAAATTAACTAGCACATAATGTTGGTATATGCGCAAGCAGCTTGTGGGGATCATCTGTAGCCTAATTGAGGCAAGGTAACCAGTTTCATCCCAATTTAGAACAAGCTGCTTGTGATAACAGGGATATGAGGTTAACCTTTTAAAATTAAAAACCTGAAATGAAAAGCATTGTAGGGGTTGCAAATATTTATATTCCGTCGTAAACATAACGTTGTAGGATAGCATAGGCTATAATTTTGGAAACGAGACGCCATGGCCATAGAAATCTGCTTGTCCTAAACCAAAGGAACTGGCTATTGTAGCTGTTTTTCACAGTCTCGAATTCATGCGTTTCCAGGCCAGGGTAACCATGCAGTGGTTTCAGACCCATTGTTTCAGAATCCATATGCTGCCTGGTAGAATTTTTGACAAATCATTGCACACAGATGGCGCAGCGGTGTAGCAGAGCGATATGTTTTAAGCCTAAATTAAGGTAACCAGTTGTTTCGGAATGTTCAGACAAACAGTGATGTATGACTTGATAGAAAATAGTTAAACGATCATTGACACAGTGTTGATGGTGTAGTGGGGAACGGTGTGGTCACGCGTGTAATTTGTTTTCCTGAAGAGAGTTCGAATCTAGATCATGGTCATGGTCATTATTAGGCGACTTCTAAAAAACAATTTTCTCGCTGGAGAATGTTATAGTGCTCAGCTGTGTACGGATTATATTAAGGTGCGAAACGCAAAGGCCAGTAAAATGTGTAGGCATATGCATCCAGGGAACGTAGGCTATTGCAACCTAGCTGTTTGAGAGCGAGATCATGCGTTTTCAGTCCAGGGTAACCAGTTGTTTTAGACCCATTGTTTCATAACTCGTGCGTTGCCTGGTAGAATTTATGACAAATCCTTGCACATGAATAGCGCAGAGGTGTAACAGAAGGTAGAGTGCATGATACAGTTACGTTTTTAAAGCCTAAATCAAGGTAACCAGTTGTTTCAAAATATTCAGATAAATGGTGAATCATGGCCTAGGCCTACTGAGTGAACACAGCGTTGTGTTCTAGAAGTTATGTAGATGTTGATAGTTTAGTGGAGAGCGAGACAATCTAGCATGGTGATACTTTTGCTGATGAAGGTTCGAATCCAGCGCGACACAGAGAATCGAAATTAGGTTACTTTAAAAAAGCATTTTCCTCGCTGGAAAATGTTATAGTAATGTAGTTCTCAGGTATTCAGTTCAGTTCAGTGCAGTTTTTATTGAGGTGCGACATGCAAAGGCCAGTAAAATGTTTATGAATATGTAGCGAATCTGTCGACGTGGTAGCCGTCAGCTGCTGTTGATAGGTATACATGACATCTGGACAGGCTCGGAAACAGCTCGGAAACCAGTAGGTGGAAAAACCAGAAGGGGCACAACACCGGCAACAAGGTTTTTACGCGATATTTGCCACATCCCAGAGAGTTGTTGTTTGGTGGGTCAGGTGACGAGCCGTCGAATCACAGCACAGCACCCAGAATGCATTGCAACACACCGTCTAGAAGGGACTCAGCGTTAGGTGGGCTTTAAATAGCATACAGAACCTTTAGTAATATAACGTTGTCTGTAAGCTCCACAGATCGTGGCAAGACAATTGAATTGATTGTGGACTTCTTGCTGGGCAACGATGAGTAATGCTGCGTGGATATGCATGATATCTGTATGAAAGTGTGTTTCTCAATGTAATAATCTATACAACTGTACACATGACTAAGTTCAAATAGAGCTAGCTGGGTATAGGACTGGGCTGAATGGATTGGTGAAATACTTTATTTATTTATTTTTTTAATGACCTATATGAACATGTTTTGGCTTTAAAAAAAAGAGGTTTTTTTACATGACCTTTACACTTAGTGCTGGCAAGGCATTGAACTGGGCTGAATGGATTTGGAAAATATATATATTTTTTTTTTTTAATGACCTGTATCAACATGGTTTGGCTTTAAAAAAAAGATGAGACAGCGCGAAGCGCTGTCTCATCTTTTTTTACATTACCTTTACACTTAGTGCTGGCAAGGCATTGAACTGGGCTTCATTCAAGGATTCCAACGGTACCTCATTCATGAAAATCGGACATACTGGTCAAAAGTTACATGCACACACCTTCATATACACAGACAGCCCAGCCCAGTCCATTAGAGCTCTGCCAGGTGGCTTAGAACTCTTCCAGGTGCAAGCTTAACCCTTAAAGGAGTACCGTCACACCGGTGTGACGGGAATGTTGAGAAATGAACGTTCTAAAGAATATCTGGGTTCATTGAATTCAACATAGAATTTTAGAACCTTCAATTGTTGCGGAACTTAGAATGTTCAAAAACCTACACCTTTAAGGGTTAAGCAATTAGAGCTGTGATGTCACAATCGAAATTTGAATTCTGAACATTCCGCCATTCATTTCAATGGGCCCAAAAAACGCAGAAAAACGGGAATACCGCGAAAACGACAAGGGCCAGCGACACGAAATCAACAAGCAAGTTACACCGGTTCAGGCCTGAATTTTTGGAGTTCGAACCGCGTCGATAGCTCAAACGGTCTAGGAGCAGTAGTTCGGCCAAAAAGTGGGTGAATAGGAAGATATAATAACTAGAATTGCGGTTCCGAGGAACTGCAAGAGTGGGTTTGATCTGGGGCACGGAACTCGGCCTCATCCAAGGATTCCAACGGTACCTCATTTATGAAAATCGGGCACACGGATCAAAAGTTATCTGCATCAACGCAACATCCAATAAGCTAAAACGCATAAATAACGTGGTTGCTATGCTGGTTGCTAGGGCAATCATGCTGGTTGCTCAGGTGGTCGCTAGGTTAGAAGGCCAGTGCCTCCTGAGAGGCCTGAAGGGTCAGTTCTGAGGTTGTTGACTGCTGAAACCGAAAAATGGACTGCATTTTCTTAAAAGACAATGTGACTGAAGTGCGGGCAAAGTTTGCACAGAAATGTACGATTTTTCCCACCCTCATCGACCTTGTCATAAAACTTGTTTAAATGATCACACGACGCCTCCTTGCTGCTTTGTCGTCTACATCAGCCTTTCTCAAACTTCTTTGACCTGAGGCCCAGTCAAGGCATACTTTGGGGTCATAGGGCCCACACAGTAAAATCCCAAGAGTTAAAATGACAGAGTAGACTGTTATTGACTCTAATAGAGTTACATTTACTACAGTTAGAGTAAAATGTACTCTAGCATATTAGTTAAAAAACAGAGTTAAAATCACAAGAGTTAATCAACCACCTCATTTTCTCATTTGGACGCCATTTTAGACATTTCTTGGGAGATGTTTGCCTAATTATTATTTGGATATTGTTCATAAAAAATCAAGTGTTTTCTTCTGGTTTATTCCAAAGTCATTCGGTAGCTTTAAGATTTTTTTCTGGACTAGGCTACTAAAAAATTACTTGCAAGTTTGTAGGCTAGCATGTGCTACAGTAAAATAGGCAAATACTGCTAAGCTATCTATAAACGGAGTCTCTGTTATCAAGCCTATAGCTGTTCACAAAGAATAGTCAAAGCGAACAAACATTATAATAATACTAATAATTATAAGTACTGTATGTTTGTTACATGCAAGTGTGTAAGGGCTCAGACAAATTACTAACTGGCGGAACGTGCCCTCTGGCATTTCACGTCAGAGACGAACGTTAGTAGCCTATCACCCACTTCCTTCCATTTGAGAGAATGCAGCGACGCGACGGAGCCTGGTTAGAAGAATCTCTCTGAAGTGTAGTTGAAGGTGAGTAGATGTTCATCTAAAATACACTTACTAGAGATTTATTTCACATGTTCCGTAGTATGCCTCGAAAATGATAAACAATAAGCGGTGACGCGTAAGAGGAGTGTAACTTAACGTAAATGTATGGTCAAGATATCATTCTGAAATTTGTTGACCTTCAGGGGCTAACGTTAACGTTAAGTTAACTGCTAACGAAGGTTGAAAGTTAACATGAACGTTAACGTTACCTCTGTGTAACATGAGGTACATGTCAATTCGTGCTCCCGTATTGTACAATGCTATAAGTTTTTTTTTATCATGTTAATATTTACTCAACCAAATATGATACCAGTATAATCGTCTTTCATGGTCAACATTGACTTGGTTAGCAGCTAGCCTATCAGCCAACGTAGCTCTCATTGGCAGCTTAGCATAATGCAAATCAGATATCAAATGAAGGCTATGGTTAGCTTAATGAGGTAACAGTTACTGTTGTTAGCTACTTAACATTAACAGTCATTAATAGGGCAAATTAGCTTAAAGTTCATGCTCTACCAAAAAGCTTGTTTCACGTAAAACAGGCATCCATAAGCATGAATTTGGCCTTCACAAGTTGGTTATTTCAAAACTAGCTGCATTAATTGACTATCAAGGACGTGTTGATTGCTGAATGTGCATCATTGATAGCATAGAAGACACGTGTTCAGTGCAAAGTGCCAACAGGTGCACGTGCCACATTTACTAGTTTAGTCAGTGTCACTGAGATAGTTGTTACCTGTTTTTTTTTTTAAGAAACTGTTTTAAAAGTAGTGTTGATTTTGTCTGAATGTTTGATTTTATGTTTTCTCAGGATGTTGGTGAAAGTTAAATACCAGGCAGACCAGATACATTAAAATGGTGGAAACTGATGCCACTCTAGAGGATTTATTTAACCAAGGTACTGATTTATTCAATTGTTGCATTGTTTAAGTCTATTGTCAGTTTTTTTTGTAATGTTCTGTTTTTATTTTAGTGTTCATGAAATTTGATATTTAAGCCAAACACCAAGCTGGGCTAAAATGTATGATGAGTTTGGTACAGAAGATTGACAACTATGTGTCTGAAGATGTGGTGAAGGATCCAAAATGTGGTGTATTAAAGCTGAAGCCTGCAGAAGATGATGGTGAGTTGTAATATGGAATGTAGTTAAAACTTGGTACAAGTTTTGTGAATATATCAACAGCGGTTGCAACACATTGTTTTGATGGAATTCCACTCTGTGGGGTTTGTGGATGTTGATTATGTCCGTCTTTGAGCCTATTTAGTGTTTAAAAATCTCAGCCATCAAAGACTACATGACATACAGCCGTCACAGGTACTGGACATGACTATATAACTGATTTATTCTGTCCTCTGCTTTGTAGTAGATGCATTATGTGATTCAGATGACACCACTGCCTTGTTTCCAAATAAGCCCAAGGGAGATGATGGGGTAGAGCAAGTAAGTGGCATTTTTTCCCTTGTTAAATATTGGTAAAATCTTTATGCTGCCCATTAACACAAAGGTAACCTAAACTGAAACCCACACTGAGGTATTTTTTTTTCTTCAAAAAAATTCCACACACTCAGATCTGTGCAAAATGATCTTTCTATTCTAGATTTCGGTCATAGACCCTCTTCAGGAATCCTGAAAAAGGCCCATGACCGAAAGCTATATAAAAAGATAATTTTGCACAGATGTGAGTGTGTGGATTTGTCATGCTGTGCTTGACTTTTGACTTTAAATCCCAGCATCTCCACCACCAGATGAACAGTATTATTTGTCTCTTTTAAATGATTGAACTTGAAATGAAACCATTTCATAAGTATTTCTGCATACAAATTGTAATGAATCTGTTTAAGATCAAATACATTGTTTACAGTGCACTGAATTTCACATTGATCTCCATTTCTCAAGGTCACCGAGAACTGTCGGTACAGGGGGGAAAAAACAAAACAAAAAAACAATCGGATTCACTTAGCTCGAAATGCAGCAAGGAAGCTACTGTGCTACACTCTAGGGGCATGTTCCTGAGCCCTAATGTTCATGACCCCAGAGTGTAGCGCTGTAGCTGCACAGTCGCTTTAGCTGCTGGCTTTAGCAACTCGAGCTATGTAAAACCGATTGTTTTCGTTTTACATACTCGGTGACCCAATAAATGGAGATCTTTTTGGAAAATCGCTGGATTTCCCCTTAATGCTGGAACTCACCCTACTTTACACTGTTTTATAGGAACATTTCTATGATCCAGCCAGCGGAGCAGGGTACCTGGCCTGACGCATTAAAACAATTCAGAGGAAAGCCTCAGGAACCACAAAGTCCAGCACACAATGAACATAATGGAGGACCAGCTTCTGAAGATGTGCCCGAGCCAGTCCTGAATGAAGAACAGCTGAGAGAGGCGGTATCTCTAATGAAGCATTCTTCTGATGAAGAAGTTGTGCGGCTGAAGGTGAACGTTTGATTATCGTCAGAAAAAATGGTCCATGACCCTCAATCACCTCATATGCTTGCAACATTCTCTCGATTCGTGGATGTAATGGATCAGATTGAGCAAGACTGTGTTACTGTTTGGTGAGATTTCAGCGAACCTTCTTGAGAGGTAGTCAACTATGTTCAAAGAGAAGACTATTAAACAGAGTAAAGGTCTTTCTTCCTCCAGCATCGAACTGCAAAAAAGGATCCAGGTAGCAGAATCACCACATGGGCTGTGTCCCGGTAGAACACTCAGGTTAAAGTGTGGTGAGACTGGGTGTTTCAGGGACATTTTCTGGCTTTTAGAAAACATTTGGAAATGTTACATGAGTATAGCGTTAATAATGTTCATGTTTTGGAAAATAACTGTAGTGAACACAGAAGTAATGATTTGGCGGTAGATTTTGATACAGTGGTTCCTGTTATGCATTCTGCTGTACATGAGATACAGGTTAAGGAAACTATTCAGTTTTTTGAGTGATAAGCAAAGTGTTGAGGAAATGAATCATACTTTAAGTCATCTTGAAAATCTCTTCTAGGCCCCATCCATTGGATCATGCCTTAGGTATGAGCTACACCAGGCGCGTAACTGAAGCGTTCCGTTCGCGACGCGTAAAATTCATTTTAAATGAATGGTCTATTTTTTTCGAACGTACGCGCCGCTATCACGTCTGGTGTAGCTACCTCCATTGATTATAGTGGCAGCTAATTGTTGCAACAGACGCTATGCGAACGTAACGCTTCAGTTACGCGCCTGGTGTAGCTTCACTGTTAGAATGTGTAGACTTAAACATGTCGGTGATGCTAGAATGTTTCAGTACAGGCTGTAGAGTGAGTAAAATTGGTATGTAAGCTAATGTATCACTAACAACAACTTGATATTATGTTCTAGTGGCTTTGTTCCATTTGATGCCAAATGTGTTGTACATGCATTTACCAAAGGAAAAAAAAATGAAACTTTTTATATTGTATATTGATACATTAACTTAATATTTTGTAATAAATATATTTTCAATAATTTGTCTGTATGTCCTTCAGATTTTGTAGAGCTTGATAAAGACAAGCAAAATGGTGACTCTAGCAAGAGTAGCTGGGAATAAACTCTGAATAGAGATAAACTAAGATTACCCCATTAAGAGTTAAGATGACTCTGGAAAGAGTTGTTGGCTTATAGAGTAGATTTTTCTTTACTCCCTGTGGAGTTTATCTTGGTGATTTTTCAACTCTCTGTAGAGTAAATTTAACTCTGAAAAATGTGCTCTAGGAGAAGAGTCAAATTTACTCTCTGTGGGGTGGGACCAATGGGTCTCTATGACAGAGTCAGAATCGACTCTATTAGAGTTGAAAACAACTCTGACAATTTTACTGTGCACCTACATGAACCCACCCCCTCCTCCCACCCCCCATCAAATTGTAATATCACCACAATTATTATTTTTTTTATACTATATTGCTATACATGCACTTCAAAACAGTCAATGTTTAAAGTGCTAAGATTGTTCACAAAAGTTTGTGAAAGCATGCACATCAGAGTACTGCTTTACTAATGTAAAATATAATTAGGCCTACACTAGTTTCATTGTTTTTGCATTGTTGCATGATTGATATGCTATTTAATTACATTTCATTTGAATGCCTGAATGTAAGAATTCAGGAAACACAATACCAGCTTTTAACATTTATGTTGTTTACTAGTTTATGTAAATCACATAACACATGAACTGTTTACATACTACTGATAGCCCATTACTGTACACAATAATACTGTGCCCATTCATTAACATTAAACATCAGGCGTCTTGTTTACACATTTAAACCATATTTGCACTTCGAAATTCGCTTCCAAATTGTAGTAACTACATCTACGAAGTCTAAGGAAGATATCTATAAACATACTACATGGTTAAGATACATTTTGACAGAACTACAGACTTCGTGAAAGTAGCCTAGTAGCCCTACATAAAAGGCTCCATTCACTTCATTGCAAAATCGCGGTTGGTCTGTTTACACACTAAAACCATATTTACACTTCGAAATTCGCTTCCAAATTGTAGTAACTACATCTACGAAGTCTAAGGAAGATAACCTTGTAGTCTGTTCAACGATAAGATACATTTTGACAGAACTACAGACCTCGTAAAAGTAGTACCTAAAATTAGTGTGATAAATGGCCATCACGTAGCCTAAAGCATATAGCACTAGCATATGACAACAGCAAATAGCTAACGTTTACGTTAGCCTAACTTACTTATCGTTGACGTTGACCCGACACGTTTATAAGTTAGACCATAGACTGATAAGGACGTCCATCAAAATTCCGTGTGTATCCTGTGTATCTTTCGTGCTGCTATCCTGTTGCCTTTTCCCTGTTGTTCCGGCAACAAGGTTTTTACGCGATATTTGCCACACCCCAGAGAGTTGTTGTTTGGTGGGTCAGGTGACGAGCCGTCGAATCACAGCACAGCACCCAGAATGCATTGCAACACACCGTCTAGAAGGGACTCAGCGTTAGGTGGGCTTTAAATAGCATACAGAACCTTTAGTAATATAACGTTGTCTGTAAGCTCCACAGATCGTGGCAAGACAATTGAATTGATTGTGGACTTCTTGCTGGGCAACGATGAGTAACTTAATTAGTAATGCTGCGTGGATATGCATGATATCTGTATGATAGTGTGTTTCTCAATGTAATAATCTATACAACTGTACACATGACTAAGTTCAAATGGAGCTAGCTGGGTATAGGACTGGGCTGAATGGATTGGTGAAATACTTTATTTATTTTTTTAATGACCTATATGAACATGGTTTGGCTTTAAAAAAAAGAGGAGACAGCTCTTTTTTTACATGACCTTTACACTTAGTGCTGGCAAGGCATTGAACTGGGCTGAATGGATTTGGAAAATATATATATATATATTTTTAATGACCTGTATCAACATGGTTTGGCTTTAAAAAAAAGATATTTTTTTACATTACCTTTACACTTAGTGCTGGCAAGGCATTGAACTGGGCTTCATTCAAGGATTCCAACGGTACCTCATTCATGAAAATCGGACATACGGGTCAAAAGTTACATGCACACACCTTCATATACACAGACAGCCCAGCCCAGCCCATTAGAGCTCTGCCAGGTGGCTTAGAACTCTTCCAGGTGCAAGCTTAACCCTTAAGAACGTAGGTTTTATTTAAACCAACGTACTCCACTGGGTGAGTTTTTTAGGCTGCGTCACTAGCGTTCTACACTGACATTCTATAGTCATTATTAGGTGGCCTACAATCTATGCAGTGTTAGCATGGCCTGATCTGTTTTATTTCACGTGAACATTGCAAAGCATAGATATATACACTAGATGTCGCCTTGACTACTGCTGTTCATTGGAACGAATGCGTCAATCGAGACGCCATCTTGCTTCAGTGATCCACTCCTCTATAATGCATTAGCGTCAATCTGGGCAAAGATCTAGCGAAAATAAAATCACCATAAATCGTCAAAATCTCAAGCAATTATCTAATTTTTTGGGTTGTTCCAACTGACAGGCATGTATTTATGGTTGAGTCTAGAGAAAACTAAGCTTAAGACGATAATAAAGATACATTTCACCCGTCTAGCCCCATAGACTCCCATTCATTCAGCACTAGCTAGCGGCGGCCCCTAGAGGAACAATGAGTAAACTGCAACCAGGTTCGATACAATGAATGTAAACAGGCTCTTCGTAGACAGGCTCTGGTTGAGGCCACATACCCCTCGTCTCGTTTACTCATGTAAGTTGTAATCTCACCAGAAGTTGCTGTAGATCTGTAGAACATTTACCTCTGCTACTGCATAGGCTCGTCGTTACTTTTATAATCATGGGTCAGTGCCATGGGCAAACGAGATGTAGCTGAATGACAAAGCCATGAGAAAGGTGATTTTCTTACGTTTCAACAACAAAGAAGCTGATCTGCCATCATTGTGAGAAGTTCCCAAATTTGTCGCTAATCGCTAAAAAGGTTTTCTATCACTGGGGATGGCCAAACGTCGCTAAATAGGTAACGCTGACAATACAGGAGAACTAGTTTAGCGCTTCAGATCCCTGTACCAAGATGGCGGCGGTGTTGACGTATGCTGAGAAGCAGAAGGCGACATCTAGTGTATATATCTATGATTGCAAAGTACCACACACACACACACATGCTTTCATCATGTGATCACATGTGTTGCATGCATGCACCTGATTACGCAAATGAAGTCGCGCTGACAACGTGCTACAATTGTCACGAGGATAACAAGACACGCGAATATCTCTTACCTCAGACGGATGTTTAACTCCAAGGAAGTTTTTGTTGTCGTCCGTTTCCTTCCTTCACATGGATTTTACGTAAGTGCCCTTATAATTTATGTATCAAATCTAGAAATCAGTTCATAAGTTATAGCGTTGTCATTTACAGCAATCGATGTTGTAGCCTACAGATGTCATTATCATATAATGTTAGCATGGTCTTTGTTGTGTTTGAGGGGAAGAGGGCAAGATAGTTAGTCGATGGTAGTGAACTCTGTGAGTAGCCAGTCAGGATAATATACTTTTAGAAGTGGAAGACACACTAAAGAAAGTGAACGTCATAGGCTATCATATTCCATCCATTCAATAAACCTAATTCTGTTAGCACAAATCTTAAACCAGGCAGACGAGGCATGAAAGGAAATTAGCTGTTTTGAATAAACACAATGCACACAATATGAGAATTTTACTTTCTGAACCTAGGGGTTTCAATATCTGATAAAGGATCTTTTTTATCAGATTTTTGGAATTTTGGAAACAAGGTAAATGACAAAAATGAATGTCTAAAACGGTCAGATTAATTCAAGAACTTTGAAGCCATTTATTGGAAGGCCCATGAGGCAAACACGTGTGCCTCATGTAGGCATGAACACACAGACACACACACACACACTCACAGACAGACACACACACAGGAACAGGAACAAAAAGTTGTCATTTGTCTGTTTAGAACTATAGATTATTGAAATATTAACTACTGTTTGTATGTTTTTTGTCTTTTTCTGACATGACTGGACACTCAGAAATGTTTGAGGGTGTGGTATTCCTCAAAGCAGGGAGTCACACACAGTGGTACATCACAGGGGACACACATGTGCTTGGTGGCCTTCCGCAGCTGTTGACGCCTGGTTGTTGTCTGGCAGACCCTGCAACGCCTCCTTGTGCGAATACCCTGCTGAGATGTCTGTGTCACCAGTGATGGGAAGTGGCGAGCAGTGAGACGGACTGGGTTGTCAAGTGTTGGACGGCCACCACTTGAAGGCCTCCTCGCAGTGTGGAATTCCTCCAGCAGCTGACGTGCCAAGTTCTCTCTAAACCGAGCATATGTCATCTCCTGTCTGGTCAATTCATGGTGGAGCACATAGCTATTGAAAACAGCCACATCCAGCACATAAAAAAATAGCTTCTTGTACCACTTGAAGGTTGTTTGAGCACAGTCAACAAAGGTGTTTCGTTTATCTAAATTATCCACAGATCCCATTTTCTTGTTATATTCCACCACACAGACTGGCTTCACCACTCCTTGACCTGTGGCATAGTCCACTTTGCCCGTTGGTACCATGTCTCCGGAGTGCACAGTGGACAAAACATGCACATCACGCCTATCATGCCATTTCACAGCCAGCATTTGTCCATTATTGAAAAATGCAGCATCACCTTTAGATATTTTTTTAGGGAAATGTGGCATGCCTTTCCTGTTGGCTCTAACAGTACCACAGGCACCAGTTGTATGCTGCAAAAGATGATTAAAAAGGGCAGGGCTGGTGTACCAATTATCCACATATAGAATGTGACCTTTATCCAGAAAAGGCTCCAGCAATGTGAGAACAACTGACCCAGAAATCCCTACACCCTCAGACATGGTAATATCTGTCGATTTCCCTGTGTAAATTATCATGTTCTGAACATATCCTGTCTTTACGTCACACAACACAAACAGTTTGATGCCAAATCGATGTCGTTTTGATGGAATGTACTGTTTGAAGGATAGTCGCCCTTTCCACTTCATCATCGACTCGTCAATACATAGGTCTTGGTGGGGATAAAAAATCTGGCTGAAAGATGTGATAATTGGGGTCAAAACAGATCGAATTTTTTGGAGGGGGTCAGTTGAGGTCATGCCGGTGAAATGCAGAGCTCTAAGTAGCAAGAGGTAGCGGTCCTGAGAGAACACAGTGGCAAAGAATGGTGTGGATAGCAGGGGATTTGTGGTCCAGTAATCTCTGATGTTGTTCTTTTTAACTAGACCCATGAGAACTAAGACGGCCA
This sequence comes from Alosa pseudoharengus, assembly GCF_046254945.1. Lineage (NCBI taxonomy): Eukaryota > Metazoa > Chordata > Actinopteri > Clupeiformes > Clupeidae > Alosa > Alosa pseudoharengus. The sequence continues at coordinate 15,729,797 of NW_027468680.1, read as the reverse complement.
AAAAGAGATACAATTCAGCTATTGTGGTGTCCACCCACTTTGCCAGCTTTCCAACACAGTTTAACTTCTCCCTCAGTGTCTGGGCATAGCTGTTGGTCTCTGCCACAATAGTAGCCACAGTGAAGGGAGAGATAAACATTTTAAAACACTCCACCTCCGTCGGATTGTCAGGTTGCTTCCTAACCCCTGATAAAGACCTGGCAAAGTTGACACTTTTCGGACGAAAGTTTCCTTCCCTCCAGTTGACATCCCCGGTGTCCTCCGGCGCCTCTTCCTCCAGAGCTGCCAAATTGTCCGGCAACTCCTCGTCAGAGGAGTCACTTTCCACAGGTGCAGGTTCAATGTCAGAGTCATCATTTGATGTAAAAATCACCCTGATCTCTTCATCAGTAAGCTGACGCCTTTTCAAATGTGCCATACCTAATTTAATATTATCTATGATATTATAGCGTCTGTAAATATACTACGATTGTTTTGTGAATGAATATACTTCGAGATGCCGGTCGCTGTAATGTTTTGCATTGACGGACTTGATGGATGCACTGCTATTGCGCAAATAAAGCTGTGATTATAATGGGACAAGATAAAGATGTATGCGCATTTCTTGTGCGAGTTTAAATGTTATGAATGTAGCAAACTATTTTTCCTGAGCCGTGCGTTACTCAAAGCTACATAGCTCGTGAATGAACGATGTTTGTTTCCAGCATTCCGTACATTTCGCGGTCATTTTGATTTTCATCTTTTCAGTGGGCATGAGATTTGACTAAACACTGAATAACATCATCATTTAATTTAAAAAAAAAAACACATTTTGCGTGTTTTATTGTGCTTGGTGTAATGACTGACATTGAGAAATATGGCAATAAATGGCAGTGAAGCTAGCAACATTTGTAGCCTCCTGTAAGTAAACGTCTTCCCAATACTTGCCACTTCCGTGGATTTTGTCATGTATAGCCCGACCACACAATCATAATATAAACTAGATCTGCAAAATGTGGACATAACAAAATGGTAGTGGCAAAGTGATTTGCGAGAGACCATCTTTGACTTTGAGAATGTACAATGTCAGCCCATGTTAGCCAACAAGTGGTAGCCCATTGTTAAGCAGCAATTAGAATACTTATGTAGCAACATTCCAAACACAAAAGTGTGACGGTACGCTTTTACGGATAGTTAACGGCCGTCACACCAGTGTGACGGTACGTTCTTAAGGGTTAAGCAATTAGAGCTGTGATGTCACAATCGAATTAGAATCCTTGAACATTCCGCCATTCATTTCAATGGGGCCGAAAAACGCAGAAAAACGGGAATACCGCGAAAACGACAAGGGCCAGCGACACGAAATTAACAAGCAAGTTACACCGGTTCGGGCCTGAATTTTTGGAGTTCGAACCGCGTCGATAGCTCAAACGGTCTAGGAGCAGTAGTTCGGCCAAAAAGTGGGTGAAAAGGAATAATAAATAAAGTAAACTTTCAGCCATGCTGTGGTCTTGCTGGATCAAACCCACTAATAAAGAAAACTTAAGAAGAACAATAGTGGGCTTGCTGGATCAAACCCACTAATAATAAGAAAACTTAAGAAGAACAATAGTGGGCTTGCTGGATCAAACCCACTAATAAGAAAACTTAAGAAGAACAATAGTGGGCTTGCTGGATCAAACCCACTAATAAAGTAAACTTAAGAAGAACAATAGTGGGCTTGCTCATGGCAAAGCCATGCTGTGGGCTTGCTGGATCAAACCCACTAATAAAGTAAACTTAAGAAGAACAATAGTGGGCTTGCTGGATCAAACCCACTAATAAAGTAAACTTAAGAAGAACAATAGTGGGCTTGCTGGATCAAACCCACTAATAATAAGTAAACTTAAGAAGAACAATAGTGGGCTTGCTGGATCAAACCCACTAATAAGAAAACTTAAGAAGAACAATAGCAAGCACACTTAATAATAATAATAAGAAGAAAACTTAAGAAGAACAATAAGTGTGCTGCTTTGCAAGCACACTTAATAATCTACACAGATGGCTACTCTGATTCTGTGTATATTATTATAGGCTACATTTGCAAATGCAGCAAACTTATTTAAGTTTGCCATTAAACCATTGATCAAATCACAGCACTGGCTATTACCAGCATAAATGTTAATGTTACCGTTAATGTGGGCAAAATTATCATACCTCCCTCATCCTCCTCACTGTTCCTCTCCCTCTGCCTCTGTTCAGGAAGAATTTTCTGATGTCCATCTCTGAATAGTTTATCAGAAGGCTATGTTTAGTTTTACAGTAGAACAGCTTCACAAACAGTATAGGCTACTTTTACAGGACTCTCTCTACAGTATACGTATAAATCCTTATTAATTGTCCGCATGTGTGCATGCAGCCTAGCACAAGCTGGTAAACTGTTGCTAAATTTAGGCTACAATGATGCTAAGCATTGAAAAACAGATGCTAGTTATGTGGGTAACACTCTCTAACAGCGATCAACTTGTCATTTTTTCTGTCAAACAAGTTGTGCATTTGTTGTAACATTAAACAGGGAACGACTTACTCTGTGCTCAAAGTGATGTAACGAGCTCCAGCGGATTCCACAGTGTATGTGTGTGCAGTACAACGAAACACTCGAAAGAATCATGTGAACGATTTTCATTGGTTGTTGCGTTCAATCTTACCCAGCTACAGAGGTGCTATTTCCTGATTGGCTATTATGGCCCCTTTCTTTATTCCTTGTTTTTTTTTTATTGGCTGGTAAGTGACAGGCTCGAGCCATGATTAAAGCAAGCACGGAGATGCGCTCATGAATGCCGTTTCCAGCTAGAGCCGCGCTAGAATTTTACTGGGGCACTGGAGACTTTTACTAAGGCACGTGCCCCAGTGAATAAGGTCTAGTGACGCCCCTGGACAGCACTAATACCGTAACTTAACCTTCTAACACTGTTCCGGTCAAAAATGACTGATTTACTCATTCCCTGTACCATAAATATGGCATTTTTCATCAGATTGCCTCAAGATCTTATGATATCCTTCACAAAAGGCTTTTGAACACATAGAATTTATTTTGACTACTTTCTTTGAATTTTGAGTGATTATTCAATGTAGAAACACTTTTTTTGTTTATGGTCAAAAATGACCGCCATAGGAAATTAATGGGAAAGAGTATACATTTCATCCAGGAGATAAAATATATCTCCTTACACACACTCCTACAACTTACCACCAATGTTCCCACACACATGCATGCATGCACACACAGAAGCACACACACCCACACAAACAGACACACATACAGTACACACACATGTACACCCACTCACACACACACACACACACACACACACACACACACACACACTCAGTACATGTTGTCAGTTCATGTTGTCATGTCATGTCACCAATGTCTGCACAGGCATTCACGCACATACGTGAATAGGGGTGAACAGAAACACACCCACCCACACACCCATAAACAGACACACACACATGTACACCCACTCACACACACATAACACACACACACACACACACACAGTTCATGTTGTCATGTTGCCACTTGTGCATGTGAACCACCAATGTTCGCACACACAGGCATGCATGCACACACAGAAACACACACACACCACACACACACACACACACACAAACAGACACATACTGTACACACACATGTACACACACACACACACACACACACACACAGTTCATGTTGTCTTGTTGCCACATGTGCAGAAAAACCACCAATGTTTGCACACACATGCATTTTTCACACATGGAAACACTCACACCCACACACACAAACAGACACACACACACACACACACTCTCTCTCTCTCTCTTTCTCTCTCTATCTCTCTCTCACACACACACACAGTTAATGTTGTCAGTTCATGTTGTCATGTTGCAACTGTGCATGTGAACCACAGTGTCCGCACACATTCATGCACATACAGAAACACACACACCCACACACACAAACACACGTGATGTAGATGTTAATGTTCTAATAAGGGTCTGTTTACAATAATGTTCTATTAAATAATACTTTTTGTCATGGTATTGGTATTTAAGAGCAGTAAAAACTGTTCGGTCAAATTTGACCGCGAACAGTAAATTAAGGGGGGTAGCAACGAACAGTGTTTAAAGGTTAAATGAACTTAACTCTGACCCTCAATTCCACTAAAGCTATTTCTAGATTAACAATTTGCCCGTTCGCTTGACCAGTCAAAGAATTCAGTACAGAGCTCTTTTTTGCTTATGTAGTAACTTTTAAAGACACTGAGACCCTTATACATGCATTTATTTCTTCACGCCTGGATTACTGCAATAGTCTTTTTTCTTGTCTGAACCAAAAATCTATAAAGAGACTTCAAACTGTTCAGAATTCAGCTGCCCGGCTTCTTACTAAGACAAAGTGTAATCACATTACTCCTGTTTTAGCCTCACTGAGTAGAGTATGAGAGACGCCAGACTTAAACGCTGCCCATGATATACTTCAATTTAATGATCTAAATCAAATTAACACTGGCCGATTCTCTAGCTGAACTTGAAAGTTTTATTGACCAACATTACAACATGTCGTCGAGAAAAAAAAATCTAAAAGATCTAAAGCAGAACTTTCAAGTACCGGCGAAAGCGAGACGGAAGCCTTGACTCCAGCAGACCGTGCAATGCTCGAGGCTATGCACGAACAAATAAATCAATTGAAGAAACTGGACTTATTGCAAGACATGATCCGAGATATTGCCGATCTGAAAACCTCTGTGGACTTTACTAACAAATTAATAGAGGAATTAAAACAAGAAAACAGTCTCCTAAAAACAACGGTGGACGCCTTACAAACGGAGATGACGAGTCTATCCAACGAAAACAAACAAATGAAAGCTGAATTGCTGGATATACAATGCCGTAATATGAGAAACAATATCGTGATAATGGGCCTGAAAGAAGAAGAGAACGAGGACTACAACGCAACAGAAAGAATCGTTAAGGAGTTTATGAAAGTGGGCTTGAAAATGCCGGAGCAGCAGGTGGAAAAGGCCTCGATCGAGAGGGCACACCGACTAGGCCGCACTCAAAAACCAGAAAAACCAAGGGCTGTTGTGGTGAAATTCTCCGTCTTTAAAACCAAATTGGATATAATCGGGCAAGGACATAAGCTGAAGGGCTCGAATTTCTCTATGTTTGAGCAATTTCCCCGGGAAATCGTTGAGAGAAGAAAGATCCTCTATCCCAGTGGTTCTTAAACTTTTTGTCTGGCGACCCCACAAAAAAGTATGGCGAGGTCTGGCGACCCCACTTTCCCCAAACCCATTCTAAGTCCTTACTCAAATACCCCCCTCAAACGTTAACAACTAAATCAAGCAAAAACTAGAAAGCAAAGTCATTTGTTTTATTTACTCCATATGAACAAGAACCGAGAAAACCAAACAATCACGATAAACAAGTGTAGGCTGCCGCCATATCAGATCAGAGCGCTATGTGCGTAGCGCGCGCACACACAAGCACGCACACACACATACACATGCAGCATTAAGCCTACAACGTTACATGAATTATATTTATGGCGATAACAATAACAGTATTTTTTTATTTCCCTTTTCTGGTTTACTATCTTTAACAATTTCAATGGGAAGGGTGGGCATGCTTCCGTGAACATAGCAAGTTAATTATAGGAGGAATGCTGCATACGGCGACACGGAGATTTTCCTCCACGGTGCTGAGACGACATCTGTATTTTGCGATGTCGTTTCATTTTGACAGGTTTTAAGCTCTCATTCGTCAGAACATCGCCGCAAATCACACATTGTGCGTGGTCGAGGTTATCTTTAACTTGGCAAGTGAATGCATATTTCAGAAATTATTTCTGATAAAGCCGACGCGCTGTTTGTTCTTTTTTATTCTCACCGGCCTGTAGACTTGTCCCATCTGACGATCACGGAGGAGTAGACGCACTGGTAGATGGCACTTCCGAGCTTTTGTTAATTTTTTTAAGTAGCCACCTGTCCATTTTGGCTAGTAGGCTAGGCTACCTTTTGTTTTGTTTTACTTAAAATAGCGGGAACAAGTTGAGTTTACATAGTGGGAGCAGATAGTTACATTGTTTCTATCAGCGGACCAGTAGCCCATAGACTGAACCAGATCTCTTAACTGCGTGTAAATAAGAAAAAGGCAGAAAAGGCCAATATTATTTACCTTTGTTTCACCTAATAATAATTTCAGACTGAATACAGAAAATCATTGGCGACCCCACGGCAGTTTTTGGCGACCCCATTTGGGGTCGCGACCCCTAGTTCAAGAATCACTGCTCTATCCTATCATGAAGGAATACAAGGCGAAAAAAGTAAAAGTGCGTCTGGTAGTGGATAAGCTCTACGTCAATGACGCACTATACAGGGACTCAAAAGTGACAACATGGTTGTGAGTATATACCTTGCTTCAATACAAAAAAGTGACTCAATCATGTCTCTTTTCATATTTTCACTATCTGAGCAAGTTGCTGAAGACTCTGATGCTTTAGACTAAGCCTTGAGTTGGTGGTCATTTATCTATACAAATCATATGTGACTTTCATCTGAGAGAGACATTAGTTTATATATAAAAAAAAAAAAAAAAAAAAAAAAAAAAAACTCATTTGAGAGAAACATTATTTCATATAATAATAAAATAAAAAACTATCATGGTGCAGCGTTGAAGCGCTGATCTCTTCTTCTTTTTTGTTGTTGTTATTGTGGTGTATTGTGTTAATTTTTCTTTTCCCTTTTTGGCCTGAACGGGTAAAGCTATATGTGTGTTGTTGAGTGTTTTTTTTATGGTTTGGGGCCCTGTGGCTCAAAGACCATAGCAAGGGGTCAAGGCCAACAGTTAACCTAGTGGGAGGGAGGAAAGGGTGGGAACTGCGTTGGGGAGGGAAAGGGGTTTATATTTCTTTTTTTTCTTTCTTTTTTTCCTGTTATTTGTATGCTTGTTTTATGTGGGTGTGTTAATGATTTATGTGGTGTTTGTGTCTGGGGAGAAAAACAAGAAGAACAGTACATTCAAATGCCCAGTGTTTTTGAAAAAAAGAAAATAATGGAATAATTAACAATATGCCATCCAAAAACCTATTTTATATAAAAAAAAAAAGACCTACCCTAAAAATGGGAAAAGCACAGAAAATTGTGGAATATGACATTTGATGGAATACAGATAGCAAGCTATAATTGTAACGGCCTGGCAGATAAAAGAAAGCGGCAACAGATATTTACATGGCTAAAAGAAAAAAATTATGCAATTTTTTGTTTACAAGAGACTCACTCAACTCCAGTTGACGAAACACTATGGAGAAAAGAATGGGATGGTCCAATTTTGTTTGCACATGGGTTAAAAAATTCAAGAGGGGTAATGATTTTGTTTAAGAAACCATTAAAAGAATGTATACTAAATGTAGAATCACATCAGCAAGGAAGATGGGTTATAACAAGTATGATGATTGAAAAAATAAAAATTTGTTTGGTTTCTTTATATGCCCCCAACACTGATGAACCAGCTTTTTTTGAAGAGATAAACAATATGATGAATGAAGAGAAATTTCAAAGTGATCACTACATTATGGTGGGAGATTATAATGTTGTCTTGAATAGTCAAATTGATAAAAAAGGAAAGAAGACAATAAACTATCATCCACAGGCCTTAACAACAATCAAAACTATCATGGATGAAAATGACCTGGTGGATATTTGGAGATTTAAAAACTCAGAACTCCAAAGATATACATGGCACAGGCAAAATCAAGCAAGCCGAATAGATTTTTTTCTCATATCTTTTTCCCTGTTACCAAAAGTAAAAAAAAAACAAAATTGAAGATAAAATCAGGTCTGATCATCAGCTTATATCACTCAACCTAACCTTAACTGAATATCCAAAAGGAAAAAATGATTGGAAATTCAATCAAAAACTTTTAGATGATCAAACATTTCAAGAAGTTACAACATTATTTATTACTGACTTCTTTCACCACAATGTCGGATCAGCAAATCCACAAGTTGTCTGGGATACTTTTAAATGTGCCTTTAGAGGACACACAATAAAGATGGCATCTAGAAGGAAAAAACAAATATCACAAAAAGAACAAGAAATCAAAATTGAAATTGAGAGACTAACGAGATATGTAGAACATACAGATGCCACCCAAGATATAATAGACAAGCTTGATCACAAGCAGAAGGAAATAGAACAGATTCTATATAATAAAGCTGAAAAATCATACTTAAAAGAAAAAGCAAAATGGATGGGGAAAGGGGAAAGATGTAATAACTTTTTTCTGCAATTACAACAAAGAAACACTACCAAGAAAAATATACAAAAACTAAAAACAGAGGGATCAGAAATCATTGAAACACCAATGGACATTATGAAAGAAATAGAAACATATTATACAAAAATCTTCTCTGAAGATTTGTCACATCATAATGTTGATGGTTTCTTCCCCTCACATCAGGTTAAAATATCAGATGAGCAAAAATTAACATGTGAAGGGCCAATCACAGAAGTTGAGCTCCAACAAGCAATACAATCATTTCAAAAAGGTAAAACGCCTGGCCTGGACGGGATACCAATTGAAATTTATCAAGCTTTTTTTGAACAGATTAAAAAACCATTACTGGAGTGTTTTAACTATTCCTATAAAATAGGTAACCTCACTGACACTCAGAGGGAGAGTGTCATACCCTTGCTGTTAAAGCAAGAGTCTAGTGGCAAATATAAAGATCCAATACTTTTAAAAAATTGGAGGCCGCTAACTCTGCAAGGTTATGACACTAAAATACTAGCTAAATGTATTGCTACAAGAATTAAGAAAGTTATATCGCAAATAATTCATCATGATCAGACCGGTTTTTTGGAAGGAAGAAATATCTCAAATAGCATTAGGCAATTATTAGAAATAGTCAAACATTATGACTCTACCAACAAAAAAGGTCTTGTGTTTGTGGCTGATTTTGAAAAGGCTTTTGACAAAATAAATTGGGAATACATATACAAAACTTTAACTTATTTTAACTTTGGAGACTCACTAATAAAGTGGATAAAAGTTATTTATAAAAACTCTTCAAGTCGGATTATAAATAATGGATACCTTTCGGGTCCGATTAAATTGCAAAGAGGGGTTAAACAAGGCTGTCCCCTATCATCATATCTTTTTATTATCTCAATTGAAATACTAGCAATGAAAATAAGAAATAATAATAAAATTAAAGGTTTGACCCTTCAAAGTATAAACACAAAAGTATCAATGTATGCAGACGACACAACTTTTCTACTGTCACCAGATGTTGCATCCTTGCAAAACTTAATAACAGAATTGAATAACTTTTCAAACATATCTGGTTTAAAACCAAACTATGCTGCGACTTGGTCAACTAAAATATACACATTTTACTCTGCCATGCAGTATACCAATTCAGTGGACTAATGGAAATATAAAGTATAGGTATCATTATACCAGACAATATAAAGAATGTAACAATACTTAATTATAATGAAAAACTAAGTAGGGTCTCAAAAATCCTTCAACCTTGGCAAGGAAGTAAATTATCTATCTATGGGAGAACAACACTAATTAATACAATGATTGTCACCCAATTCATATTTCTGATGTTAGCCTTGCCAATACCTGGAGAAGATTTCTTTAAGGAATATGAACGGCAAATATTTAAATTTATATGGAGCAACAAAAAAGACAAAATAAAACGTTCATACCTGTATAATGATTACAGTATGGGTGGAATTAAGCTTTTGAATCTGAAGGCTTTAACTCTATCATTGAAAGCTTCTCTGATACCAACATACTACCATAATCCTGATTGGTTTTCAACAAAACTCATAAATTAGTTCATCCATTATTCAACAGAAGCTTGTTTCCTTTTCTACAAATACAGCCTGAGTACTTTTCAATGATCAGTCATATATCTGCAAAGATGTCTGTTTTTCAGTCGGAAGCACTTCAATGTTGGCTTTATTTTCAGTATCATCCACCGGAAAACAGCGAGCAGGTAAGACAGCAGCTGCTATGGTTCAATTCAAATATGTTAATAAACAAACACACATTTTGTTTTGAACAAATGCTAAGAAAAGGAATAATATTTGTCAATGATATAATTAATGAAAAAGGAGAAGTTATGACATTTAAAGAAATAACAGAGATTTATGGAACAACTTGTACTATTCAGCAATACAACCAATTATTAGGATCTCTGCCACTAACGTGGAAGAAGATCATTAAGAAAAAAAAGGAATTCAACTTAGTATGTAGACCCAGTATGAAAATTACATCATGGATTAAAAAGAAAAAAATAAATAAGCTGATATATAATTTTTACTTGACAGAAAATAAATTAGTATCTATTCCATACAGGACATTTGAGCAATGGGAAAATGTTGTTGATGCACCGATACCTTGGACTCGAGTATTTAACATAATATATGAGACAACACTTGATGTAAAGATTAGATATATGCAATATAAATTAATATATAGGTTCTTAGAAACTCGACAAAAGTTAAATACTTGGGGATTAGTTGCGTCATCATCTTGCCGCTTTTGTCAAGAGGATGATGAATCTGTAGAACATTTATATTGGTATTGCTCCATAGTTGCCCTTTTTTGGACTGAGGTTACAAAATGGTTGTCCTCATGTAATGAAGATTTTCAGTTGGATTTATGTACAGTGCTTCTGGGTGACTTGGAGAAAAATGGAACTAGTATAAAAAATATTGTTACCTTTTTGGGGAAAATATTTATAATTAGAACAGAGGAGCTAAAATGCCTTAATCTAGCCAGATTTAAACAATATGTTAGGTCTTACTCAATGACAGAGTGCTTAATGGCATATGCTATGGACAGGAAACAATATATGGAAAGATGGGTTAAAATTAAAGAAGTAGAAGGATGGGATAAATAGAAGATCTGGGTAAGATTTGCGATAATATACATTTTGATATCTGGATAAAAGGGGTGGGGGGTTACATCTTTTGTGTGTGAGTGTGTTTTTTTTCTTTTTTTTCTTTGTCCTTTATGTTCATCTGTCTTTGTTTGTAATTTGCTGTGAAAAAAAAAAAAAAAAAAAAAGCTTTAGAATTGATTTTAAGATTCTTCTGATTACTTTTAAAGCTCTACATTGCCTGTCTCCCAACTACATATCTGACCTCCTAGTACCTTATACACCTGTGCGTACTTTAAGATCATCTGGTAGTGGTTTCCTAACTATTTCTAAGGTCAATCTCTAAAGGGGAGAGAGCATTTAGTGTCAGGGCACCTAGGCTCTGGAATGACCTGCCTGATGAAATCAGGTCAGCCAAGTCAGTATGCTCTTTTAAATCCCTCCTTAAAACTCATCTTTACAAGCAAGCCTTCCTTAGTTTTGTTTAAGTAATATACTCCATTTTGTGTTAAGTTTATTACGTTTTATTTCAGTGTTAAGTTTTATTTCAGTGTCAAGTTTTATTTTAGTAAGTTTTATTTCTGTGTCAAGTTTTATTTCAGTATCCTAAGTTTTATTTCAGTGTCAAGTTTTATTTCAGAAAGCTTTATTTCAGTGTAAGTTTATTTTCCTTTTTCAAATGTATGTTAAGTTCTAATTGAATTAGTATATATTATTTGATTGTTATATTATTATGTCTTATTTGCATTTTCATTTATGTTCATATTGTACAGCACTTTGTAACTTTGTTTTGAAAAGTGCTATATAAATAAAGATTATTATTATTATTATTATTATTATTATTACTTGACCCCAAAAATACTACCTCCAAAAGTTGGAAAAAAAGAAAAAACAATTTTTGACCACAAAAAAACTGTGAAAATTATATCAGGTAGAGATGCAGGGGAGATAACATCAGTCCTCAACTGAATCTATGTGGCCATGGCACTGTGTAGTACACGCCACTGAAGGTCACCAGAACATTTCGGGATGGGAGATTGAGAAATGTATACAGAATGAGGTACGAGTCATAAGAATAAGGAAATGTTACCTGTAGACTGTATCCAAAGATCCTTGATTACAAGCTCCGCTTTAACTCTCTCTGCTATATCTATACTGATGGGCGACAAACGGATCAGAGATTAAATAGAGGGAAGTCATATTACAGTTTTTCTCAGTTGCTAAACTAAACTAAAACCCATTGGCTGAAGAACGTTCTCAGTTGCTTAAACTCATTAAGCTAATTGTTTAGTCTGTTGTCAATACCTTAAACCATTTCACATGGTAAAACACAATTTGCAGATCTCACTTACAATTTTTAGCAAAACTTTGAACACATTCTCATTCTCAAAACACATCCTGCACTCTAATGCACATGCATCCATACTGGTAAACACAAGTGGCAAACATGAAATAGAAATAGAAATAGACATAAACATGTCATTGATTAAACACAACCACTCAAAATTGATTTCACTTGTTTCAAATGATGTGACAAAACCAATATAAGCCAGTTCAGAGAGCAAACAGGTTGTTGAAGGTGGGAATGAGAATGGATAGAAGAAAATGTGAGAGGACGAGGACGAGTGCATATGCGAGGTGGGGGACGAGGAGGGAGGGAGGATGGCAAGAAAGAGATTTTGGACACTGTAGTACAGTGCATTGTAGGCTGTATACTGTATAATACTGTAATTGTATGTATTGTACAAATTGTATGGCCCTGAACATTGTGCTTTCCATTTGTTTACAGTACTGACAGATTTTGACTGGTTGCAAGTTCATATCAACAAAGAACAAGAATCAAAGACAAGTTTGTGAGATGCAGGGTACCGTAAAAATAGGGGTATAAGGAGGAGGAAGAACAAGAAAATGCAAAGAGCAAAGGAAAGTAGTAATTTCTACTTGATGTTTTCGTTCATCAAAAGACAATGACGGAAAATATGAAATTTGTTTTTTAGATTAAAAATGTACTTCTCCCTGAGAACACTATGTTTTAAACAATGTGTTTTCTATTTTCTGGTGTATTGTTTACTTAATGCTTTATAGTGTATATCATTTTGATCACTATGTTTATGATTTGAGAGCAGTGTTAGATTTTGAGCACAAGTAAAACTGTTTTAAAGCGAAAGTTTGATTTTGAGCACAGGTAAATCTGTTTTGAGGTGAAAGTTTCATTTTGAGCACAGGTTAAACTGTTTTGAGGCGAAAGTTTGATTTTGCAAGAGGAGTCAGAGGTTTTGTATATAGTGCTTGAAGCTGAGGTTTTATGTTTATAATGTTTTAAGAAAACGGAGCAAGGTTTCCTTCACAATGCACAATGTTGATGATGGTTTAACAGAGATGGCAAGCAACCCTGTTGTGTGGTCAGATCAGCTTTTATAGCAATTAGTTTTTAGTGGTCTCCACTAGGGTAGGCTATACAATAGCCTATATAAAATAAATACAATAGGCCGTAAATATATACTGTAGTCAGCCAAGGATTACAGAATTATTGGGAATGTAGAAGCAGTTGTAGCATGTTTCAATACAGTACAGATATTAACAATTTAACATAGGACCTGAACTGAGCTATTTTTTAGTTCTGAGAGCATGAAGTGTAAGTGTAAGTGTAAGTATAAGTGTAAGTGTGTGTGTGTGTGTGTGTGTGTGTGTGTGTGTGTGTGTGTGTGTGTGTGTGTGCCTGTGTGCGTGCATGCAAGTGTGTGTGCATGAGACTGTGTGTAGGCTATGCTTGTGTGTTTCTTTGTTTCAAAGACAGAAGACTTCTGTTTGAGCACGGGCCTGGAGAAAAGCTACTTAGCTACTTACCAATGAGCAATCTTAACTTTTCAGAGACAGGCGGCTTACATGCAGGCCTATAGGCTACAGTTGTATAACATAAGTAGAACGTCATTGCCACCCAGTGGCCGCTCTTATTAGATAAAACAAAAGTTTGCAGATGTTTATGCCTTTCCTTACAAAACAATTTGTTGAAGAAAAAAACATGAATATGGGGCAATGAACTGATGTGAGGGGCAATGTAAAATATGACGCGTAAGGCGGGGATTATCAATGAGGCCTATCGAGAAAGTATGGATAGACATTTTGACACAACGTTGACAACCCTGTGTCAGTCATTGGCTGAGTGCAACAACCAACTTTATTTTTGATGGCACTGAACTGAAAATGTTAATGGATTTTTTCTGTCAATTTAACCCATTAAAACTTGTATCAAACCAGTTTCTGTCTATGCTGTCAAAAATGGATTAGTTATGTTCCCAGTGTTTATATTGGATGTCATCACTTTATAATATATCATATCAGAATATTCTATTACTATTAAGCCCACTATGAATATTAAAATACACACAACCATGTTTCCTGTATCATACAGCTTTTCTACTGGGAGGTTTTAAGAACTTATTCTGTCAATTTACCCAAGTTTGTCACTAAACCACATAGGCCTACTTGGAATACCCCTCAGATGTCTGAATGGCACTGATCTCACTTAAATGTTTATGGAACCTTTCTGTGAATAATGCTGTTGATGGAACTTTTCTGTCAACTGTGAACTATATTTAACTCATTAAACTTGTATCAAACTAGTTTTGTCTATGCTGTCAAACATGGATTATGTTCCCAGTTTTGATATCAGACGTCAGGTCACATATCATATATCAGAATATTCTATTACTGTTAAACCCACTATGAATATTAAAATACGCTAAATCATGTGTCCTGTATCATAGCTACATGTATGCAAAAAAAAGCACAAAAAAAACGTGTGAGAATCTGTTCGGTATTCAGTGAGATATGATTAATTAAGTGCGCTGACAGCTCATCTCACTGGCCAAAACAGATTACACTGAGTGGAGTGGATGACCGGTCCAAGATGGCGGCTCCAAATCTTGTCAGCGCTAGTAAGGAGCATAGACAGTAAAAGAGAGTAGCGGTCAATGCGGCGTCTATGTATATTATGTCTATGTTCAAGACGAACTCTGCTGACATCAATGAGTTTACGGAAGTATCATTGAGTTACATCAATATGCTAACTGATTCCATCACCCCAACTGTAAAGATCCGAAGCTTCCCTAACCAGAAGCCATGGGTGGATAGAGAAGTGCATTAAAGGGACACCAGGCAACGTTTTTGTGTTAATTAATCATCTTCGTAAGTCGGTATATGGTTAAATGACTCATTACAGGGTGAATGAAGACTCTCTCACCCGCCCCTACTGCCTGTAGGAAGAATATCCCGCTTGCAAGTTCAGTGTATCATACCCGGCGACCGAAGCAGTTTCAGTTTCCATCCTGCATCCACAGCACAGAGGGAGGCTAACGAAACGCTAGCGATTGTTGCAAACGTGTGTACAATGGCAGAGCCGGCAAAGAAGCAGCGAAAACCCTTGACGGAAGATGCAAAGAAAAGGAAAAGAGCTTCAGACCGAGCGAGGGGGAGTTTCGTAGAGAAAAAGCATCAGGCTTGCCTGGTGTCCCTTTAAAGACATGCACCATGACTTATAATGCTGGGCTTATTTCAGGGGATATGACGGATTACAAAGCAGCATCTTATAGTTTACGTAGAGCTATTAAAGATGCTAAGCGGCGCTATATAGATTTCTTGGAGGGTGATCCAGCACGAGTGTGGAAAGGACTCCGAACCATCACTAGCTTTGAAAGAAAGTCCCCTCCTATGATGAATGTGAGTAAATCCCTCCCTGATGAACTTAATGCTTTTTATGCTCGCTTTGACATGAAAAACACAGACTATCTTGCACTAGCTGCAGCATGTGAAGCAAATGAGGATGCACCTTTCTGTGTCTCTGAGGTCGATGTGAGCAATGCCTAGGAGGGTTAATTGTAGAAAAGCTGCTGGACCGGATGGAATTTCTAACAGGGTTTTGAAATCCTGCGCTGCTCAGTTAGCTCCTGTGTTCACTTATATCTTTAACACATCATTGGCTCAAGAGACAGTTCCTACTTGCCTCAAGCAGTCTGTTATTGTTCCAGTACCGAAAAACAAAAGTCCATCATGTCTGAATGACTACCGCCCAGTAACCCTGACGTCTACAGTGATGAAGTGTTTTAAAAAGCTTGTGAAAAACATTATCTGCTCATCCCTCCCTGCCTCCTTCGATCCCCTCCAATTTGCTTACAGAGCCAACAGGTCTACAGAGGATGCCATCTCAAACCTCATGCACACCACCTTAACTCACCTGGAGGAGGGGAATGGGAATTATGTGAGGATGCTGTTCATTGACTTTAGTTCAGCATTCAACACGATAGTACCTCTCACCTTGGTCACAAAGATGAAGGCCTTAGGACTGAACACCACCCTGTGTCACTGGATATTTGACTTCCTCACCAACCGTTCACAAGTGGTTAGAGTGGGGGGTCTGACATCTGACTCATTAACCATCAGCACTGGTGCTCCCCAAGGCTGTGTTTTGAGTCCACTGCTGTACAACATCTACACACATGACTGCAAAGCCAACAGTAGTCATACCTCCATCATCAAGTTTGCAGATGACACAGTGATCTTGGGCCTGATTAGTAACAACAATGAACAGCTCTACTTGGATCAGGTTGATGAGGTGGCACAGTGGTGTCAATCTAACAGCTTGACACTGAATATCAATAAAACCAAAGAAATGGTAGTGGATTACAGAAGGCAGCAGCAGAACTACAGTTACACCCCACTAATGATCAGCGGGCAACCTGTAGAGAGAGTCACAAGTTTTAAATACCTTGGTGTCCACATTACTGAAGACTTAACATGGACTGTTAACACTCAATGTTCTGAAGAAGTCCAGACAACGACTCTACTTCCTTCATCAGCTAAGGAAATTCAAAGTTTCTACATCCATCATGAAGGCCTTCTACACTTCAGCGGTTGAGAGTGTTCTAACTGGTAGCATCATCACCTGGTATGGGAACTCCACAGTTAAAGATTGTAGTACTCTGCAGAGAGTAGTGCGCTCAGCTGAACGTACTATAAGAACTCAACTCCCTGCTCTACAAGATATCTATTCCAGAAGAGTACTCCTAAGAGCCCAAAAGATTCTGAAGGACTCTTCTCATCCTAACAATGGATTATTCATACCGCTGAAATCAAGAAGACGCCTATGTAGTCACAAAGCCAGAACTGAGAGACTCAGGAGAAGTTTTTATCCCCAGGCCATCCGAACTCTGAACTCACACTATACTGACTTTGCACACATTCACTCCTCAGTACTCTTAAACATTTCCCAACTCTGAACTCACACTATACTGACTTTGCACGCATTCACTCCTCAGCACTCATGACCCCCCCCCCCCCCACACACACACACCTACAAGACTTTTAGCACTTTTACATCCCTCTCCCTATGCTACAGACCTTTATTTATTTTCTTATTTCATTACACGTCAAAACACACACACACACACACACACATATCTGACTTTCTCCAACTTTTGCACATCTCCATAGAACTTTTTATTTATTATTTTTGATTTCTGACATCTACCCATGTCCTTGATTGCCTAGCCTTTCTGCCCCCACCCCTATCCCCAACACACACACAAAAAACACACACACTTACATCATCACTGTCATCACCTCACATACATACAGCACACTGCTTGCTACAGTAAGCCTCCTCTACATACTTGCTGCACACTGCCCCCCCTCCCTAAATACACAGCACATTGTCTTCAGGATCTTCTCCAACACACATCCTCTACATACTTACAGCACACTGCCCCCACCTACCCACACACACACTACACACACACACACACAGTCACTGCTCCACTCCCCTCCCGCCCACACACACATCTTCACTGTCATCACTCACATACATCATACATACAGTACTCTGCTTGCAATAGTAAGTCCCTTCACCATACTTGCAGTACACTGCCCCCCCTCTCCCATACATACACAGCACATTATTTCATCAGGAAGCTTCTCCAACACACATATTGCACACTGCCCTCTCCCCACATACACAGCACACTATCCCATCTCCCCTGTCATCCCCCCAACCAGGCTTGGAATTTCACCATTCTGGGGGGAAGGCCACTTGGCCTTCAGTTGGGCATATTTGGTGGGGGGCACAAAGGCCACATGTCAGGGCACCAAGACCAAAGTTAACTATACAGTAGTAGGCTATAAAAATGATCAAAGTTGTATTTAGCCTATTCACTGCAGTAGACCTGCATCACTGTATGAAACATTACAAAAACACGAAACATGACATATTACATAGAACTGTAAATCATCTGATCATCTAATATTTACAGATATCTAGGCTATATATAACATTTATTTTATATTTGGCCTGTTATGAAATCATGTATTGAACAATTTAAGCACAGCTCAGCTTTAAGAAACTCAGCTGTCCTCTGATTTACCAATATCTAGGCGATATTTGTAACATTTATTTTGTATTTGGCCCGTTATGAAATAATGTGGAACAATTTAAACACATTGTAAAACTTAAAGCCCAAATTTGGTAAATGTATGTCGAACTTTACTGCAAATTTACTGCTTTACACCTTTGTGTTCGGTAAGGTCTCCTGTTTATTCTGATATATGGATTGTCATGTGTTAAAAGAAGGGTTCGTAAAGTATTCCACCGAGATGAATGGGTAGGGAGATCATGGGACGCAAAACCTTCAGTAGAATGTATGATTAAATTGAATTATATTATTTACTTTTCTCGCGAACCGTTCAACACAGCAATTATCGGCTAACATCGTTTAAAAGCTGAGAAAAAGCTCTTTCATGTGATACTTGTGATGTCTGTGTGATGAATAGGCTACTTCGCGAGTAGTTGAACTGAGAATGGGTGAATTTGCACGCACTTTCTTTCTTTGGTGGGCTTAACATAATGATTGATGGCAGAGTTGCAATGGTTTGGCTTGAATTCCCTGCTACTTGAAAACAAATATCCTATTGCGTTCTATTGCGTGCAGAGGGAATTTGAAAGACAACTGATTATCCCGCCCCTCGGACTGAGCACTGCGAACGGTGAGTGCCCAGACCCTACATTTTAATGTGGGTCTGGCTCGCCAGGCTAACATTTAAACATTAAAATATACCAAATTTTCTTACGGGGGAGCATGCCCCCGAACCCCCCTAGGGGGGCTTGTGGACTAGTGCAGCGCTCTAGTCTAGTGATGCCCCTGGGACAGTGTCCCCGTTTTAAGTTTACAAAGATTAAACATTACAAGTTTTATGCTTCTCAACTGAAAATGTCCCCGGATTTTGTCTCAGAAATCTGGTCACCTTAATCTAGTGAATATTTGGAAACTAGGGAAATGTGTAACCAGGTCTGACTGCGGTCGTGTCGGGTTGAGAGTGATGATTACAGGCAAATCATTTCGTATGTCTACCTAGTCATGAAGAGGCAAGGTTTCCAAGAATCGTGAATGGTTATAACGGTTAGGGAACGTTAGGGGAAGGTCTCCAGGGCCGGAGTGGGGCAACTTTTCAGCCCGGGAGTTTCAGGCCCAAGACCGGCCCACTTTTTTAGTGGTGGTGGAAATTGGATAAATAAGGCAACATTTCAGCTCTTACTATCCTGTAGTTTTTATTATAGGCTACCAATATTCCACTATTCCACAAGGATAGGTTGATAAGTTAACAAAAACAGGAAGGAAGAAATAAAGCATTTGAAATGTATCCCACAATTCCAGAGGCATATTGAACTACTGTATTGAACATGTTTTTTCTGCGTGGGTCAGCTATCATGTTGTTGTTTGGTGATTTACTCCTTTACTACACCCACTTCTGAGCAAACAAGGCATATAGGTTGATCATGTAGCCTACTGCTGTCATATAGCCTACTGCTGTCATAACTGTTCTTTCTTACATAAAATAACTTTAATTCATATGGTTAACTCTCTTATCCTTTCTCTATTAACTCTATTATCCTTTCTATTTGTCCCTGTAGTCATAGGTAATTTCGGGCTCATCATTTTCACCGGGGGACTGGCTGATCTGCTGCTCAGAGGCTACTATTATTTTTCTGCTGCATAGATCAAGCTTGGGTTTTGTTATCAATATTTGCAAAGTCTATGAATCGCCATATTGGATGATACAATATTTTAATTAATTTAATATGTTGCTTGCGAATAGGTTGACAACTACAACGTCCAGTATTTGCCACATATGTCTGTCCTCTTCAAAAAAACAATCTGGAAGCTTTGCACATTTGGCAGCATTTTCCTCCAATACTTTTCGTCTTTTTTACCTTAAAGACAATTTTTCATGTAAAGACATTTGCAGTTTGTTAACATTGTGAAAGATCGTAATTCCAACGACTACAAACCCATCAGTCGTGCTAGTGACGTTAGCTCATTCACAGCCACGCTAGATTGTACAAGCATACCAGCAACAGGTCTTAATTGGGCTTTCCTTGCCGATGAAAATACCATGAGTCAGAGGATTAAACACATCAGGTAAATTGTATTCGTCCATAGACTGTACATACTATAAAGTGACATAGCAGGCAGCAAGATGCAACCATTAACTAGCATAACAGCTAATCTTATCGTTGAATTCATAGACTGTAAGTCCAGAGAATGTCTAATAAGGGGAGAACTGCCACTCTCGGAAAACTTCCGGTTTCTAAACTGTTCTGAACTGGTTGCAGTTCCTTCTGTGGTTCCACATGAGGGCGCTCGTCCACGAGTGCAGAATGCATGGAGGTCTATGGAGCTGTACCCCTCAAAATCCACTTTTCTCGGGATATAATTTTTTTCCAAGTAATTTGAATATTGTTTTCGAAAGGGGAGGCAAAGAAAATACACTTGGTTGAGTATTATATTTTTTAACGTCACTTAATTGTTCTAAAAAGCCTTTCAAACGTGTCAATGACGTCATTCATTAGCACAATGCTAGCGTGTTATGGGCAACAACGACCCAACCTGTAAGAAATCAAAAGGACATAAGTACTCGTTCATTCAACTTTTGACCTATAACCCATGTTGAAGTTATACAAACTACAATCAAATCTGAGATTTGTCAACGACAATCAGGTGAAAGAGGCAAATTTAGCCGTCTAGCTCCATTGACTCCCATTCATTCTGCACTCATGGCGATCGCCCCCAGTGGAACTCTGGTGGAACTGCAACCAAAATTCGGTACAATGGGACTTAATACGGAGTGGCAAGGCTCTCCGTAGACGGGCTCTGGTAAGTCTATGGTTGAATTACGTTGGTGACGTACATCGTTCGAGACGAGAGACAGTAGTCCACTGAGCGGATTCGCACAAAACCAACATAACTTTTGAAGTCTATCGAACAACAGTACTTTCTTGACGTGAAAAATTATCTTTTAAATTCACACACATCATATGTGAAATTCGTGGCACAATTCAAACTGGACCAAAAAATAACTCCCGTTCATATTTTTTTGAAAGATAGGTCCCTTGTAGCGGAAGTAAAACGGAAGTCATTGGGACACTCTATACTTACAACCGGACCCGCGTCACACAGAGCAGGTTGTTTGCGCCATGCCCCTTTTGAGGGGAAAACATTAGGCTTGTTTGACTTCGGCTGAGTCTGACTTGGTCTGGCTTACTACGTAAACGTGATCTTCAGAGCCTAGCTGGGAGGAGCTACAACAGAGGGCAGCTCATCCCGGACAGAAAGGCTACAGTCTGCCTGACGTGACTCGCGGGAGATATCGCGGAATGTTGTTTGCAATAAACACAGCAGAACTTTCATTCTTACTCATTAAAATGAGCATGATGACTGACGAAATAAATTCTTATGATGTAGTTTAAATAAACCACTGTTGTCATACAGTTAACAGGCCTGCATTGTAGCACATAAATTCAATATCAAGTGTTTCCCCTATATGTGTGTCTATCTATTTAGCCAACAGCAGAAAATAACAGAATATCCAAACGTTTTCAGTAGGCTAGCCTACCATTGTTGCAGAAATCACGTATAAGAAGGTATCCCTTCGATTTCTGTTTATTTTCGCATATTCCAACATAAGGAAGCAGCATGAGCCTCTAGTCATAATCGTCATGAGGACATTCCTCCCAAATGGCCCTATCACGTCTTTGAACTGACGTCATGAGGGCGTGTTTCAGCTCGTGCAGCTCGTGGAAGGCAACTGCAAGATCTGTCTGCAGGCTAAGACTCCCGCGATATTTTAAGGCCATGTGACATGGTGTCACGGTGGTAAGTCCCTTTCTTTTACTGTCTATGGTCCCTCCCCGGCTGACAGAAGTCGGACAGAATTTCTAACCAGTATGCATTGCGTCCATCCCAGTATGCATTGTGTTCAACCCAGCATGCATCACATCAAGTCAGAGCTGCACAGATCTGCCGCAAGTCGAACTCCCCTATTCCCTCAGAACAAGCCAAAGTGAACCGGTAGACATGCCGAAAAGTTGCAGGTGGGTTAGGCTACAGCTGTGCTGGCAAATAAATATTAGCCTAGTTATTAAATCTTTATGAAATTATAATATCGTTCATTAGTCTTCAAAAGACAAACAACTAACGTTACACCAAAAATGAATCAGACCAAAGAAAACAGAAATCTAGGCTAACACTTAACGGCTATGACAGAAATTATCATATCTCAGAATTATCTAACTAACATACTTTACATCTGAGCCTGTGAGTCAACTACACTACATTAAAATTCAAATATGAAGGCAAAAATACAGGAAAACAATTTAGTTACTTACCTGGTGACTCGATGAGATAGGCTACGAGTAAATGTCCGGGTATGACTGAGTGGGGTTGTAGCACCACTTCGTACTCGGGAGACTGAAGGGACATGTTTTTATATTAATTGAATTAAGCTTTTGTAGGTATCTTTCACGGTCAACGACCGGCAAAGTGGTTATATATTGAGTGGTCATATTGATTTGTGGTATTTTTTGTTATTATTTATTCCTGCGATTTCTGTACGAATTACGTTTATTGACCCTAATTTGCGTTGGAGTTAATGAGAGGGGTTGTTTGTTTTCCCCCCGAAAGGGGCGGGAACGTTTGTCACGAGTCAAGTTCCCGGATTGGATTTTTTGATTTTCGGTGCCGTTTTAGTATAGTCTATAGTATACTACTTAAACGGCACCGACAATCAAAAAATCCAGTGGAAACTAGATGGCAGAAGTGTGTAGGCCAATCTGCCCACCAGCTTTTTCAACTTCGCTACCTACAGATGTTTTACCGGTATGATATTTCGAAACGCCATGTTATTCCCCATAGACAATCCACGCCAGGAAGTTGGATGGATACGGAAGTTACGGAGGCGGGACTTATTCTGGAGAGGTCTATAGACCTCTGAAGTTCGCCTACAAAAAAGCTGCCATCTTTGACATCCGGTATCTGGCGATTTTTCCTATGGGAAAATAACATGGGGATTTTGAATAATCGCACCTGTTAAAGTCTCGTGGGGATGAAAAAGTCTGAAATGCAGACGTTTTCCTGAACACACTTTTGTCCTCTGCCTTCGAGTGGATACTGTGATCTCCGGTAACTGAAGGCGGCACACTTAGATTTTTGCTACTCCAGAGCTAACTTGCAATGCAATTTGCCATAGGTAGTTAGCTTCAATTAACAACCGGATCTCCTTATATGGGCAAAGATGGCCGTTTTGGATCTTTTTTGTAGGCGAACTTCAGAGGTCTATTAGGGGTTTGCACCGACGTCACGTTCTGGCCGGTAACTATGGTAACCCAGCACGCGCGGCCATATTGGCGATACTCCGTGAATAAAGTACAATGGAGTATTATGCACTTTGGATATCTTATGTGATTGTAGCCGTGTCTAAACAACAGAAAAGCTCATCAAAATGCGTCTAAGATGCAAAGGCATATAGGGCAGGGCTTGGACCACAAGAAAAGGTGCGATATTTCGAGAAATTACGGATTATTGGCAGCGCAGATCCATATGAGTTGGGTGAGGGAGACGAAGTACCAAGTTCAACCACAAGCGCCCCCCTTCCTCTGATAACTTCTGGCATTATTGTCCCTTCTCCCTGGTTTTTTAATAACTTTTGGAAGTCGATACCTACACCAGATGTTTTTCTCAGTCTAACCTATTGGTACAACCTAAAACACGGCAATAATTAACCATTTTCCTTGACGATGTTAGGGATTTACTTCAGTGCCTAATGCTTTCTAATGAGGCGAGTATCTCCAATATGTCGATGTCCAGATCTGATGACACGCAGTGCAAACCCCTAATAGCTTTGTAATAGGTTTTGATGAAAGTGGCATAGCTTCTCTGCTATACTAACTATTCGACCGTGATAATCTATTTACCAAATGGGGGTTAGGAAAACCACACAATAAATTCTGTGCATCAAAGCAGACTGGAACATTCATGTCTAGTAGTATTCATGCACGCCAGCTGTTTACTGTCTTTAAAGCATCAGGTGCGTCTGTCTAATTCTCAAACAGCAGAATGCTTAAATGCTATGTTAAGCTACAAGTAGGCCTAGGTCAATGTATAACATTAGCTTGGGATGTTTTTACAGTAAGCATTGGTAGTTGTGAAAGCAGCTGCATCCCTTCTAAATATCAAAATATGGAAATGCTAACATATCTTTTCTTTCTCCCTCAAGGTGCTTTGCTTAAATTTCTCAGCCCTCAGGCTCTTCCTAAGGATACCTCCACTGATGAAGATGGCCTGAAAGGTTAATCTTATGTGTGTGTATGTGTGTGTGTACTTGTATTTATGTTGGATTTTTAAATTGCTATACAACCTGCACTCTTTATAGTTTGAACAATGCATCCTTTTTCTGCATAAGATGGCAGTGTTTTATTTTCTCACTTTGTGAGAACTGAAAAATGTTAATGTGAGTGTGTTTAAGTATGTTGGATTTAGTTATTGTGCACTTTTTTACATTTATATTGGATTTTATGGTACTGTGGTGTTTTTGCAAATGTTCAAATGTTCAAAACTAATGCACAGTATATATATATGCAACTGCAGTATTGCACTGTCAAAATGTTGTATTTATATAAACTGTGGGTGAACTTAAACTGTATGGCTATGCGGTGGTTCCTGTAGGCTTTGCGTGCGGTGGGGGGGGGCCTCCATGTCCATTTTGCTTGGTGCCCCCAAATTCCTTGAAACGGCCCTGGTGTTAACAAATACTCCCAAAGTTACTGTGCAAGCCAGACTCGTTGAACCAGAACCATGTAGGCTACGGCATTATGTAGGACCATGTATCAGGGGAGGTCTGAAAGGGGACAGTTTGTAGGCGTCAACAGCGGTCGGAGCTGGCAAAAGCCAAGATAAACCCTTGCGTGTTTCTTTGAGATAACGATGTATGGTTTACTTTTGCCAAGGGTAAAATAAAGGAGCAGGAAACCTCATCCAGGACCTCATCAAGACGCGCTAAGAGAAGTGCCCTGCCCTCCCTATGTGTTCGACTCAGCTGTCACGTTTAATTTTGCTGACAGACAGAAAGAAAGAAGGTGATACGAAGATATCAAAAGCAGCGCACCAAAGCAACAGGTGAATTGCAGGAGGAAAATTAAGTAGCCTAACCATGGGGCGCTACAGCGGAAAAACATGTCGCTTAATTTTCATGCTTGTCATCACTGTCATATTCTTCATGGCCGAGATCATCGCCGGGTTCATGGGGAACTCTATAGCACTTGTATCAGACTCCTTCAACATGCTGTCGGACGTTCTGTCTTTATGCGTGGGCTTGACGGCCTTGTGGGTGTCACGTCGTGCCGGATCAGGGCGCTCCACATACGGTTGGGTCCGGGCTGAGGTGGTTGGTGCTCTGGCCAACGCCGTCTTCTTGGCCGCCCTGTGCTTTTTTGTTTCGGTGGAGGCGATGAAACGACTTGCCCGGCCAGAGGCCATTGACGATCCTAAACTGGTTCTCGTAGTCGGCTCCCTAGGGCTCTCTGTTAACACTTTTGGGCTGTTAATTTTCCAGGACTACCGTAGTTGTTGCTCCCGGATGAAGAGAGCCCATGAATCAACCAAATCAGACGGGGGATGTGAGATGAACGGCGAGGCAGGTGCGGTCGCCTTTATATTTAAATCATCTCAGGCTCTAACTTTTTTGTACAACTTTTTAAATGACTTTAAAACTGATCACATTTGAGGGAAACAAGATAATAACGGTTTTGACGAATCTTCAGTCAGGGGGCTACAGATGCGCAAGCAGCTCAGCGTTAGAAAAGCCCGGACACATTTAGAGAAGGTTTTTATAATCTAAAATTGTGTCAGTTTGGAGAACAATATGATTGCCTTCCTAGCAATGTCCGGAAATTTTGTATACATGTCAAAGTAGCCTCTCCCATTCACCCTTGATTTGTTGTAGAAAGTCTTACTTACCTCATCTGCTATTCCCTGGGGATGCCCTGGCACCAAACCAAGGCTTCTGTTGTGGCCATTTCCCCCTCACAAACACCATAAGGGAGTCAGCACTGTCTACCATGTCTCTCAGGAGTAGGGCAGAACAAAGCCTTCTTCTTCTTTTTGTGGGGTTTATTGGCGGTTGGCATCAGAACAAAGCCTACTGCTGCAGTATGCACTTCTGTGTGCTCAGAGGAAGTCAGTAATAAAGGGCTTCATTCATGGTCTGGACAAGAAAAACGTCCCATGAATATGTCACATTGCCCTTGTACTGGAAACTCTTCTGCACTCTCTCTCATCTACATTAACAGCTTGTTGTATGTTTAATGTTTTGGCACAGGTACCACAGTTCTAACTGATGAGAGTGAGCCACCACAGAAAGAGGGGCAGCCCTTCAATATCAGAGGTATGTGTGCAGACAAATACAACACTTGAAAACACGCACTCACACCTGTCTATTATTAACAGGGATGGACTGCTAAAGAGCAATTTGTAATGGCACAGACAGAGAAAACAGAGAAAAATCGTTAGTCATCCCGCTCTCAGAGATGTGGCTTTATAGTCAGTGTGACACGTCCATGTGAGAGCTACATAAGAAAAAGACGATGCCTTTAGATGGACATCTGTTTGTTTGGTTCACTGAAACCATTGCATTTCTGGATGAAGGGAGGTCATTGAGGACACTACTGTTTGAGACCTTTGAACTGTTTAACTCAAAAGACTGTGTGGTGTATCACCTTAACAGTGACTTGGCATTTCATCCATGCTATCAAATATTTGCCATAATGCTTAACCCCTGACTACACTCTGCAATGTGCACCCAGCATTAATGAGAGACCTGTACAGTTTCAGATTATGGCTGGCTAGTAATCCATCTTTACACTTGAAAATCTGACTACACTCTGCAATGTGCACCCAGCATTAATGAGAGACCTGTACAGTTTCAGATGATGGCTGGCTAGTAATCCATCTTTACCCTTGAGAATCTTATCACTTGAAAATTGTATTGACCACCAGGAAATGGTTTGACCTGTGCCATCTATAGCCTGCTCAGCATTTATAACACCTATAAGCAGTGGCGCCGCTGGGGGGGGGGTTAAGACAATTCTAAGGGCCCAGCACTGACAGGGGCCCCCCAGAGAGCCCCCTAATAATACTATAGCAGAATATTGTCATAGGGCCCAAATTTTCTAGCAGCGCCCCTGTCTATAAGACACTGTTAGAACTCATACATGTAAGCTTTTGCCCCAATGCATGTTAGAAATAACTCGTCTTGATGTTATATCAATGTTACAATTAATATATAAAAGTTGTAGTAAATTAGACATCCTGGGGTGCGTTTCCCAAAAAAATAGTTGCTAACCAGTTAGCAACTTAGTTGGTTGGCAATGGAAATTTCACTGCAACCAACCACTGCAACTATGGTTTTGGGAAACGCGCCCCTGTAGTATCAAAGATCCTTGATTACTAGCTACTCCGCTTTAACCCTCTCTGGTAGTATGTTTTCTACAGACACAGAAATGAAGGACTTCTGGCATTCTACTTTAAAAACAGAGGATATTTTAAAATGAAACATTACAGTTAGAAGATTGGAGATACACACACATGGACCTACATATTAAAAAGCATGTAAATTGATTAGACAATTTACAATCAATCAATCAACTCATCTTTTTTCAGTAAATGCTGTGTTAACATTCAGATCTCACACTATCCAGAAGGCTAGATCTATTTGTTTTGCACACCAGCGAAGCCATGCTGACTTTAGAACCGTAGAACCTTAGAACCTTTAGAACCTCTGTGCTGCAATGCAGGTGTGCTGCTTCACATTCTAAATGATGCGCTGAGCTCCATGGTGGTGGTGGTGACCTCGGCCCTGTTCTACGTGTGGCCCCTGGACCCTGGGGCCAAGTGTAACTGGCAGTGCTACGTGGACCCCAGCCTCACTCTCATCATGGTGGTCATCATCATGTCCTCTGCTGCCCCGCTGCTTAAGGAGACCACCACCATGCTGCTGCAGATGTGCCCGGCTGACCTGCCTCTGTCTGCGCTCGGTGAGTCCTCACAGGTACATTGCATACTGCACATGTTAAGAGCAGATGCCTGAAGAAGAGCAGCAGCTCTGTGGAGGGGGACCTGGACAGGGCGAACCAGTTGAACCACTTCTACAACAGGTTTGACTGCCCTGCTCCAGCTCCAATGGCGGTGGTCTGTCCACCACCCCCAGCTGACTCAGACACGGCTCTTGTTTGCGTGCCTGCCCTACCCCCACCTCCCAGCCTCCCAGTCTCTCCAGCTCTGCATCCCGGTGACACCCAATGATCTAAGCCACCATCACCTCACGCCCTGCCCCCGCCTGACGCCTCCTTGCCTGTGCCTGTTGAGGTGTCCACGACTGGCAGCCTTGATAGGGACATCAAGGAGGTGGTCATCCCCCAGCCCCCACCCCCATACCCCCTCAATACCATAGTAGGGGGGCCTATGTGTCTAATTTGGGGGCTTGTGGGATTCGCATGTTAATTTTTGGAGAGTATCATATCTTTGTTCTAGGGGTTCTTAAGAGTAAAAAAAAAACATGTTTCCATTTTTTTGAAGGTTTTGAAGGACCCAAATCAAGAAAATTCAGAAAAGGTCAAATTTGGTGTTTTGTCCATAAACCTCACATTGCCGGTATTATAGCATAGGGTTTGGTGCCAAAAAGAAAAGATATTCTACAAGGTAGTGCAAAAGTGGACCACATAAACAATACAACATTATAAAACATTTTTAGGCTGATGATTGATCTCTTTAACAAGACATTGTGCCTAAAATTCTCGAAATTGTCCGCTTAAAAAATAATACTTCAATATCAATACTATCAATTCATGCCTATTAGTGTGCTTGAGCCTGCTCTGCCAGTTCTTGTCTACACCCATTCAGAGCACAAAGTTTAATAGACTAGTACCAGCTGAAGTCTGTAAGGCCTTCCGTAGCCTATGTAAGTGTGAAGAAAAGAAAGGGTAAAAGGATCAGATAGACAAACAGACAGGTGTGTGTGTTTGTGAAAGAGAGAGAAAGAGAAAGAGAGACACTACCAGTGACAGTTGGCTGTTGATAGCTGGCAGTTATAGAATTTAGAATATTGAATAACCTGAAGCACATAGTGCTCTGTTCTTCATGGTTGGTGATATTAGTGACCTGCCTTCTACATCTGAGCAAGCACATTTTCATAGTTCATGGTGGCACAGTCTAGTTAGGTTATATTCTGAGGTGTGTCTTTCTGTTAGTCAGGTGATGGCACACATATTCTAAAAGAAACAGATTTTGGGCTATGTATCCAGTGGCAGATATGTGTGGACTGGTGAATGACCCATCACTAGAGACATATGCCAAATTTCTTGTTTTTGTCCATGAGAGAGTATGGAGATGGTGATCACAGATCAGCCAACGATTACATTGTTACAGTGCAGTTATTTTACAACAGAACAAAGCAGTTTGGCACAGGAACTGCTACAAATCCACCTGTAACAGTGAGTATCTGCAGCATGCTAAGATTCGCTACTAGAAATCATGTGAAGCAGGCAGGACTCAGTGTCTTCAGAAAAGACGTAGATCATCTTCTGAACCTGCAGCAACACCTGCAACTGCATCAAGTCCATCTAGAGGGACTTTGTACACTTGTTCAGCAGCAGCCGCTGCCAGCATAGATAAGTGATTGGTTGCCTGCATTGAAGGAGGGCACCTCATAAAGAAGCTCTTTTGTCTGCTTCTTTTTTTTTTCCTTTTATTGAACGTGTTTAGAGAGAAATGTAATTTAAAAACTGCTGTTATTTTCCCTCTGCAAGTATTTAGTTTGAATGGTATCTTCAGTTGTAAGGTGCTGACCCTAATAACTTCATACAATAAAAAATAATTATAAAAAAAAGAAGCAGACAAAAGAGCGTCTTCATGAGGTGTCCTCTTTCAATGCAGGCAACCAACCAAGAGATATAAGTAATATTTTGAAGTCAATGACTTTTAACAGGTAGCCAGTGTGATAGTATATTTTTTACTACCATATTTCTCTTAAGACTTAATCAGGACGATGAAAGATCAGGATCCAGGCATTTATTCTCTTCAATGAGGGGCCAGTGGCCCTCAAAGGAGAGATGGCATGTTTGTGTCACCCCATCATGGGTTTCCACCAGATTCTCAGTATTCTCTGACTTCTCTGACTATACAGAAACAGTCTACCATATTTAAAGTTACACACAAAGAGAAGGAGTGACCTAGTATGAATATGCAAGGTAAAGGTGTGGTGTGTGGGGGATGTGGCCTTTTGGGTGACATCAAGTCTGGCCAGCTTCTATTGTCTTTTAATTGAGGGCCCGTCCACACGGAGACGCTTTTTGGGTTAAACGCAGAGGTTTTGCTTCGTCTTGGCCGAGCGTCCAAACGAATCCTGTAAACGCACTGCCCGAAACCGCACTTTTTTGAAACCTGGTCCCGGCGTGGAAAAATCTGAAACCGTAGCCCTTTTGAATTCGTTTGGACAGCGAAACCGCACATCCTACAGCCTACAGCGCGAAGGTTTTGGTCAATTACTGTAAAGAAACAGTGCCAACTATAGGCCTGGATATGAAGTAACGTGTTGAGTCGTGTTGAGATGGATCCGTTTGGACGCAAATATTCTTGATACGGTTCCAGGGAAGACGGAGGAAAAAAAGATCGGTTTGGTACATGTGGACTAGGCCTAAAACTACCCCCTTTCCTGGGAAGTCCTTCAGAGGCCTGGACACATGCTGTTCTACAAACATTAACATTTCACACCTGGTGATAGGCAAAAGGCATCTAGACAGGCTTTCATTGAATTCTAATCATTCAAGGATAAACAATGGATACACTGCATACAGACCAAAGACACACACAGGGTACACATGGGTAAAAAAATCACAGATGACCATAAGAAGTACACAGTATGTACATTTACAGAAATTAGTCTGATTCACAACACTTTCAAATCCCCCTTTTCAAGTCATAAAGACTTGAATCATTGAACTATTCACATAAAATATGAATCAGCTTATAACAAACAGAGGACTTTTAGGGTGTGGAAGGAGGTTACAGATCATGGGAGAATAAAAATAACAGTAGAAAGACTGACACAGTCCCGGCGTCATGGGGGGGCCAGGCCCGTCCTGGAAGTCATCTGTGCCCGCCCTGGACGAGCTTGGCTGCACCAACCAACCCCAATCCCATAGATTGATTTTGAACACTTATTAAATGTAGGCATATCTTATACGTTTGTCAATCTAGCAAGTAGCAAATAAAACTTGTAAAATATGTATTATTCCGTAGCTAATCAATCAGGGGCGGTCTTAACATAAAGGCATAGGTAGGCGGCTGCTTGGGGCCCCCTACCAGTAGTCTTAGTAGGGGGGCCCCCAACCAACCTAAAAAAATAATAAAAAAATAAACCCTTGTCATCATGAACGCTTAGTAACTTAGTAAGTTACTTATATGAACGTATAGTAAATTGTAATAATATTCTTAAGAAATACGTTAAAACGCTGACGCAGTAGTTAAAATGTCCAGTTCATGTTTATGTCCCTACACATACACCCCCTACTTCCACAATTAAATGTCAGTGTTTATACCGGATCTGTGTTTGCATATTTAATACGTTTCATACACGTGTTTCAACACTGCATTTCGGTCGTTGCTTTTACCTTACCATTACCTTACGCATGCCAGTTATGTATCCATCAGCTGCCTGCCTGCAGCCTGCTTCCAAAACTCCAAAGCTGCTTGCTGTCCGAAGGAACAAGTTCAGTGTATCAACAATACTCAATAACAGTTTATGTGATGTGTTAATCAATTAAATTCCCAACAATTTCACAACAGCTAGTTCTGGAGTAGGCCATTCAACTAGCCCGCTTGCTTACGACGAGACTCAGGCTGCGCAGTCGGCACCCGCTTATTTGGGTTTTGGGTTGCCAGGTTTTAGCCTATGACAAAACGGTTGAAATTGAAACTAAGTGATCGTGTATGTGTAGGGTGTATTTCATACACAATCTGGCAACCTGAATGGATCAGTGATTTTAAAATGAAGTTGCCCATGCAAATTACGGGAGTTTTCCGGGAGAAATATCAAAACGGGAGGGTGCTGGGAGATGACCTTGAAATACGGGAGAAACCCGGGAAAAACGGGAGGGTTGACAGGTATGAACTACCGTGATCAATTTATGTTCCCGTGCCCCCCCTGGAAAGGTGTAATGCCCGTCCGTGAATTTGTGTCTGCCACCGGGTCTGGACTGACATCATCTACCATAGAAACAGCTAAGAATGCACCCAAAGCCAGTTTCCATTCTTCTTGTGGTGCACAATGCAATAGAATAAAATCACAGGTGGGTTGCTTTCATGTGGTGCACAATGTTTAGAATGTGTATGTGTGTGCAAAATGTGCTTAGGGCGGCGCTTGGCTCTATTAATAGGGGGTGTTCCCCCACACCCTGTGTTCCTCTTTTTTTTCTTCAATATTTCCTTCTCCAGTTAAAGGTGCGATTTGTAGGATTGTTACCGAACGTTCTGTAGGCCAAAATCAAAACACTGGTGAACGTTCTCAAGACTACCAGACGCGAGCCTCTTCTGGGTTGCCAGATGTAATAAAGACTTAGCTAACGTTAGTTGACCTGCAGCTGCTTTAACGTTTCTCCAACCATGACCCAGCTACACATTACGGAAACAGTGAAAACAAAAAATACCTCTCTAACCAACGTAACATATTTAGCTGAAGTTAGCGATGCAAATAAAGTTTAGCCTAGGCTACCTGTTGTGGAGTAATGGCCAGCTCTACGTCAGACGTCACCATCTCAGGAAGCTCCTCCGATGTCCACTTAATTTGTTTCTTGTTTTAATTTTGGAAATTTGCCTGCCTCTCGTAGGCGTTCATGACTACAACTGACAGCTGTTGACAGTTGGCTTTTGCTAATTTGGCAACCCAAATAGGAGGACGCGCTAGCCTATTATTAATACGCTATTCTAGAATTAATCGTTCAAAACATAAACAAAAATTCCAAGAGATTCCGCCCCGTAACTCATTTTTTTTCATGGGTTTTACGGGTTAGAGTAATGTTGTCAAATAAGCCATTACTTCAATTCATCATGTTTCCTTACTCTCTGACAACATATGGTAATCATTTTTGGATTGGTTACAGTTTATTTTCCATTATTTCCTACATACTGGACCTTTAAAGTATACCAACAAAATAAAAATTCTCTAGTCTGAAGGTCAGGGTCGACTACCTGGAACCTTCGGATCCTTGCTGTTTTTGGGGGTTATTCTGCCCACAGCAGGTCCACTATTCTAAATGAATCCAATCTTTCTCGTGATGTTCTGACCAAGGTCCTTTTGTGGGATGGTACACAAGACTTCCAAATGCTGCTCTCCCAAGGACACTGTGCTGCTGGGGTCTTCAGGGGTGGTGTTGGATATCAGATCAAAGGGCTGTCCCCCTTTCGATAAGCTGTGTCTTCCACCATCACACTTCTGTCCCAACCATGAGAAGCCAGCGGGGGAAGTGAGACATGCGTCGTTAGGATGTCTCTGGGTCTGCGACTTCAGAGTCTGTAAACAGATCTTGAAAATACATGTAGCTTGGAGCAAGAGGTTTTAGCTGTCATTCCAG
Source organism: Alosa pseudoharengus (assembly GCF_046254945.1). NCBI lineage: Eukaryota > Metazoa > Chordata > Actinopteri > Clupeiformes > Clupeidae > Alosa > Alosa pseudoharengus. The sequence goes on along the minus strand of NW_027468680.1, from coordinate 15,695,885 downwards.
TACTAATAAGCAAATGATCATATGTTCATATTTTTTGTGTGTGAGCAGCTCCATTTTGTATAAGCTGTAAGCTCTTTAGACAGGTATTATTACAGCCAGCGTAATAGCATTGCAATAGTCTATCATTGAGGTGACAAAAGCATGGATTAATTTCTCGGCATCTGGTAAGGATAAGGATCCTTATCTTTGAAATGTTCCTTAAATGGTAAAATTAAGTTTTGGTGATCTGTTTTATGTGATTATTTAGTGCTAGGTCCTGGTCAATTATAACTCCTAGGTTTTTAACAACTGTGGATGAGGTCAGTGGAAGATCACTATATGTAGCCTGTGATGTGGATAGGATATCCCTCATCTTTTTAGAACTTAAAACCATGACTTCTCTTTTATCTGAGTTCAAAAGCAGGAAATTATTCGTCATCCATGTCTATATCTCTTATACATGTGTCAAGTTTGGCTAACGGGGTTAATTCATCAGGTTTTATGGAGAGGTATAGTTATGTATCATCTGCTAAAGAACAGGGGCCCCAGTACTGAACCTTGAGGCACTCCATATTTTACCATAATCTGGGTAGATGGTTTATTATGGACCTGTACAAATTGTTGACGGTTAGGAAGGTATGATCTAAAGCAAGGAAGTGCTGAGTCTTTGATGCCTATCAAATTTTCAAGCCTAAGTAGTATGTCATGGATAATGGATAATCTGGATTACGTAATCAGATTACAAAAATCAAGTAACTATAATCAGCCCAGATTACAATACAAAAATGTTGTAATCAGATTACAGTTACATTGTTGGGGATTACCTGATTACATGTTATCATGCAAACAATGCAACTTTTTTTTATGATAGCCTAGCTCTTTTTAGTGCACTTTTTAGACTTTTTAAAGATATAGTTAAGAACAAAATTATTCATACCCCTGGCAAATATTGATTTTCTCTTGACCAATAAGTTTGTTCTTTCTTAAAATTACACTTGCACATGCCAAAAGGTTGCAAGACAATGTGGTAAAAACATGGAATAAAAAAAGTGTTTTTATCTTTTTTAACATTTTTATGAAAAATTGCGTGTTCAAAATTATTCATAGAGAAGAAATAATAAAGGTCTGCACACTGATTGAAGCTCCCAAACGTGGATTTATTTGCACAAAAATAAATGTGCAAATAAATCCATGTTTGGGAGCTTCAATCAGTGTGCGGACCTTTATTATTTCTTCTCAGTTACTTTTTTTGGTCCAGCACCTGCACTCCTGTGATGTGCGCGCACCCCTTCGTTTCCCAAAATTATTCATACCGTTTTTAAACAATCACTGGAAACATCTTTATTTACCACCGCAGCTCTCAAAATGGTTCATAATACCCACCAAGCCTCTTCATGTCTCCACAATGATTGTAGACTGCACCTTTTTAGCAGCAATCTGGGTTTTGAGGCAGGAATGATTATTTGCCATCACTTTGGCCTTGTGCTCACTTTTTTGACGGATTGAAGTCCGCTCTGAAATGTTGATATTGTTCTCTGTTAACCATTTCTTGTTTGGCTGTATGTTTTGGATCATTGTGTGGTTTAATGTTCAAATGCTGCCTTTTGGGGCAGCCATGGCCTACTGGTTAGGGCTTCGGCCTTCGGGCTTGCCGGTTCGACTTCACTAATTCACAGATTGGGATAAATGCAGAGACCAAATGTCCCTCACGGGATCAAGATATACTTACTTACGAACTTACATACTATTGGGGCAGGTCTCTCGGCACACTGCCTGATCTTTTCCTCCTAATCTTAATGTAGCCTCTTGTTTTAGTGTTACTGTTTACTTTGAGAAAGTCACCAGGTCCCCCTGGTTGAAAAACCTCCCAAAATGTTCTCACCGCACAATTGAAATGGACATGGTGTCATTTGGGTTTAATGCTTCCCTTTTTTATGCCAATCTCAAGCCATGTCCCTGGGTCAAAAAATCCAGCGAAAGCTAAATTCTTTGTCCAGGTGAGCCCTTATAAAGGTTAAGCTGAGTTGTGCATGTTTGGAGAAGAGTGGAGAAAAATAGAATGAGAATTCTTTCATCAATTCTGTGGTGGTGTCTTTTACTTAATGGGCATATTTATTGAAGTAATCTAAAAGTAATCCTAAAGTAAGTTGTGAGAGCAGTCTTAAGAAGGTGAGTAGGAATAGGGTTTAGTAGACTAGTTGCAGGAGGTGAGATCTAATATGTTGTGCATATGTAAATTAATTAAATGTTGTTCGAGGTCTCATTTGTGATTCTGTTATGTTTTTGCTATCTTTCAGCAATGGAGTATGTGTATTTGGTGAAACTGATTGGTTATTGATCTTATCTCTAATTGTTTGACATACAATCATAATACTGACATACAATCATACTTTTGAAAATAACTGTTTTGTGAACTTTATTCATCATAGCCAGTGATTTAGGCGAAATGTATGGTGTTAATTATAGAGAAATATACAATTTTTAAAAAATAGGGTTGAAAAAGGTAAAAAAAATGGAGACATTTCTTCATGTTCAATGACCTCTAAAGACAGTCCAACCACTCTCCAAAAATTAACATTTCAAACCCACAGAAACCACATAGGCCCCCTGACTACCAGTGCAACACTCACCTCCATCATCACAGGCTATCATACCCCCACCATCACTGGATATTGCACCCCTCCCCCACATGGCGATCACGAACAATGAGGTGACAACGACCTCAGTCAACAGCCATCAGACACAAAGATCCCAGATGCACCTCCCCCCCTCCCCTCCCCTTACACCCCCCATCATCACAACAGATCAAGTGAGAGCCCAACTAAAAACACACAGACTGTGTCCAAGGCTACTCAAGGCCTGTGCTGCTGAACTGGGTGAGGCACTGAAGCACATCTTCAATTTGAGCCTACGCCTTGGACAAGTTCCAACACTGTGGAAGACATCATGTCTCACCCCTGTCCTTAAGAAGCCACACCCTAGTGAGCTTAATGACTACAGACCTGTCGCTCTTACATCACATGTGATGAAAACAATGGAGCAACTGGTCTTAGGTATGCTCAGACCCCAGGTACGCCATGCACTAGACCCGTTACAGTTTGCATACCAGGAGAAAGTGGGCGTGGACGATGCCATCACTTATCTTCTACTCAGGACAACTTCTCACCTAGACAAGGGGAAAAGTGCTGTGAGAATCATGTTCTTTGATTTCTCAAGTGCTTTTAACACCATCCAACCCCTCAGACTGAGAGACAAGCTCTTGCAGATGGGTGTGGACGCTCACCTGGTAACCTGCATTACAGATTACCTGACCGAGTGACCACAGTTCGTCAGACTGAAGAACTGTCTCTCTGACACTGTGATCAGCAGCACTGGAGCGCCACAGGGAACTGTGCTCTCTCCAGTCCTGTTGACCCTGTACACATCTGACTTCTGCTACAACACCGAGTCATGCCACATGCAGAAGCTTTCTGACGATACTGCAATTGTGGGGTGTATCAGGAACGGGCAGGAGGAGGAGTACAGGAGCCTACATATGAGATGGTAATTCACTCCATTTTTGCTCTCTCTGCTCTCATCTCTGTCTCTCCCTTTCTCAGTGGATGAAGTGTGCCTACTTCCTGGTGTGCTGGGCGTTCATGATGTCCACGTGTGGGAATTATGCAAGGGCCGGCTTGTGGCCACCCTCCACGTGCACTGTTCTCCTGAACTCCAGAGCGGTGTTGCCACCTTTACCTCCCTCTCCCGTCAGATGCGCCAAATCTTCCACCAGGCTGGGGTCCACAGCCTCACCCTCCAGCCCGAGTTCGGTGAGCCCCAACCGGGGAAGGGCGTCTGCGCAGCCACTTGTCTGGAACCCTCCTGCCAGAAGCTGTCCTGCTGCCCGCACACCACCCGACAACAGACTGCCGTGAGCCAGAGCAATGGGCACCCTCTGCTGCCCCTCACAGAGGTGTCCGTGGACGGGCCTGACATCACCAGCACCAGCACCTTTCTGAGGGAACGGGCAGGAGCGAGCAAGACCGTCCAAAGCACAGAGTTTTAGAGCTACTCCATCGCTGAGGGTAGAAGATGCTGCTCCAGAGTTGACACACGCTTCATTCCTACTGTAGTGAGACTGAGGAGTACTGAACAACTGGCTCTTTCTTTTGAAAGATGTCCATGGACTGAGGATCAAAAGGACCATATGCCTCTAGGACAATCTGTACACTTGAATAGTTAAAATGGCCAGTGTGTGTGTTTGGACCAAATATGTACTGTACAAATGTGCCTTCCCTTTCTCAACTGTCTGCCAGACAAGCCATTCAGGGTTTAGCGCACACGCACACACACACACACACAAACACACACACACGTAATTATGCCAGTGATCAATTTCATTTATGATGCACTTTTGCACCTGTTAATTACTCTCATTTACTATCACAGGCTCTGATAAATTGATAAATTGAATCAGTCAGCGCCCGTAATCTTTGCACTGTAACTTTGAGAGGGTAGTGAGTTCATGGGTAAAATAAATGCTACTTCCCATTGATTGATAGACTGATGATTTTTGAGCAACAAAAATTATACTAAATATGATGCACTGTTTAGATATGTACTGTATTAGGTAGATGTCACAGCAAATGTGACTTGTTTTTGTCTAATAGTCATTCAGTGAAATCAGTATTCTCATCCTGCCTTATGTGTATTGAAATGCATTAGTCAGTTCCATGACTGAAGTTATATCCAAACATAACTGTCTCAGTCCATAATGCAAGTCTTGATGTCAGGTCTGAGAGAAGAGTAAGGAACTGTATGTGTCATGGTGCTTTGGCCAGTAGATGGCACTAGAACAAAAACATTGCGGGACCACGCAGCCTGATGCAGCGATTGAATATGGTTGTATGTATTTATGGTTGTACAAAATGCTGTCTACATGTCATTCCACAATGTAATCCCAGAAACAGTTTTATGAGTAAAATATCTCAAGTGATTTAATAAGTGATCATCAAGGTATCTTGCTCTGTGACACGATACATGACATTCTGCTTATTGACTAGATTGAATGAGGTGACGGGAAAGGGAGCATTTTTCAGTCATTTTCAAAAGTAAAACAAAAGCAACAATATAGATATTAATGATGGTAGAATGAGATTTATGTTGTTATATGAATAGATTTATATACCGGTACATATTATATATTTTCAAGTGAGGCTGTTGACCTACTCGCTGACAGAGGACCATAGGTACAGCGGTGTGTGTGTGTGTGTGCTCCTGAACCTGCACACTGATGTTTGAAACTGGAGCTGGGGATTGTGGAGAGATTAAAAAATACACAGTTCTCTCACTGACTCAAAGCTCCCATGATGCAACAGGAGAACGCAGCGTCTATTAACAAGCGAATGAAGCAGCGTTCTTCTCATATCGCCCAGTTGAGGACAGAGCTATATTTAGGCTATGAGATGACTGCAGTGTGTGAGTGTGTTTGTGTGTGTGTGTGATGACACCTGGAATCTCTCCACTGTCTGTATGCCTGTAGGAGAACTCATGGACACGTCAAAGACCCTCGCCCCTGAAGGAGGAGAAAGAAAGACAACGCCTGCTTGGAGAGAAAGGAGAGATCATCTCTGAGAACCCTGATCTCCGACCTGAGCACCAACGAAAGGCAAAAGTTTCATTGACTGGAATACAGGCACATATTACAGTTATCTACAGACAGACATTCACTTAACACAGATAGGTAATAGGTAAGACCACAGTCATGTTTTCCTGACAGGTTAAACGACCATGCAGGTTAATATATAATATTAAAAAAAAAACACAACTAAGCAATAAGGACTGTAGAAGATAAAGAATATACTAAATATACTAAAATACAAATTATACTTAATCTAAATCAATTCTAAAAAACAGTATCCACATAGTGGGTGATTAATCAATCAGGTGCGCTTGCAATGACTGAAGCAGGGACTGAGCCTGTGGTCCTCTGTGCATAAGGTAAGGTGCTCTTTGTGAATGAGTGTCATGGTGATGGTGCAAATGAGAAAGTCAAACAGTGCAACAGTGCAAGAATAAAGTCTATATATCTATGTATAAATAACTATATTAAGAAAGGTATAAGTGTGGTCACAGTTCGGCTGTGGCATGGAGGGAGGGGTTGTGCATATGTGCTAATAAAGCATGCAAACAGTGAGGCAGAAGACAATGGTAAAGTGGCTAGTGGACAGACAGTTCAAGACATGGAGGTGGTGAAGAGGCAGACAGACTATGCGGAGAAGTCTATTTCTCCTCTTCCCTTAAGTGATGCATTGAACAGTTCAATGGCCCTGGGGATGAATGACTTCCTCAGTCTGTCTGTTGTGCAAGGCAGTGAGCGAAGTCTCCAGCTGATCAGGCTCTTCTGCTTAACAATAGTGCTGTGGAGACACTCATTGTCCAAGATGTTGATCAGTTTGTTCAGGGTCCTTCTGTCAGATATTGAAGTGATGCACTCCAGTTCAGCTCCCACTACAGAGCCAGCTTTCCTTACCAGCCTGTCAAGTCGCCCCGCATCCTTCTTCTTTGTGCTTCCTCCCCAACATACCACTGCATAGAAGAGGACGCTGGCAACAACAGACTGGTAGAACATCCTGAGGAGCTTGCTGCACACATTGAAGGAGCGCAGCCTCCTCAGGAAGTACAGCCTGCTTTGCCCTTTCTTGTAGAGTGCATCAGTGTTGGCTGACCAGTCCAGTTTATTGTCCAAGTGGAGACCCAGATACTTTTAGGTGCTTACCACCTCGACATTGACCCAGACATCCCAACCTGCAAAAAGTAATTTCAGGGAGGTATCACGAAGCCCCCCCCCAAAAAAAGTTTTTTTAAAAATAAAATAAATAAATAAATAAATAATAATAATATTAATAATAAAAAAAATTGCCTACTTAGTTACTGAAATACAGATTAATATGTTTGTTCAATAAAGTCTAGTCAGCACACCAAATAAGGAAGGCCTATAGATAGAAATTGTGAAAACTAGATGTAAAGCAGAGCGGTACAAAATATGACCGCCGCCCAGTCCAGCACATTTTTTCCACAAAAATAAATCACGCTGAAAGGCCTATATGATTCTAACTGTCTCACTAAATTGCATTATCCACTGATATCTGCTAGACAACAAGTACCAAAACATGATTAGTTCATAGATTTCACATGTAAAATTCATTTTATACAACCCCACCTCCATCTTGCCTGTTCATAATTCTGAGAAATTCTTGAATTGTGTGCATGTTAATGTTTATGTTGTGTGTGTGTGTGTGTGTGTGTGTGTGTGTGTGTGTGTGTGTGTGTGCGTGTGTGTGCGTGTGCGTGCGTGCGTGTGCGTGCGCTTGTGTGTGTGCCTGCGTATGTGCCTGTGCAAGCGTACATATGTCTACTGTGTGAGTATGTGTCATACGTATGATTACTGTGAATGTATGTGTGTGTGTGTGTATCTGTTTGTGCACATGTGTGTACATGAAATGGGTTAACATGACCCCTGGAGGCAAACATACGGAAAAAAATAGTCATCCTAGTCCCTACAGTTCTCAAGATATTCACAGAGAACTGTGTCTGCCCTACCCTCCTTTCGGGGGTCCAGTCCAGCGGGGGGGCTACAGATCAAAACGAACGGTTCCATGCTATGACGGTTCCATGCTATCCATGTGGGGTTACATGCCCACCAAGTTTTGTGTACCCCGGTCTTTCAGTGTCCCGGGAATCATTGTTGGTGTACGTCACTAAATGTACACATAAATTATTTTATTGTAAGGCCCCCCATGAACGAAAGTACACAAAACTTGGCATGCATTCGGAGGGTGTCATAATGATCCTACACTTTTAATTTCGTGCAGTTTTGACCTTGTCAGCCAGAGATATTGTGATGAAAACACCTAATTTTTTGCTTTTTAATTTTTAACTAGGTGGCGCTATACATGAAATAAGTGGTAATGGGATGGGTTGACATGCCCCGTTAAGACCAGCATACATAAAAAAGGTGGACCTCCTAGGCCCTACGGTTCTCGAGATATTCACAGAAAACTGTCTCCGGCCACCTACAGGCCAGTTGGTGTATAGTAACATAAATTAATTTATTGTGTGGCCCCCCATGAACGGAATTCCACAAAATTTGGCGTGCATACAGAGGGTGTCATAATGATCATACACATCCAATTTCGTGCAGTTTTGACTATGTTAGGTCACAGATACCTTCAATTACAACACCTCATTTTTACTTTTTTGTGTTTAACTAGGTGGCGCTATACATGAAATGAGTGGTTATGGAATGGGTTGACATGGCCCCTTGAGATCAACATACAAAAAAAAAATGGTCCTCCTAAACCCTACGGTTCTCGAGATATTCACAGAAAACTGTGTCTGCCCTACCCTCCTTTCGGGGGGTCCAGTCCAGCGGGGGGGCTACAGATCAAAACGAAAAACGATGGTTCCATGCTATCCATGTGGGGTTACATGCCCACCAAGTTTCGTGTACCCCGGTCTTTCAGTGTCCCGGGACTCATTGATGGAAATTTGGGCATGCGAAAAAGAAAAAAAAAAAAAAGAAAAAAAATCTGACTAAACCTATATGACCGCCGCTTCGCTGCGCGGCGGTCATAATAAAATGTAGATTTTGGTAGTTTGGTCTTTTCATGTAGCCTTGGCAACTAGCCATCTAGTATAGGCCTGAATAATATGCACATGAATTGACACTAGTTAAACTCACCTCAACATGTTTTTTGCAATCATTTAACCCGCCATGGGCAATGCTAAAGTCACTGTTACAAATAGTGCAGTGCAAAACTAGGCCTATCATTCTTTTTTACTTGTATGGTTATGAGACAAGGGTACACTTTGAAATGGGTCTTACATTTTCCTTTTTTGGGGGCCATGACGCTCCTGTTCCTAGATACACTTTATACACTTTACACTGATTAAGTTTGGGAGAAAAGAGATAAAAAGCTCGCCTACACTGAAAACTGATTGGTTGATTTAGCGAAACAGGCCAATCAGGATGATCTCTGTCTTGGATGCGCTCAGGCACACACGCAACACCCCTCTCTCCCCCCTGTCTTGTGCGCGCTACACTCAGATGCACACGCGATTTTAAGTCTCGGTCTGTGTGATCGCTCGCTCTAGATCATCGGGAGATTGTATCTAATTTGCGGGCGTCAGGGAGCCGCTATCAACATGCGGGAGACTCCCGGAACTTCCGGGAGACTTGGGATGTCTGTTGACCCCATCAATGGAGACTGGTAGCAGAGTGGGCTTAGACCTGCGGAAATCCACCACCATCTCCTTGGTCTTTGAAGTGTTGAGTTGGAGATGATTGAGTTTGCACCATTGCACAAAGTCCTACTCCTCCTCCTGCGCGTTCCTGATACACCCCACAATTGCAGTATCTTCAGAAAACTTCTGCATGTGGCATGACTCAGTGTTGTAGCAGAAGTCAGATGTGTACAAGGTGAACAGGACTGGAGAGAGCACAGTTCCCTGTGGCGCTCCGGTGCTGCTGATCACAGTGTCAGAGAGACAGTTCTTCAGTCTGACGAACTGTGGTCGATCCGTCAGGTAATCTGTGATCCAGGTTACCAGGTGAGCGTCCACACCCATCTGCAAGAGCTTGTCTCCCAGTCTGAGGGGTTGGATGGTGTTAAAAGCACTTGAGAAATCAAAGAACATAATTCTCACAGCACTTTTCCCCTTGTCCAGGTGAGAATGTTTCCTGTGTAGAAGATAAGTGATGGCATCGTCCACGCCCACTTTCTCCTGGTATGCAAACTGTAACGGATCTGCATGGCGTACCTGGGGTCTGAGCATACCTAAGACGAGTCGCTCCATTGTCTTCATCACATGTGATGTTAGAGCGACAGGTCTGTAGTCATTAAGCTCACTAGGATGTGGCTTTTTAGGGACAGGGGTGAGACATGATGTCTTCCACAGTGTTGGAACTTGTCCAAGGCGTAGACTTAGATTGAAGATGTGCTTCAGTGGCTCCCCCAGATCAGCAGCTGCACAGGCCTTGAGTAGCCTGTTGACTTTCCCGGTTGCCCCAGTCCAGGTTCCATTGAAGTGTGTCAAGACTTTAATATTTTGGTAAGTAACTGGTTCTCTTAAAGATGATTTGACTAGGTGGCTTATGTTCATTTAAAAGATGTGTTTTCTTTGACAGGAGACAAAGAGGCTCATTGCAAACCCTTAATTGCCACTGTTCTATGTGTGTGTACATGATGGTCTGACTTAATTTGTTACATTAAGTTTCACATAAGTTACAGCTATAATTTCAAAGACAAGATTTCATCTGATGGCCTTATATGTTTAGCCCATAATTAAATGACCCATTAGCCAAAATAATCATAGCACTCAACTACAGAGTCTATCCTGTATCACCAAGTGACAATAGCATTCCAATAACAACAACAAATCAGGTTGAACTAATGTTATTCTAGGTATAGTGTATTTGTGTGTATAATTTATTTTGTTACACTTAAGTGGAGTACCGACACACTAGATCCTGACATCCTTTCCTGACCTTTTGACCTGCCATCTTATCATCCCAGTACCTTCCAAGAGGTCGCCAGAGGATCACTTTTCACCCACCAATTATGACCATGACATGAGCGGGGTGATCAAAGAATGGTTATGTGCGCCACTGGCTTAATCCCCCCTTGACCACATGCTGACGTTTGAGGGTTCCTTTGCATCACCCAGCTCCACCTGAAAGGCTGGTGGAAAGCAGCTTAATGCTCTTGGGGACAAACTGGACTGTGGGATTAAGAGCAAGACACAGGTGGCAGTGAAAGCTTGAGGTACACAGGTACACACACACACATCTCCATCTCTTTTCATTGGCTTAATATCCAAAAAAGTCAGGACATTGTGTAAAATGTAAATAAAAACAGAATGTAATAATCTGACAATAATATAACCCATATTTAATTGCAAAATATTATAGACAACATATAAAATGTTGAAACTAACATCCTACGATTTTATGAAAAATATACACTGATTTTGAATTTGATGCCAGCATCATGGGTCAAAAAAGGTTGGGATGGGGACAACATATTTCATACTTAATATCATTTAAATATTCAGAGAATCCAGAAGAAATGTTTGTACACAAGGGTACAGAGCTGAAAAACAATATTGGATGGCTATGATCTTTGGGACCTCAGATGGCACTACCTTAAAAAAACAGACCTGTCTCTGTAATGGGAATCATTGCAAGGGCTCAGAAAAACTTCCAACAACCACTGTCTAAGCACAGTTTGATACTCCATTCACAAATGTTGTCTAAAACTCTACCATGCAAAGAAGAAACCATATTAAACCATGATCCTGACAGGCCATCCTCTGGGCCCAATCTCATTTAAGATGGACTGAGGAAGTGGAAAACTGTCCTGTGGTCAGTCTAATCAAAATGTGATGTTTTTTATGGAAATCATGGAGCTTGCAGCCTCTGTGCTAAAGACAAGAAGGACCATCCAACTTGATGGTATTGGGGTGTGTTAGTGCGATTGGCATAGGCAGCTTGTACATCTGTGATGAAAGCTGCATTTAAAGAAGAAAAGACCCAATGACAGCTTAGCAATGAACTCACTTCATGTCTTTTTTTTTACCTCAACCCATCCCCACTCCCTCCTCATACATGTTTTCTATCATATCAGACACAAGTAAGCAGCAGCTAAGACAACCAACACAGCGAGGGAGTGGAAAGACAAAATGACATGCAAGAGGTCTCAAATGACATCATAGCACCTCCTGTTGCCTGGCAACAGACAAAATAAATCAACACGAGTTGCCACAGCATCCCCGCTTCATCTTCAAATGTCCCAAGTCTCAACGAAACGACCCCTTCTGTCTGCATTGTGAGAAGGTGACATGAAACATTGACTCCATGATGCTTGATTTACACCTGTGTTCAACTAAGATGATCCATTGCTGGAAAAACCGTGGCTCTTTACCACTGAATAAACACACAGACGAACACAACACTCAGTATTGCTAGGAGAGGTGGAATCTAGACCTGTGTTCACTGGCTGGATTCCATAGAGCACTATATACAAAGATCCTTGATTACTCTGCTTCAACCCTCTCTGCTATATAGCTCTCCTTGGCAGTCTACAATCACCCTTTAGTTTTCAGACTTGCACCAAGCCAGACACATGAAGTGATCATAGGTAGAAAGAATGATTATTGCTTGACAACAGATCTTTTATTTTGGATGGGACTGAATGGTGAAATCAATCCAAAATGTTCTCCAACCATAAAAATATTAACTTACAAAATGAAAGAGGGCACCCGACCAGACAATGGGCAACATGTGACTCTCGGGCCACAACTGACAGTTTAATAATGATCTCAAGCAACCTATTTGAAGTAAAGGAATATTACTGGTAATACTACCAATAGCTAAATGAAATGATTTTACTGAAATCTCTGAAAGCTTAAAATTCATTTTCTTCATTAACTTATTCCAATACTTAACATACAGGTTTCTGAAACCTAAAACAGTTAAACAAGAAAAACAATAATTACAAGAATCCCAAGCTGGTGGAAGAAGTGAATATTTATTTGAAGTTCTTTAACAGAGTGGTTACAGACATCATGAAAGTGATAAACTTTACCTGAGAGGATAACAGGGGGATCACCTCCAGTATAACATGGAGAGACTAAGGGCAAAGAGTGAAACTCAGTTTGGAACTGAACTTTATGAGATCTATTATAGTAGTAGTGTAATTGGTACAGGTTGACCAGTTTGCAAGCTACAGTTCTCCATCACAGTGTCCAAAGCCAGTTTTCCTCTGCACATATGTCACGGAGGTGACTACATTCCAATGGGGGCGGAACTAATCTGTGTTTATTGTTCCCGTAGGGAACTGTTTTAGCGAAACCATCCGGGATTAAGATGGCGGCGCACTGTCCCAAAAATGTAAACAGAGTAGCACAGGCTGTTGTTTAGCAATTTGCGCTGTGTTAATTTAATTATTGTTCCAATGCAGCTCAGCTGGATGGCGGGAACAATTCGTTTCGATGATTGGTGTGCTTTTAGAGGGGGAGCATTATATATGCTGCAAGTATTCAACAAAAGAGACGACGGGGGAGACGGGAGAGGACGCGGGCTGAGCTACGGTGAAGACGAGACTGGAGACCGGAGGAAAAGACGATTAACGAGACGGGCATCCAAGGAAGGAAATCGGGAACTCTGGAAGATGGAGAATCAAGAGGGCAGCTACAGCTAAGTACCCATGGAAACGTGCTGTTAGTGTATCGTTGCTATCGGCTAGCCTTCGGTGCTTCCCGGGTGATCATAGGCTACTGGGATTGTTTGTATTTGTGCATCGTTCCCCTGTATACTCATGTTGCTGTGCCCACTAAGAAATGTACATGCAAGTTTGAGATTTCACGAATTGCAGTGTTGAGTTTGAGTTTCACGGATTGCAGTGTTGTGTATTTTGCACTGAATATAGCCTCCAGTAGCCTGTCCCTGAAGCTGGCTCCGCTGAGCACTCTGACGAGACACTGGCCTTCGAGTTCGGCAAGTGGTCTTTTCATCGAGTAGTAGTATCAGTGTACCATTCAGCTGTGTTGGCAACCTGTTTGCATGTTAGTTGGGCTGCATCTGTTTTTGAACACTATTGTTCTGACCTTGCTGTGACGTGCTGTATCTTGAAGTGTTTGTCAGAGCAACCTCTGTTAATCTCACGAGTGTGACTGGCTGTGGTATTTTTATTGAACTTGTTGCAGCCCCAGGCCCGCCAGCCGCTGTTCACGCTTGGGCCGAGCCCCTGGGCGTTAAGCCCTGTGCCCCAGCCACTGATCACTAGTCTGCCCGTCCCCACCAGACGAGCTGTATCCGCCGCTGCCCCAACGCTGCCCGGCCACTGACGAGACCCCTGCTAGACGAGCCGTGCCCGCTGCTGCCCCAACACTGTCCAGCCACTGACGAGACCCCTGCTAGACGCGCCGTGCCCGCTGCTGCCCCAGTGCTGTCCAGCCACTGACGAGACCCCTGCTAGACGAGCCGTGCCCGCCGTTGCTCCAACGCTGTCCAGCCACTGACTAAGCCCCCACCAGACGAGCCAGATCCGCCGCTGTCCCAACGCTGTCCAGCCACTGACGAAGCCCCCACCAGACAAGTTAGATCTACCGCTGCCCCAACGCCATCCAGCCGCTGACAAGGTCCCCACTAGACGAGGTCGTACCCGCCGTTGCTCCAACGCTACCCAGCCACTGACGAGGCCTCCACCAGACGGTTTGTGCCTACCGCTGTCCCGATGCGGTCCAGCCGATAACGAGACCCCTGCTAGACGAGGCGTGCCACCGCTGTCCCAGTGCCCTCCAGCTTCTATCCCCCCAGACGAAGTATCTAGCCGATCTACAGGGCCTGACAGAACAACAGAGGTTGCAGTTTCTGCTGGGCTCTTTGGAAGGAGAGGCCAAGAGAGAGGTGCTCGCAGCAGCTGAAGTCAACCGGAACACCTCCCAGGCTGTCCTTGATTATCTTAACGAGCTCTACGGAGACAAAACTCCTACAGCTGCTCTAAGGGCCCATTTCTTTAACTGCAGGCAGGGCCCCAAACAGTCCATTCGCGCTTTTGCCCTGCAACTACGAGAATTGTTAACACGCCTGAAGAATCGGAGAGACCATGGCCTGGGAGAGGAAGACTCATTGATGCGGGATCAGTTCCTTTTGGGCCTTCGTGAGGGCCCCATACGGCAGTGCCTGAAGAGCCAACTCCGCCGCACTGCCACCTTGACCTATGAGGACCTCCGGAAAGAAGCGTTGGAACTTGAGTTGGATCAGCAAGATACCGATGAACAGCCTGCAAGAGAGGCTGCGAGCAGCGCTTGTGCTCCTGCCCCCCCTGCTACATCTGACTGGAAGCGCGAGCTACACACGGAAATCATGAAAGATGTGAAGGAACAGATGGCAGAACTTTCCAAGACCCTACTGGAAGAGATGCGCAGGAACCGTTCCAGTCTCTTGCCCCCACCCCGAGAGAGGTCTTACTCAGAAGGCGCCAAAGAGAGAAGGCCAATTCGACCGAATGGCCCCCGATTTCAGTGGGATGAGGAAGGAAGACCAATCTGCAACCGTTGTGGAGCGGCGGGACACATGAGTCGAAGCTGTGGAGCACGGCGCCCCTCTCAACCGGATTTTTAGCTTTGCCGGCCACTGTGGGTCAAGTGGCTGGGGCCTCTTCGAGCGACCCCTCACCTGTCAGCCGAGACGTCTTGATCGGACAATGTCCAGTTGTCCAAATCCAAGTTGATGGCAAGGAAGTCCAGTGCCTAGTAGATACAGGGTCCCAGGTGACTCTCTTTTCAGAAACCTTGTGCCAAGAAATCTTTGACGACCAGCAACTACGGTCAACAGAAGCATCCTGGTTGACTCTACGAGGTGCTAATGGCCTCAACATCCCTTACACCGGCTATGTGGTCGCTAACTTCAACGTTCAAGGGGTCGCTGTACCAGCTAAAGGGATCGTTGTCGTAAAGGACCACTGCCTCGGCAAACATCGAGCGCTTTTGGGCATGAATGTCATCTCTGCCTGTAGGGAGGAATTATTTAAGAAGGGCCCTGCTTCTCCACGCGCTCTTTCCAGGCCGACCCCGGGATGGGACCATATCCTCGCAGACTGCCGCCGCATCAGTCATGCCCAGGTGCAGCAGGAGCGGGAAGACACGGCCCGGGTTGCCTGTCGCTACGCCTTAGCCATCCCCGCCAACAGCGAAGCTCTGGTCTGGGCTAGAGTGCCAACACGCCCCCATGGGTCAAAAGGGTGGGTCATAGTGGAGCCCCATCGGGACGGCAACGTGGTTGAGATTGCCCGCTCTATCGCCACCAACCACAGAGGCCGAGTGCCAATACGGGTGAGAAACATCAAGCCCTACCCAGTCCATCTACACCGTCACCAAAGGCTTGCAAGAGTCACGACTGTAACACCACCACAAGTGATAGAAGGTAACGACGTCTGTTTTACTAGGGTGGGACCTGGGGTGGTTGAAGTGGGCATTACACAGGCCACTCTAGAGGCGGGGACTGTAGTTGGGGACATGCCTGAACATTTACGCTGTGAGTCATTGCAGGGGGAAGGGCTGGGAGAGGACCAAAAGCAACAACTCCACCAGCTGCTCACAAGGTGGCAACATGTGTTCTCGACCCATGACGAGGATTATGGGTGCACAGATGCAGTACGACATCGGATCCCCACGGGCGATGCAGCCCCAAGCCGTGAGCGTTATCGTCCCGTACCCCCTATGCTCTACCAGGAAGTTCGTACCCTCCTTAAAGGTATGTTGGAGGGAGGTATTATCAGGGAAAGCAGCAGCCCCTGGGCCGCCCCAATTGTCCTAGTGCGAAAGAAAAACGGCAGCTGGAGGTTTTGTGTTGACTATCGCCGGCTTAACAGCGTAACCAAGAAAGATGCATTCCCCCTACCCCGAATTGAAGACTCTCTCACCACCCTGTCCCAGGCAGCCTGGTACTCCACCCTAGACCTGGCTAGCGGCTACTGGCAGGTACGGGTGGAAGAACCAGATAGAGAGAAAACTGCTTTTACAACGCCCTTTGGGCTCTTTGAGTGGGACAGGATGCCATTTGGCCTCTGTAACGCACCAGCCACTTTTCAGAGACTAATGCAGCGGTGTCTTGGGGGCCAATTAGTGGAATCCACCCTTGTGTATTTGGATGACGTGATTGTCTTTTCCCCAGACTTCTCCACCCATCTAGACCACCTGGAGGGGGTGTTCCAGGCTATGGAGAGGTACGGCTTAAAACTACGGCCAGAGAAATGCCAGCTGCTCCGGCAAGAAGTGAAGTTCCTAGGCCACAGAGTTAGCCACCAAGGAGTCTCCCCGGATCCCGAAAAGGTGTCGGCAGTGCAGGAATGGCAAGCTCCAAGGACCACCCGGCAGGTGCGCTCCTTCTTGGGGTTTGTCGGATACTACCGGCGATTTATCAAGGACTTCTCCAAGATCGCCAAACCACTGAATGCGCTACTGGGTGGAACGGGACGGCCCCGCGGCAGGGGGTCTCCGCCTGTTGCCTGGAGCCCCGACTGCGACTCTGCCTTCCAGAGGTTAAAAGCCGAGCTGCTGCAGGCCCCCATCCTGGCCTACGCTGATTTCTCTCTGCCATTTATCCTATACACCGATGCCAGTAACGCAGGGCTGGGCGCTGTGTTGGCCCAAGAGCAACAGGGGGCCGAGAGAGTCATCGCATACGCTAGCCGAAGCTTACACCCTGCAGAGAGGAATGACGCGAACTACAGTTCTTTTAAACTAGAACTCCTAGCTTTGAAGTGGGCACTGAGCGAGAAATTTAAAGACTACCTCTGGGGTGCCCAGGTAACTGTGGTAACAGACAATAACCCCCTCGTCCACCTCCACACAGCGAAACTGGGGGCGATGGAACAGCGATGGGTGGCCCAATTGGCAAATTACAATTATCAGATACGCTACCGTCCAGGCAGAGAACATACTAACGCTGATGTACTTTCCAGGCTACCAGTCACAGGCGGGGCTGCTCCAGGCACGCGCACATCCGCTGACGCTTCATCGGAGGAGGGTCTGATGGTGGGAATCGTCGAAGCACCAGGGACTAGTGGAGCCACGGTACCTGCCAGTTGGGGCTGGGACCCGAGACTGTGGCAAGAGCTGCAGAGGGCTGATCCAAACCTGCGGGCGGTCCGGAACTACATGCGGCGTGGGGTGTTGCCTCCAGGCCCGGAGAGGAAAACCCAGACCCGGGACGTGAGGCAGCTGCTGAGCCATTGGGGTCGGTTGAGCCTACGGGAAGGAGTGCTGTGCCGGACCAGACAAGACCGCGGGACCCAAGAAGTCTTGAAGCAAGTGGTGGTACCCCGTAATCAGATACAGGCCTTACTGAAGGCCTACCATACCGACATGGGCCACCAGGGCCAAGAGAGAACACTGTCTCTTGTCAGAAGGAATTTCTTCTGGCTAAGGATGGAGGAGTCTGTGGATACCTTCATCCAACGCTGTCCCCGCTGCACCCTCCACAAACTGAGGCCAGATGCCCGCGCCCCGTTGGTCCCCCTGGTGCCCAAAGCTCCCCTGCACATCCTGGCCACCGACTTCCTGACTCTGAGCCGCCCAACCGACCGGTATCAGAACATCTTGGTGGTCACAGACTTGTTTACCAAGTTTGCCTGGGCGATCCCCACCCCTGACCAAACGGCCGTCACCACCGCCAGGGCATTGTGGAGTAACGTGTTTCAACCCTTTGGCTGCCCCGAGACTCTGCATTCGGACCAGGGTCCAAACTTCGAAGCCAAGGTCATACGGGAGTTGTGCCAGCTCTACGGGTGCCGGAAGACCCGCACCACTCCGTACCATCCTCAAGGGAACGGTGGATGCGAGCGGTTCAATAAAACGGGATGCACCCCTGCTACCGGGGGAACGGGTCTTAGTTCGGGAGCACCAGCGCCGCGGACGAGGGAAGCTGAGTGACCGCTGGGAACCCCAGCCCTACGTAGTGGTTGGCTGCCCCCAACATAACAGTCCTGTGTACACCGTGAGGCCCGAGGGTCGTGCTGGTCCTGACCGAGTGCTCCATCGCAACCTGCTCCGACCCTGTCCCAACTACCCTCAAGTAAAGCCCCCAGCCCCAGAAGCTCCAGAGGTGCCCGTGGCTCCCCCAGTACCCCTGCTCGGATGGGCCCTAGCCCCTGGTGCCCCAGCCCCTTCGACCGATGAAGATGCCGCAGCAGAACCAAGACGCTCCCAAAGGGAGACTCGAGGAAGGCCACCCGACAGGTATGGCTCCTGGATGTCCCCCAACAGGTCCTAAGAGACTAGGACCCGAAAAGAGGGGGAGGGTGTCACGGAGGTGACTACATTCCAATGGGGGCGGAACTAATCTGTGTTTATTGTTCCCGTAGGGAACTGTTTTAGCGAAACCATCCGGGATTAAGATGGCGGCGCACTGTCCCAAAAATGTAAACAGAGTAGCACAGGCTGTTGTTTAGCAATTTGCGCTGTGTTAATTTAATTATTGTTCCAATGCAGCTCAGCTGGATGGCGGGAACAATTCGTTTCGATGATTGGTGTGCTTTTAGAGGGGGAGCATTATATATGCTGCAAGTATTCAACAAAAGAGACGACGGGGGAGACGGGAGAGGACGCGGGCTGAGCTACGGTGAAGACGAGACTGGAGACCGGAGGAAAAGACGATTAACGAGACGGGCATCCAAGGAAGGAAATCGGGAACTCTGGAAGATGGAGAATCAAGAGGGCAGCTACAGCTAAGTACCCATGGAAACGTGCTGTTAGTGTATCGTTGCTATCGGCTAGCCTTCGGTGCTTCCCGGGTGATCATAGGCTACTGGGATTGTTTGTATATGTGCATCGTTCCCCTGTATACTCATGTTGCTGTGCCCACTAAGAAATGTACATGCAAGTTTGAGATTTCACGAATTGCAGTGTTGAGTTTGAGTTTCACGGATTGCAGTGTTGTGTATTTTGCACTGAATATAGCCTCCAGTAGCCTGTCCCTGAAGCTGGCTCCGCTGAGCACTCTGACGAGACACTGGCCTTCGAGTTCGGCAAGTGGTCTTTTCATCGAGTAGTAGTGTCAGTGTACCATTCAGCTGTGTTGGCAACCTGTTTGCATGTTAGTTGGGCTGCATCTGTTTTTGAACACTATTGTTCTGACCTTGCTGTGACGTGCTGTATCTTGAAGTGTTTGTCAGAGCAACCTCTGTTAATCTCACGAGTGTGACTGGCTGTGGTATTTTTATTGAACTTGTTGCAGCCCCAGGCCCGCCAGCCGCTGTTCACGCTTGGGCCGAGCCCCTGGGCGTTAAGCCCTGTGCCCCGGCCACTGATCACTAGTCTGCCCGTCCCCACCAGACGAGCTGTATCCGCCGCTGCCCCAACGCTGCCCGGCCACTGACGAGACCCCTGCTAGACGAGCCGTGCCCGCTGCTGCCCCAACACTGTCCAGCCACTGACGAGACCCCTGCTAGACGCGCCGTGCCCGCTGCTGCCCCAGTGCTGTCCAGCCACTGACGAGACCCCTGCTAGACGAGCCGTGCCCGCCGTTGCTCCAACGCTGTCCAGCCACTGACTAAGCCCCCACCAGACGAGCCAGATCCGCCGCTGTCCCAACGCTGTCCAGCCACTGACGAAGCCCCCACCAGACGAGTTAGATCTACCGCTGCCCCAACGCCATCCAGCCGCTGACAAGGTCCCCACTAGACGAGGTCGTACCCGCCGTTGCTCCAACACTACCCAGCCACTGACGAGGCCTCCACCAGACGGTTTGTGCCTACCGCTGTCCCGATGCGGTCCAGCCGCTAACGAGACCCCTGCTAGACGAGGCGTGCCACCGCTGTCCCAGTGCCCTCCAGCTTCTATCCCCCCGGCCTCAACACTCTTCTGAGCCACGACAACCGAAACCCCCCCTTCCCTTTTGTCTAAATTTCCCCCCCAATAAAAATTTGTTGATTTTAACTTTATCTTTGACCCGGTGTGTTGTGTTCCCTTGTGCAGAACTGTCATAGTGGGCCTTGAGCGCCCTCCCTTGGTCACACATACATGTAGATACACACACGTGCACACATATGCACGCACAGACACGTACGCACGCGCACACACACACACACACACACAGACATTACATCTGTTATGAAGAGAAGGATGTCATCATCAAGACAGCATCTGATTGTGATTCAGCGTAACATGAGTAGTCTATGATTGGTGATGTTTTCTAATCTCCAGTTAGCACTCTAAGTCAGCAGTGGTTGGCTTAAGGCCACCACACAGTGTTGGTCTGCGCACTACCTTTGCCTCTGCCGTTCCCATGCAACAGCTCCAATAGCCATGCACACAGTCACACACACACACACACACACAAACACACACACACACACAAGCACGCACACACACACACGCACACACCTGCAGTATAAACAGCTAAACAGCTATAGATCCAGCATCAAACGCATACATACTCCTGCTATAGAAAAACAGGACGTTAAGATGCCGCTTCATAAATGTACAAAAACACACAACACACACACACACACACACACCTGTGCTAAGGTGAGTCGGGGCTCTGTGTAAACTCATCACAGTTTAGAGAAAAGAGGTTCCAGATGAGAGTGTCAGCACGGCGTTGCATTCTGAACGCGGCCGGCCTGCGAGCACTACTAACAATGTCTATTGGCTACAGGAGTGACGTCTCTCGACTCATCTCCACAACACAGCGCTAAATTTGGCTACAGTTGCGATTAATGTTCAAAAACATGACAAGTGCAGCCTAGGTCCGCGGGTGGCATGGCAACACAAATATGGCTCTGATTCCTGAAGGATAAAAACATGAAAGGACAACTAACACCCCAACAGGTTCAATGAACTCAAAATATTTGATGAAACTGATTACCTCAAAATATTTAGCTATGTTAAAAAATATTTTAAGTAATTTCTACTTAAAATGAGACTTTTTTTAATGCTCAAAATCTTTAAGGACAAGGATAAAATTAAAAAGAATAATGTGAGAAATAGATGTTTTAAGTTATTGTTACATTAGTCAGAGAAGCTCTTAAGACTCCAAATCTTTGAGAAAATTAACAACATTAAAACAAATAATTTCAACAAACAAACATTTTAAGTAATTACTACTCTAAACTAGAAGTTATTCACACTCATTTTTTTAGGAAGTTGATGAACTGAAACATAATATTTTGACAAACAAACATTTTAAGTAATCGCTACTTAAATCGTTGATAAGTTCAATGAACCTGATCATTTTAAAACCATTGTTAAAACTAACAAAATTGACACTGGAAATGGAGTTGATGTTTTTAAGTTATCACTCCTAATAATATATTCATGTTATCACCATGACTCATTCAGTTTCTCAAACCTAAACATTGTCACTTCAGTCTCTTATATTTTTAAGTTGATTTCATTGAAACACATTTTTTGACTGTTTAGGTTTACTATTTACCTCAAAATCAAAAATATTTTATTTGTATGATTCAAATAAAAAACTACTCAAAAGACAATTTTAATGCAGATTCCATTTATTTAAGAATTCCATTAGAATTCTAACAGAACAACATCCCCAGCAATGCGGTTAATACAGAACATCAAAGAAATAACAACCTTTCACCACTTCAACAAAGGTAATAATACTCAAATAACAAAATAAAAGACCAACATAAATAAAAGCGAAAAGCTCCATTGCTTGCTTGAGTATTAACAGCAATTTATTTTTAAGGCTAAGCAGCAGTCTAGGAGGTAACCGCTTCAGGACTTCCAAACCCATTATAATTTTTTGAATGAAATTAAATGTGTAGGACAATTGCTTTGGATAATCGAGATGAAGTGCATAAATTAAGCCAAATAGCCAAATTCTGTCTCTGTCAACTCTGCTATATCACACACAACAATATCTCCGTCAAGAACTATAGAATGGATAGCAGGACCAAACTTCACAAGGGAGTCTGTATCACCCGAGACAGTAAGAATAGCTACAGCTGCATCGGAGAAGTCTGGCAGGTCAGTTTCTTCTGCCTGAAGAACATGACAGTAATTAGTTAATGAGTAGAGTAGTCAATGAAAAACACTACATGTGTATTTAATATAATATGAAATAACAGTGAATGAAAAGTTAAGGTAAAATTTCCAAATTTGACATTCTTGGTGAATTACTGTAGTATGATTTAAATGCTATTCTGGTGGCTAGGAAGATGGTTGTGGTTGTTGTCTTTTGGCTGCAAGGTAGTATCAGAGAGGGCTGAATAGAAATAGAGATATATAGAGAAGACAAAGTAAAAAAAGAAGAAAGAGTGAAAGAGGATACACAATTTAATCAAAAACTTACATTCCAGGTCTTAAAAAATCAAGGGCCTGCAGAGTCATTTTCCTTCTGCTGTTGACATTGACGTCTTCCTAGAAAGACAGAGGGATTGTGGGGTAATGGGAAGACAAATCAGCAGAATATTAATCCTATGCATATATTAAATAAGACTATAGTACAGCTGACATGTAAATACAATATTAACTCCTTCACGCTCCTGATATCCAACCTCCTGCTCTGTCTTTCTATGAAATCGTGAGAGATGAATGTTCAGTGCATTAATAGACTGGAATGAGCAAATGCATGAGTGGTGTATGCATGGTAATGGGCTGACCCTTGAAAACTGACTGTGATTTAACTAATAATGGCAAAGTAACTGAGCCTGTGTCTCGGAAGAGGCGTTACATGACCTGCATAGCCAACACATTTTGAAAATGCCACATAAAATAAGTCCCTTCTTTGATACAAAAACATCACTCAACCCTAGCCTTTGTGTATCCCTGTGGAGAGATGCAAAGGGATAACATTAGGCTAGGCTATTCTCATTGGTAAATAAATGCTTCCAAAATATCCCTATAACTTATAATAATATAGGCTACACGTTGGCTACATTGTGACACTAGTAAATGGAGGACAAGTAAGTTATCACTTACCATGGTGTGATGGTGGTTCCTTGCACAGAACTGAAAACATATCATACAGCCATCTGGTCCTGAGGGGAAAAATATTATGAACAGTATTATTTCACTTTTTTGAACAAAAGTCAGTCAGACAGTCTCTTCATCTCTCTGTATAGGCAGGCCTATCAGAGTCGGATGTTGCCATTGATCATGCTTAGGCTATTGTCAGTAAGTTCGGAGCTACAACTTGGCTTCCTATCCGTGTTAACAAAACTGGAATTGACGTTAATATAAGACATATGCTATTGCTGCAGGGTTATTCTTCAACTATGGTACTCTTTGACCTGGTAATTTTCAGAAAATGTAACATCTTTCAGTAAAAATCTTTTTGCATGGTTTAATTATCTACTCTTTCTAGAAACTTGCCCTAATAGTGGCTGTAAAGATTTTACTTGAATAATATATATTTTTGACATTTTATTCCAAAAGTCTAACTGTCATTTCCAGTATAAGTAAGTATATATACTCTTTTGATCCCGTGAGGGAAATTTGGCCTCTGCATTTATCCCAATCCGTGAATTAGTGAAACACACTCAGTACACAGTGAACACACAGTGAGGTGAAGCACACACTAATCCCAATGCAGTGAGCTGCCTGCTACAGCCACGCTCGGGGAGCAGTGAGGGGTTAGGTGCTAGTGTTAATTTTGTCACCTATTTTTAATTTAGTCTTAGTCTTGTGACAAAATGTCCTTTTTAGTCTTTGTCATATTTAGTCATTCAAATATAATTTTTGTTAGTCAAGTTTTAGTCGACTAAAAGTCTCGTAATGTTATTCTAGTTTTAGTCAAAAGAAAACTAAAGGTATCTTAGTCTTAGTCAGTTTTAGTCAAAACATTTTAGTCTTCTTTTTTTATAACAAATTATTTCTGATTACCATTTGAGCAGTGGCGGAGCTAGGGGGTGGCTTAGGGGGCTTAAGCCCCGAATCTTTTTTCAAAAGCCCCGAATCTTTTTTTAGTGTTTTAAATTCCCGGCAACTCTTATTTCCTATATAACTTCCCCTCAGTTTCTCTATAAATGTCACCAAATGCTCTATTACTGAGGAAATATATCCTTTATTTTCAAAGCCCAATATTAAAAAAAATTTGACTTGCTACACGATCTATGCCAGGTCTCTGGGCTATCCGCTATGGTGATTTCAATGGTTAGATTGATTTGTTTAGATCCAGTGAAAATGCTGCCTTGACAACGCTACGTCATGGCTTCGGTGTTCCAAAAAGCCTCTGTCAGAAGTCTGTCACTTTTACAGTCTGTGATAAAACACTTTGTGTACATGTTGTTGAAACGTTATGGATATTAGAAAGTTTATCAAAAGACCACCCAGCTCCGTTCAAGCAACAGCGTCGCCCAGTGAACTGACGGATGGTGTTGTTTCAGGTTGGTGATTTCACGTTAAGAGCTTTCAGTCAGTTAGGCAGGCTAACGTTAGGCTACTTGGCTAGCTCCCTAAATGCTTAACGTTAACGTTAAATGTCCTCGTTCGTCGGCGGAAAAGGCAAATTCAGTACTCTCATAGGCTAACTAAGCCTACTGCAGAATAAGAAATTCCAGCTCCCAAAACAAAGTGATCCTCGTCTTGTAATAAATTAGGCTACATTGTTTTGAAATGTCAGAAAATCCCATTAACAGTTATCTGCCCATGTCAACTTTTCAGTGTCATATGTTGCACAAAAGAATGTTAACTGTTAGCCTACCTTAAAACCTTGTTGATATCCTATCCACCACTAGCCTCGTGAGACCATCCTGATCTCGCGAGCTTCAGGGTTTCACTCGGATACTTTCCGTTAAAGAAAATTTGGAGCAGTTCACCAAACGAACGTCCAATTAGGCCTGTCACGATAACAAATTTTGCTGGACGATAAATTGTCTCAGAAATTATTGCGATAAGCGATAATATTGTCGTTCTGAGAATTTTCCTCGGGAAGAGGAAGACGGCCCACTTGTGTTTTTTTTCCCCCAACTGGGAAAAGTGCAGCTGATTATTGTGTTTTAGATGCATATGCATGTTTGTTGTGTTGCCGCTTTTAATTGCGACTGTTTTCCAACAAATGCGACACACCGACTCGCACACGTTCAGTGATTCACCACGGGCATTTGGTTTAAATCCGAAATGCTCCCACACTGCAGCTGTCGCGTTTGGCTTAGAAACAATTCCATCTTTTTTGTCTTTATTAGGCGTAGCCTACTGGAACTCGCAACTAGCTTTCTCTCTGCCTAGTGCCTACCGGTATACTTCTCACGCGGCTCTTTAGCTGCACTCTGTGGTAGGATACGCCAGTAGTCCCGCCTCCCCACACACCATGCGACTGACAAGTGACTGACATGAGGGTTCACTCATCGTTACTCTAAGGACCCGAGAGAGGGAGAGAGAGAGACGAGGAAAACAAACAAGCAAATGGCATTTATCGCGGCCAGAAAAATTATCGAGCTAATTTTAATTATCATGCGATTAATTGATTTATTGAATATCGCGACAGGCCTACGTCCAATCAGCGTTGGCTTTGAGGCGGGTTGAGGTGTGACGCAACGAACAACATGACGGCATCCACAGAGATGAGCATAGCTATCGCGCAAGTTTTATTCAAATTAGAAAGTATTCCTGGGTAAACTGTGAAGCTATGAGTCTCAGCCATGCAGCTGGGAGGAATGAACGACACAGACATCCTCCACGGCTGATTCCAGTTCATAATGGAGGAATATACTATCTTCAGAAGTGTAGGGCCTACCGTGAAAACTTGATGGGAATTGTCGTTGATTAGGTTCATAAATGGTAAGTTAAAACATCTTAACGTTTGTCACGTTACCTAACTTAATTGTATGTTAAACGGCATTAGAAGAATACTTTGTTCATCTAATTGGTTGATTTGGCCCGTCGATAACCAACAAAGGTGGTGATAGACAGATGGTTTATCCAACTAAAAACTAAAAAACTAAAAAAAAAAAACATTACAATGATATATTGAGAGGAAAGGGCCCTTTCCATAAGTGTGTTAATCAAGCACCATGCAGTCTGCATTCATAATAGGTGCTTGATTTTATGCACCTGTGTAAAGGGACCTGATGAAACCTATGAATAATCTTGCTAAATTACAAATTAATATAATTTAGAAACGCCTATGTCAAGATGATAATGCATTCCTTCTAAAATACCCTTGTATCATGATGACTGGCCATACTGTAATTATATCATAATATTATGTATATTATAGTATAAGATATTCTATATATTTGTCACACAGATGAGATCAGGGAAGAGGAAGAAGGAGAATAGCAATAATAAACAATAATGTCATATCAAACAATAGCCTAATGAAAATAAACAAATACTATAATATACAAACCATAAGAAACGCTTAATTAACTACAATTAACTATTAACTACTTAAGTACATGCTAAACAGATATGAACAGATATTGCCTCTTGAAAGACCCAAAACTATAATTTTACACAGTGTAGTGCCAGTCAGATACCTTGAATCTGTTGAATGTTAGTTTCAAATTTTTTAAGTCTCAATGTGTCCATTAGTTTACACAAAATGCACTAGAAGTCATTATTTAAGGGGTTATTTAAAAAAAAAAAAAAAATGGGCTAAGCCCCGAATGTTTACAATGTCTGGCTCCGCCCCTGCATTTGAGTGAAATAGTGTTTCACACATCTCAATTTTCCAACAATATTGTGTGTCCACAGGGCTACTCGTCTATTATAATCACTCATTCTGATTTTTTGTCAGTCAGTATGTTTACATGCACGTAAGTCAAGCTACAGTAATAGCTCGGCTGGGATTTGACCAGACAGTAAAATATTTGACTGGACCACTGTCATGATATTCATAGACCAGTGTTTCTCAATGTGTGGTCCAGGGACTACTGGTGGTCCAAAAGCTATCCCACGTGGTCCACGAGCAGACGTGGTAAAATATAATATAGATGAGTTGTTTGCAATATTGAACCAACTTGTATGTAAATCCAAACAGTTCTGCAACTCTGTCTATGTAAGATATGCCAGTTTAAATCATATGAATCCTCTGACAAGTGCAAAGACAATAAGCAAGGCGGTTTAGTGAGTAGGCCTATTGTGTAGTCTAATATACTGTTGAAGTAGGTCTAATCTTTTTTTTTTTTTTTAGTTAGGGTTAGTTAAGTGGTAAAGTAAGTCCTTCGTCTGAAAAAGTTTGATTATTAATGTTTTACTTCGCCACGCTAGATGGCGAAATGTGCCCAAACGCAACACATTACCCAAACAAACTCTGCATCTTAGCCATAGCTAACTTGCTAGCGAGCTTTCCATATGAGCTTACTTGCTAGCAAACTTTACATCATCAGTGTAACTAGTTAAATAGTTGACATTACATGCTGAACATTTTTGTATGGACATTCTGGGGGGTGTTAATTTGTATGAGAGAAGCTTCAATTTCTGGGTATGTAGCATTGTGGCATAAAGCTTAGGTAGTTTTACTCTGGCAGAAATCCCCGGTGTTCTTGTTCCATGTAGTTTCGTGTTGCAGCCACAGGGTTGCAGTAACAGCACATAGACTAGCCTACAGGAAGCTGTTGCGCATGAACTCATTCGGAATATTTTGAAAACGTAACAGCTAGATATTCTGTCTTCTCATTTTGTAGACGAAAATGAAGAGAGATTTTATCTTAGTTTTTATTTCATGCAAAACATTTTAGTCTCGTCTCATTTTAGTCTCGTCAACAATAATGCATCTTAAGATAGTCTTAGTCAGTGTTACAGGACATTAGTGCCGTCTCGTCATCTTCTCGTCTTAGTCATGAAAAAAAAGGTTGTTGACGAACATATTTCCTCTCGTCTCGTCTGACGAAATTAACAATAGGTGCCTTGCTCAAGGGCACTTCAGCCGTTCCTACTGGTCGGGGTTCGAACCAGCAACCCTCCGAAGCCCTAACCAGTAGGCCACGACTGCCCAATCACATGTTTCCAAAACACAACAAAACGTGTGTTTTCAAGCAAAAATAACATCTACTGTTCCAAATGTATTTTATTAAATATTACACATATCAGCCAAAATATTCAATTAAAGGAGAATTCCGGTGTGATATTGACTTAACGTGTGTTGAAACATGATACCGAGTGTGAACGTATGTCTCATAGCCGATCTCGGCTTGTCCCCTGCACTCCAAAATCTGGCGCTAGTTAGCCGATGCTACCAACAGCTTTTTCAATGGTGGTGCTTCGGCATCGGGCTAGCCATGCAAATAAATCACTGTTTTACACCATTTACGAGGCTCAATGTATCTCCATACTTCATTGGTAGACTTCCGAGGGCCCTGACATATAAAACGAGACATTGAGAACTTTGAAAAAGCACTGGTAGTTTACTTACAAGACGATTTATACAGACAGTATCTTCACGAAGTTTAGCGTTTGCAGCCATCTTGAATTTAGTCACGATAAGTCGTGCGACGAGTAAGAATGAACAGGTATGATAAGGGATCAGATTCCAAAAATAATTCCATGTAAATGCATGGATTCCAGTTTCTTCCAGTAGCAGCAATATATGAAAGCGTAATCATTGTTTGGATACTTCACACACACGTGTTTTTTAATCGCATAGACTACTACCAAGCTGGAATCAAAGCACATCGACTCCCCTCTCACACCCTAAACACGCACTTCGAACAAACAAAAAACATCACAGTCTCACGGTATAGCCATAGGCAAAACTGTATTGGACCGGTGTAACGTTGGTACTAAATCATCCATCGCAAAGAATGATTTTTGTAGCACGTGCAACAAATATGTGTAGGTACAGCCATGCCCTGGATACATCTCTCAACGTGCGCTCTAAAACATTTGGTTTAAATGGAGATGTAGATCATGGGTGCGTTAATAAATCTACATTGCGGCGAGTTGACACAAATTATTCACTTAACGAATTTATGTAGTTTCAGTCCTAGTTACTTTACTTTGAGCCATGCTCTTCCTTACTTGAATCACCTTTGAAAATAGAGGATTGAAGTAGGGGTGTTTGGGAATGAACGTTGACTCAGATGCTTTTTGAGACTTTGAGCTAAATGTCCCAGCCCGGTGTTTAGGATGCATCATAGACAGGTTATCTTTCAGGTAGCCTATATATTTTCCATTAGAAAACCATCACATAGCAAACGTGTTGTGGCTAACTCACTTAGCTCCTGTTAGTAGCCTAGGTTATGGTCATAAGCAAATGAGATGACAGTCGAAAGATGCAATTAGTGCTGTTATCAATTTTCTTGGTAGCCTATAACCACATTTATGGTTTTCTACAAATACATCAATAATCAAGCCTCCATCACTCAACCAATGCTAACGGTATTTTACCTACTCTAGGCTATTGATATAATTTAAGATTAACGTAGCCTACCTGCAGTAAAAACCAAGCATGTCCGATAAACATTCTCAGATTTATTTCGGCTTCAAGAAGAAATGGGAATTACATGTCATGCAGAAATCATCCTACCCTTATTAGACGTTCTCTGCGGTAAACTACAGTCTTGTCCTTGTAGGAAGCGTATAGTGTCTTTCCAACCCACTTTAGATTAACTTCCAACAAAATTACGTCTCACTGCAACAATGCGCCATCTGGTGGACAAACGACTACGTGACACCAATACTGGAAATGCAGCCAAATTATTATGATGAATATTTGGTTTTCCTTTAATCCTACTGAATTTGTAATTATGTATCGCCCGTTGTAATTGCCGATACTGATGGTATGTTCGTGCCTGTGTGTGTGTGTGTGCGTGTGTATATGTGTGCACCACCATCTACAGGCCAATGAGTGTACAGTCACTAAATGTCACATAAAATTTGGTGCAGTTCTGAACATCTTAACTGAAGAGAGGGGCGATTAAAGCAGAATGATATTGCATTTTCATTTTTTACCGGGGGGGTGCAAATCACAAATGAGTGATTATGGGCTAGGTTGATGTGGGCCCTTGAGACCAACATACCATAAAAATGTCTTCATCCTCGGTGCCACGGTTCAGGTAGTTATTTAGGAAAAACTGCTTTTTTTGGGTTTCGGGGGGCCCATCGTGGGGGGGTGGGGGGGAGTGGCCCCCGGGGACCAAACGAAATTTTTCCGTAAAAGTCTAGTGGGGCTACATACCCACCAAATTTCATGTGCCCCGGTGGTTCGGTGTCCCGGGTATCGTTGACCAAAAATTCAGGAAGTAGAAAAAAAAATTGACAATCCCTATATGACCGCTTTGCTAGCTTCACTAGCGGCGGTCATAATAAATACAATAGGCCTAAAATATATACACTGTAGTCAGCCAAGGATTACAGAATTATTGGGAATGTAGAAGCAGTTGTAGCATGTTTCAATACAGTACAGATATTAACAATTTACCACATAGGACCTGAACTGAGCTATTTTTTAGTTCTGAGAGCATGAAGTGTAAGTGTAAGTGTGTGTGTGTGTGCCTGCCTGCGTGCATGCAAGTGTGTGTGCATGAGACTGTGTGTGCTTGTGTGTTTCTTTGTTTCAAAGACAGAAGACTTCTGTTTGAGCACGGGCCTGGAGAAAAGCTACTTAGCTACTTACCAATGAGCAATCTTAACTTTTCAGAGACGGCTTACATGCAGGCCTAATAGGCTACAGTTGTATAACATAAGTAGAACGTCATTGCCACCCAGTGGCCGCTCTTATTAGATAAAAAAAAAGTTTGCAGATATTTATGTCTTTCCTCACAAAACAATTTGTTGAAGAAAAAAACAGGAATATGGGGCAATGAACTGATGTGAGGGGCAATGTAAAATATGACGCGTAAGGCGGGGATTATCAATGAGGCCTATCAAGAAAATATGGATAGACATTTTGACACAACGTTGATAACCCTGTGTCAGTCATTGGCTGAGTGCAACAACCAATCAGGTAACATCTAACCTCCACGCTGTTAGCTTTGCACCGGATGTTGATAGAAGCTGCGGGACCAGCTGAGAGAGAACAACAAAGCTAGTTATTCGTTACAGTGTCATACAGAAGAATACCTAAACTACCAGAGCGAATTTAAACATACAAGTGGTACAATTGCACATATTTTGCGTGCTTTAAATGATTGTCACGTCTGTACAAGTCGCTGTCACAAAATAATTCGACTTTCAACATCAGCGAGAGGAGGAGGTGAGAGACTTAACGCCACGGTGTCTCTTCCGTGTTGTCTTTTGGTCTTCGCTTTCTTTTACAGAATATTGTTGTTTTTAGCGAAATATCAGTTGTATGATGATTAAACGATATGGTCTGATCCTATATCAAAAGGTAGGTCTATTCACAGAACATACAACGCCGAAGCGATCGAGCTTATTTTGCTAGCTAGCTAGGTCATGTTTTGTGTCATTGCAGATGAGCTAGCTGTTTTGTAGCAAGATCTCAAATTATCGCTCTTTTTTCGACGTAAATCGTTCTCATAACTGATTGATAGGGTTTAACCAGATGAGAAGTCCTTGTTTGAACGTTACAAGTTCTCTCTAACTAGCAACATAACGTTAGGCTAGCCTGCTTCCAATCTGGCTTAATTTATCTGATTGCGTCAGACAACAGCTGAGTCAGACATTCTCAAAATGTAAATGCAATAGGAAGGGCGACGATATGTTCTCATTTACAGAGAGAGAAAGATCAGATCGGTTGTATGTGTGAGGAAGTCATTAGTACATGTTATGATCAAACAGACAGCTGAGCTTTTGGGGATCAAAACCTTAATTATGAATTTTACATGTGATCATAACATGGGACTGAAGAGGAAACTCCCTGCACAATAATACCTATTCTGGCTTATTGCAGCATTAAGCCATGTTTGGTAGTCCGAGCATGCAAGATTGTACCACATATAAGATGTTATAATAGTGGTAGTAAATAATTAATTAAAAAAGGCAACATGAGGCTGATCTATCATTATGTGATATTGTTAGTTTACCAGGTTATGCCAGTGGAAGAGTTTGAATGATTTCAGTATCATTCAATGGTAGGCTAACAGTAGGAAAGTCATCTTAACCTCATTATGTTGGACTGACTGTAAGCAGACCTGGGTGGGGTTGGGAGGGGGGGGGGATTCAGTGTGTGTGGTTGTTGATGTGGAGGTTGGTGAGAGTGAGTGTGTTTGAGCTGCGAGTCCTTCTCCCTGCAGTCTGTGCCTTGATCTTTCTGTGTGTGTGTGTGTGTGTGTCTGTGTGTGTGCGCGCATCTGTACCAGTATGTGTGTCTGGTGATCTTAGAGTCTGTGCTATAAATAGCCCTGTTGCCAGGGACACCACCAGACTGGTGCATCCCAGCACCCAAAACACATTTTTAGGGCGTATCATTAGATTTGGCACGGGGCAAATGTCCAGATGCAACACCAGGTAAATGGACAGGCCAGACGTTAATTAGCCTTTAGAAGAAAGGTGTGAAAAATATAGGCAAGTGTGTGTCTGCCTAAATGTTTTTTCTCTAAAGCTGCTTTGTTGAGTGAGGTCCCTATTTTTACAGGTGACCCATCATCTCTTACTCTATCTCTATCTGTCGTTTACCCCTTCTATGAGGTCAATTTGGTAAATGCTGCCCTTTAAGAATGAAGTGGTTATTCTGCTTGTTTTGAAGCAAATCCAGGGGAGGAGCAATGCAGACAATCCAAATGCAAATAATCTGGGGGACCAAATATAGTAAATAATAATGTTTTATTTATATAGTGCCTTTCTCAAACTCAAGGTCGCTTTACAGTCAAAGTCAACACAACACAACAAATATATATATATATATATATATATATATATATATATATATATATATATATATGAGTCAAGCAGTGGCGGAAGATTAGAAGTTTTCCTGAAACATAAAGGTCTTGAAATGAGTTTTGAAGAAAGGAAAGGAGGGACAGTCACAGAGGGATTGAGGGAGGGAATTCCAGAGCTTGGGGACCATAGCGCTGAAAGACCTGCCACCCAGAGGAGACTTAACACAATCATCCAAAGAGCTCAGATTATATGGTGGAGGTCATTGTGTCAGTGCTTTTCTGTAGTGAGACGGATGTAGCTGCACTTGATGTGGCATAAGAAATATCTACCTTCTGTGTGTGTGTGTGTGTGTGTGTGTGTGTCGGCAGTAAGCGTGATGGGGCGGATTTTTCTGGATCACATTGGAGGCACACGTCTCTTCTCCTGCGCCAACTGTGACACCATCCTCACCAACCGCTCCGAGCTCATCTCCACACGCTTTACAGGGGCCACGGGCAGGGCTTTCCTCTTCAACAAGGTATACACACACACATACACACACACACATTACCACAACAACCTCATCATAACAAATGCAAGGGAACTTTCTAATACTCAGATATTTAGACATATAACTACAGTGTCTACCTTACATCTATAAATGCTTGGTCATTTATACAAACAGGTGACTCACTTGCACACACACACACATAAATGCTCACACACACAATCCCCGAACTATTCAAATGAACACCTCTACACACACACACACACACACACAGGTACAAGTTACTGGTGTAATAAACTTAACTTAAAGCAACACCAAAGAGTTTTTTGTACCTTAAAATAATGTTTCCAAAATCGTTTCAGTGGTTCATCAACTCGTAACAGGGTGAACGGCACTTTCTGCATTCGCTTCGCGGCCCTCTATCGGCTATTACCGCACTATGTAAGTTTGCTGCATCGGGTAGCGGATCTGTAGTTCGATGGAATGAGACATGAGAAACTACAAATTTCACTTGCATCTGATGTCGCAATACATCGTACTTTCATAAAATCATGCAACTTATTCTACCTTGTCTGTGGACATTGTTATTTGCAAAGCCGGTGCTGGATAAACAAATAGTGCGTGCGACAGATGAAAAGTTCTTTGGTGTTGCTTTAAGTGTGTGTCTGTGTGTGTGTGTGTGTGTGTGTGTGTGTGCAGGTGGTCAACCTGCAGTACAGTGAGGTGCAGGACCGCGTGATGCTGACGGGGAGGCACATGGTACGTGACGTGAGCTGTAAGAACTGCAACAGCAAGCTGGGCTGGATCTACGAATTTGCCACAGAGGACAGCCAGCGCTACAAGGAGGGCCGTGTCATCCTGGAGCGGGCGCTGGTGAGGGAGAGCGAGGGCTTCGAGGAGCACGTTCCCTCTGACGCTTCCTGAGACGTTTACTAACACACACACACACACACACACACACACACGTGGAAGTGCACAACAAAGTAGTGACAGCCTCTGAGCAATACTCTGACAGTCTCCAAGACATGCAGAGCTCAAAACATATTGAATACTTAAAAAAATATATATTTTTGATAACACTATATTCCCTGCCCCTACCAACACAATTGTGTCGTAGCCACACAGATGCTGTAACTTATGTGCACTACAGTATGTATGTCATCCCCAAACAGACGACTACAGATACCAACAGACACCATGTCTCTAAAGAGTTAATAACAAAGCAAGCCAAGCAACTTTTCAATCTTGACTCTCTGTGTGTGTATGTGCTGTTGCTGGCGTGGGCAGATGTTGTACTGTAGACCCTGTACTGGCTGTACTGAATGTCCCTGCCTTGTGTCTCCCGCCCCATGCAGCTGACCCAGCCGAACGCACAGAGAGGGACCTGAGCCACACTCTGAATGTTCTCATATCACGCAGCACTCGTGAATGTAGCGTAAACAGCTCCAGTACCAGGTGGCATGACAAAAGACCATGGAACACCGCAAACTTGAGACATCCTTCCCTATCATACTCATTCACACTCATACATTGATACTCAAACCAACAGAATATATAAACATGTTTGCGCTCAACACCAGGAGGAGTGGTTTTCTCCTCGCTCTGGCGGATTTCTAGGTAGATCTCTTAAGACATAGGTGTGTGTGTGTGTTCCATCTCCCATCTGTATTGCTGGCTTGAGAGAATCCTACAAAGAGCTTTTTACAGTTTTTCCTTACAAAGACTCCTGGGTTTGCATGTCCAGTTCTGCTCCACTCTGTACTGTGTGTGTGTGTGTGTGTGTGTTAGCGTGTGTTAGCGTGTGAGACTGAATACTTTTTTGAATGTCTGTGTGCGCAATGAAGCGTACGTGTGATGGCCAAGTGATTCTCCATGATGTAATTTCTATTGATGGTCTCAATGAGGCTGTCATTCCTTTTCCTGTTTCTTCCTTGCTTCTCCCTCCTTTCCTTACTTACTCTTTTCATTTGTGTGATATATTAGAGTGTCATAGTTATGATATATCGTATAAGTATCATTATTTCTATTGTTATGGTTATGAACAATATGGTCAGTACATGGCCATTTTCTGTTAAGTATGGCTTTGAGTAATAGTGCTATTATCAAGTTCATTTTTGATGTCAGATTTGAAGAAAAAAAAACTAAAACTGATTTATTCCTCCTTATTGTGCACATTTCTTCAGCAGTGTTGATTTTGAATAAAGACTGGTCTTGCAACAATAGTACTTCAGAAGTATTGTCTTCTTTTATTTTGCCTAGATGCATTGATGTTTCCAATGTCTTTACAGTGAAATTTGTAACAAACTTATGATAGGCTACCTCCTGATAATCTTCGTATTCAATATATCTTACACATCACACTTCACCAAGATGGTGGCCATTTCAGTAGATTTACTCACTAACATTGTTGTGGAAACACAATAAGCATGGAAACTAAATGCACACTTCCTGCAACTGCATTAGCCTACTTGAAATAAGTTACTCCTCTAGTAAGTATTCACATGAAATAAAACAATAAAACATTGAGACCATTCAAGAAAGCACACTGGGTAATAACAAATTCAACACATGAACTTGTTGCTATGGACTCGTCTCTAGGCTTCCTCAGTCATTGTAAAGCTGCCGAAGCTGAACATTATCCAAAACTCAATTTCTCAGACGAGCATCAATTTTAGAGCTTACTACACTCCTTCCTTCTCAAATGACTTGAAAAGGCCGTTTGCACAATTTCACAAATAACCACAGGGACCGAAAAATACCTAACATGCCAACTTTTTCCGGGTTTATCATTTTAACTTTTCCCCGCTGTTTTGCCGTTTTAATATTTTCCCGTAGAATATCCCATATTACTGTAATACTCTCATAACATTAGTCCTGCATTCTGGCCTGTCTCTGTGTTGTTCTGTTGTTACCCCTTGCCCTTCCAGTGAAACAGATGTATTCAAATCATCGTTTTGAATGCGAACTCAGAGTGATGTTAACCTAGGCCTATTTAAGTTAACGACGTGGTTGTCGTGAGAGCACGATTCATTGGCGCTTGCAGCATTCGGCCGTAGGCTATGTCTACGTGTGCACCTGCCAGGCTACTCAGCTACGAGTAGACAAAGAATTCCTCCTGTATATTCACTCCAAGTTGGCCTACCATAACTTACCAACTCTACACTGAAGACCATAAACTGGCTATTTATATGACCAATGTATTTGTTCAACTTTATGAAGCAGAATTACGCACTGCTACTTGGAACGTAGGGTAGGCTAGAGTGGGGGAAAACGCCCCCCTCCTATATTTCACAAACTAATCACTAGATGAAGTAAAATGTTGTTGTTTATATTTCTATGCACTATGTTGACAATGGTGATGTACAAGTACCCACCATAAAATGGATGAATGCTCTGTACTTCAAGAAAACAAAAGAAAAATGGATTTTTAGACAAGTGTTCTAATTTTCAGCAATCACTAAAACAAAGTTGGATATTGCCAATATATTGATTAAATATAGTAGCTTGTAATCAATTTATTGATTATATTTTATTGCTCCACAATAGATTTTGTTTACTTTAGTTGTTTACTTTTGGTTTTGCTATTCATGTATGAGGGGCATTGCTTTGACAGGGTGGGGACATTTTACCCCAACGCTGGGGCAAAACACCCCTTTTGCACAATTTTTGTTGTTGGTAAAATAGGCTACTAATTAACTGTTAACTCTGGACAATTTTCATATTTGGTTTATAATTCATGACATTGTCACTCAAAACTAGGATAGCAATTCTACATATATTTAGCTTTTTGTTTCACAGTAATATCACATATTCCAAGGGGGGCGTTTTCCCCCACTCTACCCTAACACATTTTTGTTGGCAGGAGAGAGAATGATAGCGATTAACAAATTTCACTTGTTGCTGGTTACCAATAAAAAGAGCCTAGGCTACTATATATCTTTTTGCAAACAACAAAAACAGAAAGGATGGAGACAGCAAAGCTAGAGATGGGCAGGAACAAGGTCAATTGGTAGAAATGCTTGTCAAAACGTTAGGAGCTGGATGTGTGGATTAATGATGCTTTATGTTAAGCATGCACACTGTTTAAAGTTAGGCTACACGGTAAACTAGGCCTACAAGTAAACCAAAGTTAAATTTAGCTTTTTTAGGGCTGGATAAAGTTGACCAAATGGATATAGGCTGTTAGGCGTGAATAAAGTAGGCTACTTTGTTGCTCCAACCCAACGTCAATGGGGACGAATGTTGACATTTTCCGTATTTTGCGTGAGAAACCCGGGAAATCTCCCTTATTTTCATTGTTCAATGTTGACAGAGCTATGGAACGAAAGAGAACGTTAGCCTATGGCGACAGAAATCAACAATCAAACAAACCACTTTGATTTTTTGCTATTTTCATTAATACAAAAGATTGGTGACCTCCCCTCCTAGACAAAAAAAAGTTAGGTGACCCTCCCCTCAACAAAGAATAAAAAGACATGACCCTCCCTATTTTCCTCCAGTGGCCCCGTTTATAAATAACGAACAGTCCCTAACCAGGTCTGACTGCGGTGGTGTCGGGTTGAGAGTGATGAGGTAAGGCAAGGTTTCCAAGAATCGTCAACATGCGTTCCCGGAACGTTCAGCAAACTTTCCATGGGAACCAAAGCCTATTCAAAAACTAATATTCAGGGAACGTTCGGGAACCAAAAACGAACGTTCCCGTAACCAGAACGTTCTGGGAACCATAAAGTGTTAGCTGTGTAACTTTCATGTCGTCATTTTCTAAGCACAGGGACAATGGCGACAGGCTCGTAATTATGCACAGATCACTAGGAAATAGCCTACGAATTTAACGCTGACCCACGAAACTGTTGACTGACATTATCTGAAAGGCAATACGGTCTTGAAATTAGACTTGGATACCTAACTCCAACTGTGACACCATCCTCACCAACCGCTCCAAGCTCATCTCCACACGCTTTACAGGGGCCACGGGCAGGGCTTTCCTCTTCAACAAGGTATACACACACACATACACACACACACATTACCACAACAACCTCATCATAAGAAATGCAAGGGAACTTTCTCATACTCAGATATTTAGACATATAACTACAGTGTCTACCTTAAATCTATAAATGCTTGGTCATTTATACAAACAGGAGACACACTTGCACACACACACACACATAAATGCTCACACACACAATCCCTGAACTATTCAAATGAACACCACACACACACACACACACACACAGGTACAAGTTACTGGTGTAATAAACTTAAGTGTGTGTGCGTGTGTCTCTGTGTGTGTGTGTGTGTGTGTGTGTGTGTGTGTGTGTGTGCAGGTGGTCAACCTGCAGTACAGTGAGGTGCAGGACCGCGTGATGCTGACGGGGAGGCACATGGTACGTGACGTGAGCTGTAAGAACTGCAACAGCAAGCTGGGCTGGATCTACGAATTTGCCACAGAGGACAGCCAGCGCTACAAGGAGGGCCGTGTCATCCTGGAGCGGGCGCTGGTGAGGGAGAGCGAGGGCTTCGAGGAGCACGTTCCCTCTGACGCTTCCTGAGACGTTTACTAACACACACACACACCCACACACGTGGAAGTGCACAACAAAGTAGTGACAGCCTCTGAGCAATACTCTGACTCCAAGACATGCAGAGCTCAAAACATATTGAATACTTAAAAATATATATTTTTTTGATAACACTATATTCCCTGCCCCTACCAACACAATTGTGTCGTAGCCACACAGATGCTGTAACTTATGTGCACTACAGTATGTATGTCATCCCCAAACAGACGACTACAGATACCAACAGACACCATGTCTCTAAAGAGTTAATAACAAAGCAAGCCAAGCAACTTTTCAATCTTGACTCTCTGTGTGTGTATGTGCTGTTGCTGGCGTGGGCAGATGTTGTACTGTAGACCCTGTACTGGCTGTACTGAATGTCCCTGCCTTGTGTCTCCCGCCCCATGCAGCTGACCCAGCCGAACGCACAGAGAGGGACCTGAGCCACACTCTGAATGTTCTCATATCACGCAGCACTCGTGAATGTAGCGTAAACAGCTCCAGTACCAGGTGGCATGACAAAAGACCATGGAACACCGCAAACTTGAGACATCCTTCCCTATCATACTCATTCACACTCATACATTGATACTCAAACCAACAGAATATATAAACATGTTTGCGCTCAACACCAGGAGGAGTGGTTTTCTCCTCGCTCTGGCGGATTTCTAGGTAGATCTCTTAAGACATAGGTGTGTGTGTGTGTTCCATCTCCCATCTGTATTGCTGGCTTGAGAGAATCCTACAAAGAGCTTTTTACAGTTTTTCCTTACAAAGACTCCTGGGTTTGCATGTCCAGTTCTGCTCCACTCTGTACTGTGTGTGTGTGTGTGTGTGTGTTAGCGTGTGTTAGCGTGTGAGACTGAATACTTTTTTGAATGTCTGTGTGCGCAATGAAGCGTACGTGTGATGGCCAAGTGATTCTCCATGATGTAATTTCTATTGATGGTCTCAATGAGGCTGTCATTCCTTTTCCTGTTTCTTCCTTGCTTCTCCCTCCTTTCCTTACTTACTCTTTTCATTTGTGTGATATATTAGAGTGTCATAGTTATGATATATCGTATAAGTATCATTATTTCTATTGTTATGGTTATGAACAATATGGTCAGTACATGGCCATTTTCTGTTAAGTATGGCTTTGAGTAATAGTGCTATTATCAAGTTCATTTTTGATGTCAGATTTGAAGAAAAAAAAACTAAAACTGATTTATTCCTCCTTATTGTGCACATTTCTTCAGCAGTGTTGATTTTGAATAAAGACTGGTCTTGCAACAATAGTACTTCAGAAGTATTGTCTTCTTTTATTTTGCCTAGATGCATTGATGTTTCCAATGTCTTTACAGTGAAATTTGTAACAAACTTATGATAGGCTACCTCCTGATAATCTTCGTATTCAATATA
Source organism: Alosa pseudoharengus (assembly GCF_046254945.1). Lineage (NCBI taxonomy): Eukaryota > Metazoa > Chordata > Actinopteri > Clupeiformes > Clupeidae > Alosa > Alosa pseudoharengus. Next base: position 15,655,220 of record NW_027468680.1, on the reverse strand, counting down.
TCTTACACATCACACTTCACCAAGATGGTGGCCATTTCAGTAGATTTACTCACTAACATTGTTGTGGAAACACAATAAGCATGGAAACTAAATGCACACTTCCTGCAACTGCATTAGCCTACTTGAAATAAGTTACTCCTCTAGTAAGTATTCACATGAAATAAAACAATAAAACATTGAGACCATTCAAGAAAGCACACTGGGTAATAACAAATTCAACACATGAACTTGTTGCTATGGACTCGTCTCTAGGCTTCCTCAGTCATTGTAAAGCTGCCGAAGCTGAACATTATCCAAAACTCAATTTCTCAGACGAGCATCAATTTTAGAGCTTACTACACTCCTTCCTTCTCAAATGACTTGAAAAGGCCGTTTGCACAATTTCACAAATAACCACAGGAACCGAAAAATACCTAACATGCCAACTTTTTCCGGGTTTATCATTTTAACTTTTCCCCGCTGTTTTGCCGTTTTAATATTTTCCCGTAGAATATCCCATATTACTGTAATACTCTCATAACATTAGTCCTGCATTCTGGCCTGTCTCTGTGTTGTTCTGTTGTTACCCCTTGCCCTTCCAGTGAAACAGATGTATTCAAATCATCGTTTTGAATGCGAACTCAGAGTGATGTTAACCTAGGCCTATTTAAGTTAACGACGTGGTTGTCGTGAGAGCACGATTCATTGGCGCTTGCAGCATTCGGCCGTAGGCTATGTCTACGTGTGCACCTGCCAGGCTACTCAGCTACGAGTAGACAAAGAATTCCTCCTGTATATTCACTCCAAGTTGGCCTACCATAACTTACCAACTCTACACTGAAGACCATAAACTGGCTATTTATATGACCAATGTATTTGTTCAACTTTATGAAGCAGAATTACGCACTGCTACTTGGAACGTAGGGTAGGCTAGAGTGGGGGAAAACGCCCCCCTCCTATATTTCACAAACTAATCACTAGATGAAGTAAAATGTTGTTGTTTATATTTCTATGCACTATGTTGACAATGGTGATGTACAAGTACCCACCATAAAATGGATGAATGCTCTGTACTTCAAGAAAACAAAAGAAAAATGGATTTTTAGACAAGTGTTCTAATTTTCAGCAATCACTAAAACAAAGTTGGATATTGCCAATATATTGATTAAATATAGTAGCTTGTAATCAATTTATTGATTATATTTTATTGCTCCACAATAGATTTTGTTTACTTTAGTTGTTTACTTTTGGTTTTGCTATTCATGTATGAGGGGCATTGCTTTGACAGGGTGGGGACATTTTACCCCAACGCTGGGGCAAAACACCCCTTTTGCACAATTTTTGTTGTTGGTAAAATAGGCTACTAATTAACTGTTAACTCTGGACAATTTTCATATTTGGTTTATAATTCATGACATTGTCACTCAAAACTAGGATAGCAATTCTACATATATTTAGCTTTTTGTTTCACAGTAATATCACATATTCCAAGGGGGGCGTTTTCCCCCACTCTACCCTAACACATTTTTGTTGGCAGGAGAGAGAATGATAGCGATTAACAAATTTCACTTGTTGCTGGTTACCAATAAAAAGAGCCTAGGCTACTATATATCTTTTTGCAAACAACAAAAACAGAAAGGATGGAGACAGCAAAGCTAGAGATGGGCAGGAACAAGGTCAATTGGTAGAAATGCTTGTCAAAACGTTAGGAGCTGGATGTGTGGATTAATGATGCTTTATGTTAAGCATGCACACTGTTTAAAGTTAGGCTACACGGTAAACTAGGCCTACAAGTAAACCAAAGTTAAATTTAGCTTTTTTAGGGCTGGATAAAGTTGACCAAATGGATATAGGCTGTTAGGCGTGAATAAAGTAGGCTACTTTGTTGCTCCAACCCAACGTCAATGGGGACGAATGTTGACATTTTCCGTATTTTGCGTGAGAAACCCGGGAAATCTCCCTTATTTTCATTGTTCAATGTTGACAGAGCTATGGAACGAAAGAGAACGTTAGCCTATGGCGACAGAAATCAACAATCAAACAAACCACTTTGATTTTTTGCTATTTTCATTAATACAAAAGATTGGTGACCTCCCCTCCTAGACAAAAAAAAGTTAGGTGACCCTCCCCTCAACAAAGAATAAAAAGACATGACCCTCCCTATTTTCCTCCAGTGGCCCCGTTTATAAATAACGAACAGTCCCTAACCAGGTCTGACTGCGGTGGTGTCGGGTTGAGAGTGATGAGGTAAGGCAAGGTTTCCAAGAATCGTCAACATGCGTTCCCGGAACGTTCAGCAAACTTTCCATGGGAACCAAAGCCTATTCAAAAACTAATATTCAGGGAACGTTCGGGAACCAAAAACGAACGTTCCCGTAACCAAAAACTAAGGTTCCCAGAACGTTCTGGGAACCATAAAGTGTTAGCTGTGTAACTTTCATGTCGTCATTTTCTAAGCACAGGGACAATGGCGACAGGCTCGTAATTATGCACAGATCACTAGGAAATAGCCTACGAATTTAACGCTGACCCACGAAACTGTTGACTGACATTATCTGAAAGGCAATACGGTCTTGAAATTAGACTTGGATACCTAACTCCAACTGTGACACCATCCTCACCAACCGCTCCAAGCTCATCTCCACACGCTTTACAGGGGCCACGGGCAGGGCTTTCCTCTTCAACAAGGTATACACACACACATACACACACACACATTACCACAACAACCTCATCATAAGAAATGCAAGGGAACTTTCTCATACTCAGATATTTAGACATATAACTACAGTGTCTACCTTAAATCTATAAATGCTTGGTCATTTATACAAACAGGAGACACACTTGCACACACACACACACATAAATGCTCACACACACAATCCCTGAACTATTCAAATGAACACCACACACACACACACACACACACAGGTACAAGTTACTGGTGTAATAAACTTAAGTGTGTGTGCGTGTGTCTCTGTGTGTGTGTGTGTGTGTGTGTGTGTGTGTGTGTGTGTGCAGGTGGTCAACCTGCAGTACAGTGAGGTGCAGGACCGCGTGATGCTGACGGGGAGGCACATGGTACGTGACGTGAGCTGTAAGAACTGCAACAGCAAGCTGGGCTGGATCTACGAATTTGCCACAGAGGACAGCCAGCGCTACAAGGAGGGCCGTGTCATCCTGGAGCGGGCGCTGGTGAGGGAGAGCGAGGGCTTCGAGGAGCACGTTCCCTCTGACGCTTCCTGAGACGTTTACTAACACACACACACACCCACACACGTGGAAGTGCACAACAAAGTAGTGACAGCCTCTGAGCAATACTCTGACTCCAAGACATGCAGAGCTCAAAACATATTGAATACTTAAAAATATATATTTTTTTGATAACACTATATTCCCTGCCCCTACCAACACAATTGTGTCGTAGCCACACAGATGCTGTAACTTATGTGCACTACAGTATGTATGTCATCCCCAAACAGACGACTACAGATACCAACAGACACCATGTCTCTAAAGAGTTAATAACAAAGCAAGCCAAGCAACTTTTCAATCTTGACTCTCTGTGTGTGTATGTGCTGTTGCTGGCGTGGGCAGATGTTGTACTGTAGACCCTGTACTGGCTGTACTGAATGTCCCTGCCTTGTGTCTCCCGCCCCATGCAGCTGACCCAGCCGAACGCACAGAGAGGGACCTGAGCCACACTCTGAATGTTCTCATATCACGCAGCACTCGTGAATGTAGCGTAAACAGCTCCAGTACCAGGTGGCATGACAAAAGACCATGGAACACCGCAAACTTGAGACATCCTTCCCTATCATACTCATTCACACTCATACATTGATACTCAAACCAACAGAATATATAAACATGTTTGCGCTCAACACCAGGAGGAGTGGTTTTCTCCTCGCTCTGGCGGATTTCTAGGTAGATCTCTTAAGACATAGGTGTGTGTGTGTGTTCCATCTCCCATCTGTATTGCTGGCTTGAGAGAATCCTACAAAGAGCTTTTTACAGTTTTTCCTTACAAAGACTCCTGGGTTTGCATGTCCAGTTCTGCTCCACTCTGTACTGTGTGTGTGTGTGTGTGTGTGTTAGCGTGTGTTAGCGTGTGAGACTGAATACTTTTTTGAATGTCTGTGTGCGCAATGAAGCGTACGTGTGATGGCCAAGTGATTCTCCATGATGTAATTTCTATTGATGGTCTCAATGAGGCTGTCATTCCTTTTCCTGTTTCTTCCTTGCTTCTCCCTCCTTTCCTTACTTACTCTTTTCATTTGTGTGATATATTAGAGTGTCATAGTTATGATATATCGTATAAGTATCATTATTTCTATTGTTATGGTTATGAACAATATGGTCAGTACATGGCCATTTTCTGTTAAGTATGGCTTTGAGTAATAGTGCTATTATCAAGTTCATTTTTGATGTCAGATTTAAACAAAAAAAAACTAAAACTGATTTATTCCTCCTTATTGTGCACATTTCTTCAGCAGTGTTGATTTTGAATAAAGACTGGTGTTGCAACAATAGTACTTCAGAAGTATTGTCTTCTTTTATTTTACATTTTATTTTGACTAGATGCATTGATGTTTCCAATGTCTTTACAGTAAAATTTGCAACAAACTTATGATAGGCTACCTCCTGCTAATCTTCGTATTCAATATATCTTACACATCACACTTCACCAAGATGGTGGCCATTTCAGTAGATTTACTCACTAACATTGTTGTGGAAACACAATAAGCATGGAAACTAAATGCACACTTCCTGCAACTGCATTAGCCTACTTGAAATAATTTACTCCTCTAGTAAGTATTCACATGAAATAAAACAATAAAACATTGAGACCATTCAAGAAAGCACACTGGGTAATAACAAATTCAACACATGAACTTGTTGGCTCGTTTTTAGGCTTCATCAGTCATTGTAAAGCTGCCGAAGCTGAACATTATCCAAAACTCAATTTCTCAGACGAGCATCAATTTTAGAGCTTACTACACTCCTTCCTTCTCAAATGACTTGAAAAGGCCGTTTGCACAATTTCACAAATAACCACAGGGACCGAAAAATACCTAACATGCCAACTTTTTCCGGGTTTATCATTTTAACTTTTCCCCGCTGTTTTGCCGTTTTAATATTTTCCCGTAGAATATCCCATATTACTGTAATACTCTCATAACATTAGTCCTGCATTCTGGCCTGTCTCTGTGTTGTTCTGTTGTTACCCCTTGCCCTTCCAGTGAAACAGATGTATTCAAATCATCGTTTTGCTTGCTTGAATGCGAACTCAGAGTGATGTTAACCTAGGCCTATTTAAGTTAATGACGTGGTTGTCGTGAGAGCACGATTCATTGGCGCTTGCAGCGTTCAGCCGTAGGCTGTCTACGTGCGCACCTGCCAGGCTATTCAGCTACGAGTAGACAAAGAATTACCCCTGTATATTCACTCCAAGTTGGCCTACCACTTACCAACTCTACACTGTAGACCATAAACTGGCTATTTATATGACCAATGTATTTGTTCAACTTTATGAAGCAGAATTACGCACTGCTACTTGGAACGTAGGCTAGAGTGGGGGAAAACGCCCCTTGGGGTAAAAGGGCCCCCCTCCTATATTTCACAAACTAATCACTAGATGTTATTTCTATGCACTATGTTGACAATGGTGATGTACAAGTACCCACCATAAAATGGATGCATGCTCTGTACTTCAAGAAAACAAAAGAAAAATGGATTTTTAGGCAAGTGTTCTAATTTTCAGCAGTCACTAAAACAAAGTTGGATATTGCCAATATATTGATCAAATATAGTAGCTAATCAATTCATTGATTATATTTTATTGCTCCACAATAGATTTTGTTTACTTTAGTTGTTTACTTTTGGTTTTGCTGTTGGTTAATGTATAAGGGGCATTGCTTTGACAAGGTGGGGGCATTTTACCCCACCCTTGGGTGGCGTTTTACCCCACCGCTGGGGCAAAACTCACCTTTTGCACAATTTTTGCGATTAACAAATTGCACTTGCTGCTGGTTACCAATAAGAAGGGCCTACTATATATTTTTTTGCAAACAACAAAAACAGAAAGGATGGAGACAGCAAAGCTAGAGATGGGCAGGAACAAGGTCAATTGGTAGAAATGCTTTTCAAAACGTTAGGAGCTGGATATGTGTGGATGAATGAAGCACAATGCTTTATGTTAAGCATGTGTGACCACGGGAGTCAGATGACAAGTCAGTCTTGACTCTAGGGTGCTCGACTACGCCACTTGGGGCCTTTCACACCAAGATGTACTTTAGCTAGACCTCCAACACCTTGATTTAGACAAGAGGGCTCTCGCACACAGATAAGCAAGTAATGACAGAGACGTGGTATTTCAATGAAAAAATAAACAATATTTATTTACAAGCAATTCAGTAAAAAGTCAGTCTTGGGTTTGTTTCTCAGGATGGAGTGCAATACATATTAGGCCCAATAGGCCAGCAAGAGGAAGGCAGTGGCTGCCACCAGGAATATTACATGTAATCACGTAGGGTTAATTTGATCAGCTGTTCGGGAGAGGTTACCTGTCCTGGAAGAGGAGTGAGACCGACACACCACCCGTGCTGCTGATTCTGTTGCCTATTCACAGACACACACACACACACACACTCGCATAGGCACAGGTACTACAAAGAGTGATCACTGCAAATAGTGAGGTGCACGTTACCACTACAGATACTGTGTGAAGTACGCGAAGAGGAGGACTCAGATCCAGCGACCTGCCCCGCGGAACAGCTGCAACACTCTGTTTCTCTGGAGGGGAGAAGGGAAGATATGGTTGCTATTGGCAATAACTGGCTGGGTCAAGAAAGCTAGATGTTAGCATTACCACCGTAACACATAACCACAGCAAAATACTGGGGCAGCCAATACCACACCTGTTGCCGACACACCACGACGAAGGGCAGATAAATGAACACAGCCACGCCTATGTTTAGGCCAAATCAATCGGACAAACAAAACAAAATAAAGAAAACAAAATGAGGCAAGAGCTACAATTACTTAAATCTACCGGAGGCAAAGCAGCAGTGGCAATCTTTCTGAAGGGGTAAACAAACACAGTTAAAATCCATTGTTTATGGTAAATACAGCCTAAACCAATATCAAGCAATACAAATACAATACAACAGGGTTTCCTTTTACCTCTAGGAATACACCACTCAACATGAATGGAAATGGGACCCCCTGGTATCTCTCCAGTACGCAAACCTACATAAAAATCACACACAAGCATAGCCCACATACAACATAATAAAAGGTTATTGGCTCATTAAATCACAAGGACTTACAGCGAAACATGACACATTATAGTAGATCCAGTTACTGTAAACATGCATATAAACATCCATACACATGCACACACATTACATGGCAAACCTTACTGAGCTATACAGCCAATGTTACCTTAACGCATCTCCCAATAGACAGTGCAACCTGCGCGTACACGGCGTCTTTTCAGTCAAGACCTACGTTAAAAACATTGCTGTGAATGTGCGTGAAGGCATTTACAAAAGGACCATACAGTTCAATCATCTATGGTGTAGAGTGCTTGTAAATACCTTCGGTAGATCAACAAAACACTACCCGGAAGCGTCTGGTACACAGCCAAATACCTGTTGTCAAACAGTTGCACTTTAAACACAGCTGGCTAAAAGAACATGTTTGCAGTGAAAAAGGAGCGTTGGCACATACCTTTCATAGGTGACAGCACAGCGAACACAGTGTAGGGAGGACGTACGGAGCCTAGGGATCACTTACTAGCCCACCTCCGGTGCCGGTCTTATAGAAAGTGCCATTGACGCTAATGAGTACATAGCCACCTGCAAGCTAACTGGAGGGCGTGACCAATAGGAGAGGAGCTACGGTGAGAACAGGAGGACAAACTTGGTACAGCAGTTAGTCTGCCGGTTACATTCTACCCCCCCATTCTTTATCAGCGTCCCGCAGATAAATAAAAATAAAAAGCACTGGATCTAGGACAACAAATAAAAACAGGGTCCTAGTAACACCAGGGTCTGAAAACTGCAGTCATATTACTGCTAGAGCCAGGAACCTGGGAGTTCGTAGCCCCGTCTGTCCTACTCACCACTGATACCGGGAGCCGATGGAGATTTCCATGTCTTCCAGCAGTGGTCCGGGAGGTCCGCCGTGGAGCTAGGGCGCCGTGATCAGGGCTAGCTGCTGTAGGAGTTAATGGAGCCGGAGCAGACGGGTCGACTTGCACCAGGGGGCTAGATGGATCCGACACTTCAGGGGGAGGGGCCACTGGGTCAAGATGGGCAGGCTGTGTCTGGACTCCGGGTGCCCTCACAACAACCCACTGACCGGTGTGATCATCTTCAGTCTCATGATCAGCTGCTGTCGTAGGCTCCAAGGGTACATCGGGAGGCTCTGGGTGGTGATTTTGGCGGGCAAGCTTTAGCATCACCCGGTGTACTTGCCGACTCCCATTGAGGTCATGCACGGGGGCTACGGAGTATACCACACCACCAGGGGGTGGGGCTCGAACCACTTGATGTAGGGTTGGGCTCCAGGCGTCCTGGATCTTGGTGCGCCCTCTCACTCCGTGGTCTCGGAGATAGACGAACTGTCCTACCTCCAATGGAACATTCTGGGCTCCTTGGTCATGCCGTTCCTTCCTCCGTGCAGCAGCCGCCTGCAACCTTTCCTTAGCACCATGGAAGACCACGGTTAGACGTCTCTGGTGTTCCTGCACCCACTCACTCACTCTGCCACCTTCTGGTTCTGGTACCCTGCCCAAAAGGAAATCAATAGGTAGTTGAGGCTCCTGACCAAACATTATGAAATGCGGGGACTCACCCGTTGACTGATGGATTGTGGTGTTGTAGCTGAACACCAACTGAGGGAGATACTCAGGCCAATGGCTCTTCTGCTCAGCCGAGAGCGTGCGCAACAGATCATGCATAGTGCGGTTAAACCGCTCGCACTGACCGTTGCCCTGCGGGTGGTAAGGTGTCGTCCGGGTCTTTTGGATCCCGTACAGGCTGCACAGCTGATAAATAACAGCACTCTCAAAACAGCGGCCTTGGTCAGAGTGCAGACGAGCGGGGACCCCGTATCGGAAAAACCACTCCCGGACCAGCACATTAGCCACTGTCGCCGCCTTCTGGTCCCGGGTGGGCACCGCCTGTGTGAACTTAGAAAACACATCAGTTATAATTAAAACCTGTTCCTTACCATCTCTGGAGGGCTCCAGAAAGGTGAAGTCCACTGCTAGGATCTGGTTTGGACGGGACGCTAGCAAGTGTCCCATGGGCGCATGGGGCTTGGGGTGAGTGGATTTGGCGAGGGTACATCGCACACAGTCTAGACACCACCGTCTGATGTCTTCCCTCATTCCCGGCCAATAGCACCTCTGCCGCACTAACTCGGTAGTGCGTTCGATGCCCTGATGGCCGTGATCATTGTGCAGCTGCTTCAGCACTTCACCCTTTAGGCATCCTGGCAGCAGCAGTTGATAAACTTCCTCACCCCCGTCAGGCCGGTGAATCCGGCGGTAAAGCAGACCAGCAGTTTCCACCATGCGATCCCAGTGGCGGAACAGTACCTTGGTTGGTCCAGGTAGGCGTTCCCGGGCTGTAGAGTTAGGTGGTTTCTGCACTCGCCAGAATGGGAGGAAGGCCCTGATAGTCGGGTCTGTCCCTTGTAGTGCCTGCAGATCCTCAGTGGTATGAGAAGGAAAGACAGACATGGCCGCCTGGGTCACCTGAAGACATTCCTCTCGTCGAGCAGCTTGTTGTACGGCCACAGGTAGAGCAGTTCCGACCGCTAATAGCCCTGAAACAGGGTTGGGGCCTTCTGCAGGGGGCTGTCTGGACAGAGAGTCTGCATTCTTATTTGATCGACCAGAACGGTATCGAATGGTGTAGTTGTAGGCAGACAACTCAGCTACCCATCGCTGCTCGGTCGCGCCCAATTTGGCTGTATCCAGATGGCTTAGAGGGTTGTTATCAGTCCAGACAGTACACTGTTGGCCCCACAAGTACTCCCGGAACTTCTCAGTCATTGCCCATTTCATGCCCAGGAATTCCAGCTTCATGGAACTGTAGTTCTTCTCGGCAGGGCTAAGACTCCGGCTGGCGTAGGCAATTGGGCGCACTTTGCCTTCCTGCTCCTGTGAGAGCACTGCTCCAAGCCCGATATGGCTGGCATCCACCTCAAGGATGAAGGGGAGAGTAAAGTTAGCAAAAGCCAGGGTAGGTGCATTCACTAACCTCCTCTTTAACTCCTGGAAACTCTGCTCGGAGGCGTCTGTCCAGGCTCCATCTAGCCGTGGTCCGTGGCCCTTCCTCGTCTTAGTCCCTGCTAGCTCAGCTACCAGACGATGTAATGGGGCCGCTAGTTTTGAGAACCCCTCAACAAACCGCCTATAGTAACTTGCAAATCCAAGGAAAGACCTCAGCTCTGAGACATTGGTAGGATGAGGCCAGTTGGCAACGGCAGACACCTTGGCTGGATCCGTAGACACGCCGTCGCGGGAGATTAAGTGGCCCAGATACTGGACCTCCTTCCTGAAGAAGCAGCATTTCTCCAGTTTTACCTTCAAGCCTTCTTTCTGGAGTCGGCTCAACACCAGATCTAGGCGGGACAGGTGGTCATTTATGTTAGACGAAAAAACAATGATGTCGTCCAGGTACAGCAGGAGTGACTGACAGTTTTGAGCGCCAAACATCCTCTCCATTAAGCGCTGGAAGGTGCCTGGAGCATTGCACAGCCCAAAAGGCATTCGATTGAACTCAAATAGCCCAAAGGGCGTGCAAAAGGCGGTCTTTGGGCGGTCTTTCTCCGTTACTGGTACCTGGTTATAGCCACTAGTCAGATCTAGCGTGGAAAACCACTGTGCCCCAGACAATGCATCTAAGGACTCCTCAATGCGGGGAAGTGGAAAGGCATCCCTCCGTGTCTTGTGATTGAGTTGTCGGTAATCCACACACATGCGAAGGCTGCCATCCTTCTTCCTCACCAGAACAATAGGAGAGGCATAGGGGCTACTACTTTCCCGGATGACCTGACTGTCTAAAAGCTGCCGTAAGTGGGCCTTCACAGCATCATAGTCAGAAGGGGGGAGACGCCTATACCTCTGCCTAATAGGCCTGTCATCTAACAGGGGAATGTCGTGTGACAGCAGGTTGGTACAGCCAATATCACCCTCAAAAGCTGAGAAAACTGACTCATGCTTCAGCAGGAAGGCCCTCACGTGTTCTTGTTCAGACTCTGAGAGCACGGATAAGTCAATGGCCTGGATCTGCTCAGTCACACAGTTAACCTGTCCAGTGTGGGCCTTAAGGGTGGCCGTAACAGTATTAGTGCCCTGAACAACCTCAGTAATCCCTGTAGGGAGGCTTTCAACGGTGACATGGACCACCACACCTATTGAACTACGGGGGTAAAGTGTAGCACGAGTAAACCCAACATTAACAATAGGAATAAAAGCTGTACCTCGCTCTACATGAACTAGGGCAGGTGAAACAAGAAGGCCCTCAGGTAACGAATTGGTAGCTGGTTCAATAAGAACGGCAGAGGCGTTACAGAACTGGGGAGAGCAGGTGGCGGGCACCAACTTGACAGTACCGCCAGGTATATGGATGGGCCTCCGACCCCTAACTTTAACAATCCCAGTTTTAGTTCCAGGGAAGTTGAACTGGGCTTGGTGGCAATGCTGCAGGGCTCTCTGCCATGGAGGTGAAGCATGCACCACTGGTGGGAGATCAAACAGGGCGGGGCCATGCTGGCCAAATAGTTCATCATAACATTCTCGAATGATATTCATTCCCAGCACACCGGGCACTGCAGATGAAAGAGACTGACCTGGTGGATCTTTGACTACTAACCAGCCACGATGAGGGATTACCCTCCCCAGCAACTCAACCGTGAACTCTGCATAGCCTGTGTAGGGTATTTCTAAACCATTTGCAGCGCGAAGCTGCAACCAATGACAATGCTGGAGCTGGTCTTGAAAATTATCTACAAAGAAACTTTCCACCATAGTGGACACCATGGACCCTGTATCCAATAAACAGTTAACAATTACTCCCCCTACCCTAACAGCTACCTTGGGACACTGTCCAACAAGAGACGACACAGTATGGCGTGCCGGGTTGCGACCCTGAGAGCCCATACTGCCCCCACCCAACGTGTGGCTCTGCACATTGGAGGGAGCTAGTTTTCCGTCAGCTGAGAAGTGGAAACGGAGTCAGACTGACGATGGGTTTGAGGAGCTAAGGGCTGTGCTGAAACCACTCGCTCATTGTCACACTCCCTTGCATAGTGACCAGGTTTTTGACACCGCCTACAGATGACTGGGGAAGGGCGGCTGGACCGGACATTGCGTGCAGGTCCCTGCAAAGCAGTCAAACTGCTAGTTAACAGATTAATCTGTTCCTGTTGTTTCAGCAACATCGCTCTCAATTCTGTCATTTCTGAACTAGCCAGGTTCACCGGGGGAGGGGGAATATACTGACCTCTAGAGGTCTGCATAGCACAGAGGGAAGGGACTGAATAACTTCTACCTCGGGGGAAGTCGCTGGGCCTACCTTCACGCTCCCACCGAATGGCTGCAGCCCGCACCTCCAGCATGGACAGCCCTGGAGTCTGACGTACCAACCGCTTTAATTCTCTACGAAGATCAGAGTCGATGACATGCTCTACAAACTGATCACGCAGCAGCAAGTCAGATTGGGGCACTGATTCAGGGGAAGTTTGTTTAACCTTATCCATTAAAGAGAGAAGAGCATGAGAATACTCCTGTAGGGACTCGCCATCAAGTTGTTTCCGGGATAAAAACTGCTCTTGTAAGGCAACATAAGATGTTGAACATCCATAAAGGTCTTTAAGGATAGATAGAATTTGGTCTGGGTCTTCCCTCTCTGCCCTAGGCCTATAGCGTATCTCATCCTTTGCCTCACCATCCAAATGATCAAACATAAAATAGGCCTGGTCACGTGAACCCAAATGTCTGGCACGCACACAAGCATTCACTTCTTCCACCCATTCATCAATACCAACACCTGATCTGCCCCTGAACACAGGACATTTCCTTTCCCTAGGGAGATACAGCAATCGCTCCTTGTCCGCTTGAAGCTGCCGCACTTGCTCCCTCAGTTCCTGTAACTCTTCCGCCATAGCTGAAACAGAAGGGCTAGATTACTTCTGGGGTGGCCACAAGAGGGTGCGGTGATATGGTACCTCAAGGTAGAGTTGTCAGGTCCCCTGATGTGCCAGCTGCTGCTTTGCCTCTATTACCTGCTTTACGGTATATTGCCTCAAACAATAGCAAAAAGAACACAACACATAAACATATAAGGAGGGAAGGAAAAAACAAACAAAAAAAAAACAAATGAAATACACGTCTCTGTATACTAATCCTGCCGACTACGCCAGATTGTGACCACGGGAGTCAGATGACAAGTCAGTCTTGACTCTAGGGTGCTCGACTACGCCACTTGGGGCCTTTCACACCAAGATGTACTTTAGCTAGACCTCCAACACCTTGATTTAGACAAGAGGGCTCTCGCACACAGATAAGCAAGTAATGACAGAGACGTGGTATTTCAATGAAAAAATAAACAATATTTATTTACAAGCAATTCAGTAAAAAGTCAGTCTTGGGTTTGTTTCTCAGGATGGAGTGCAATACATATTAGGCCCAATAGGCCAGCAAGAGGAAGGCAGTGGCTGCCACCAGGAATATTACATGTAATCACGTAGGGTTAATTTGATCAGCTGTTCGGGAGAGGTTACCTGTCCTGGAAGAGGAGTGAGACCGACACACCACCCGTGCTGCTGATTCTGTTGCCTATTCACAGACACACACACACACACACACACTCGCATAGGCACAGGTACTACAAAGAGTGATCACTGCAAATAGTGAGGTGCACGTTACCACTACAGATACTGTGTGAAGTACGCGAAGAGGAGGACTCAGATCCAGCGACCTGCCCCGCGGAACAGCTGCAACACTCTGTTTCTCTGGAGGGGAGAAGGGAAGATATGGTTGCTATTGGCAATAACTGGCTGGGTCAAGAAAGCTAGATGTTAGCATTACCACCGTAACACATAACCACAGCAAAATACTGGGGCAGCCAATACCACACCTGTTGCCGACACACCACGACGAAGGGCAGATAAATGAACACAGCCACGCCTATGTTTAGGCCAAATCAATCGGACAAACAAAACAAAATAAAGAAAACAAAATGAGGCAAGAGCTACAATTACTTAAATCTACCGGAGGCAAAGCAGCAGTGGCAATCTTTCTGAAGGGGTAAACAAACACAGTTAAAATCCATTGTTTATGGTAAATACAGCCTAAACCAATATCAAGCAATACAAATACAATACAACAGGGTTTCCTTTTACCTCTAGGAATACACCACTCAACATGAATGGAAATGGGACCCCCTGGTATCTCTCCAGTACGCAAACCTACATAAAAATCACACACAAGCATAGCCCACATACAACATAATAAAAGGTTATTGGCTCATTAAATCACAAGGACTTACAGCGAAACATGACACATTATAGTAGATCCAGTTACTGTAAACATGCATATAAACATCCATACACATGCACACACATTACATGGCAAACCTTACTGAGCTATACAGCCAATGTTACCTTAACGCATCTCCCAATAGACAGTGCAACCTGCGCGTACACGGCGTCTTTTCAGTCAAGACCTACGTTAAAAACATTGCTGTGAATGTGCGTGAAGGCATTTACAAAAGGACCATACAGTTCAATCATCTATGGTGTAGAGTGCTTGTAAATACCTTCGGTAGATCAACAAAACACTACCCGGAAGCGTCTGGTACACAGCCAAATACCTGTTGTCAAACAGTTGCACTTTAAACACAGCTGGCTAAAAGAACATGTTTGCAGTGAAAAAGGAGCGTTGGCACATACCTTTCATAGGTGACAGCACAGCGAACACAGTGTAGGGAGGACGTACGGAGCCTAGGGATCACTTACTAGCCCACCTCCGGTGCCGGTCTTATAGAAAGTGCCATTGACGCTAATGAGTACATAGCCACCTGCAAGCTAACTGGAGGGCGTGACCAATAGGAGAGGAGCTACGGTGAGAACAGGAGGACAAACTTGGTACAGCAGTTAGTCTGCCGGTTACACATGCAACACTGTTTAAAGTTAGGCTACACGGTAAACTAGGCCTACAAGTAAACCAAAGTTAAATGTAGCTTTTTTAGGGCTGGATAAAGTTGACCAAATGGATATAAGCTGTTAGGCGTGAATAAAGTAGGCTACTTTGTTGCTCCAACCCTTCCAACGTTAATGGGGACGAATGTTAACATTTTCCGTATTTTGCGTGAGAAACCCGGGAAATCTCCCTTATTTTCATTGTTGACAGAGCTATGGAACGAACGAGAACGTTATATGGTGACAGAAATCAACGATCAAACAAACCACTTTGATTTTTTGCTATTTTCATTAATACAAAAGATGGGTGACCCTCCCCTCAACAAAGAATAAAAAGACATGACCCTCCCCTATTTTCCTCCGGTGGCACCGTTTATAAATAACTAACAGTCCCTAACCAGGTCTGACTGCGGTGGTGTCGGGTGGAGAGTGATGAGGTAAGGCAAGGTTTCCAAGAATCGTCAACGTGCGTTCCCGGAACGTGCAGCAAACTTTCCATGGGAACCAAAACCTAGTCTACTCAAAAACTAACATTCAGGGAACGTTCGGGAACCAAAAACTAACGTTCCCGTAACCAAAAACTAAGGTTCCCAGAACGTTCTGGGAACCATAAATTGTTAGCTGGGTAACTTGCATGTCGTCATTTTCTAAGCACAGGGACAATGGCGACAGGCTCGTAATTATGCACAGATCGCTAGGAAATAGCCTACGAACGCTGACCCACGAAACTGTTGACTGACATTATCTGAAAGGCAATACGGTCTTGAAATTAGGCTTGGATACCTAACTCCGCTCACTATCACGCTGGGTCCGACTCCTTAGTGAATGAGGGTTGAGGAAGAGGATATACCATAACCATGTAGGCTACGGCATTATATATCAGGGGCGGTCTGAAAGGGGACAGTTTGTATGCTACGCTCACTGCGCAGTCAACAGCGGTCGGAGCTGGCAAAAGGCAAGATAAACCCTTGCCTGTTTCTTTGAGATAACGATGTCCGGTTTACTTTTGCCAAGGGTAAAATAAAGGAGCAAACCTCATCCAGGACCTCATCAAGACGCGCTAAGAGAAGTGCCCTGCCCTCCCTATGTGTCTGACTCAGCTGTCACGTTCAATATTTGCTGACAGACAGAAAGAAAGAAGGTGATACAAAGATAGCAAAAGCAGCGCACCAAAGCAACAGGTGAATTGGATGGATGACTTTCCCTTTCCTCCGAGCAACAGTTAATTCCAGGAGGAAAATTGAGTAGCCTAACCATGGGACGCTACAGCGGAAAAACATGTCGCTTAATTTTCATGCTTGTCCTCACTGTCATATTCTTCGTGGCCGAGATCGTCGCCGGGTACATGGGGAACTCTATAGCACTTGTATCAGACTCCTTCAACATGCTGTCGGACATTCTGTCTTTATGCGTGGGCTTGACGGCCTCGTGGGTGTCGCGTCGTGCCGGATCAGGGCGCTCCACATACGGTTGGGTCCGGGCTGAGGTGGTTGGTGCTCTGGCCAACGCCGTCTTCTTGGCCGCCCTGTGCTTTTCTGTTTCGGTGGAGGCGATAAAACGACTTGCCCGGCCAGAGGCCATTGACGATCCTAAACTGGTTCTCGTGGTCGGCGCCCTAGGGCTTGCCGTTAACATTGTTGGGCTGTTAATTTTCCAGGACTGCCGTAGTTGCTGCTGCTTGGGCTCCCGGATGAAGAGAGCCCATGAATCAACCAAATCAGACGGGGGATGTGAGAAGAACGGCGAGGCAGGTGCGGTCGCCTTTATATTTAAATCATCTCAGGCTCTAATTTTTTTTGTACAACTTTTTAAATGACTTTAAAACCGATCACATTTGAGGGAAACAAGATAATAAGGGTTTTGACGAATCTTCAGTCAGGGGGTACATGCGCAAGCAGCTCAGCGTTAGAAAAGCCCGGACACATTTAGAGAAGACATTTAGAGAATTTTTTATAATCTAAAATTGTGTCAGTTTAGAGAACAATATGATTGCCTTCCCAGCAATGTCCGGAAATTTTGTATACATGTCAAAGTAGCCTCTCCCACTCACCCTTGATTTGTTGTAGAAAGTCTTACTTACCTCATCTGCTATTCCCTGGGGATGCCCTGGCACCAATAGTAGGGGTGCCTATGTGTCTAATTTGGGGGCTTGTGGGATTCGCATGTTACTTTTTGGAGAGTAGCCTATCATATCTTTGTTCTAGGGGTTCTTAAGAGTAAAAAAAAAACATGTCTCCATTTTTTGAAGGTTTTGAAGGACCCAAATCAAAGGTCAAATTCAGAAAAGGTCAAATTTGGTGTTTTGTCCATAAACCTCACATTGCCGGTATTATAGCATAGGGTTTGGTGCCAAAAAGAAAAGATATTCTACAAGGTAGTGTGCAAAAGTGGACCAAATAAACAATACAACATTATCAAACATTTTTAGGCTGATGATTGATCTCTTTAACAAGACATTGTGCCTAAAATTCTCGAAATTGTCAGCTTAAAAAATAATACTTCAATATCAATACTATCAATTCATGCCTATTAATGTGCTTGAGCTTGCTCTGCCAGTTCTTGTCTACACCCATTCAGAGCACAAAGTTTAATAGACTTTTACATAGCTAGTACCAGCTGAAGTCTGTAAGGCCTTCCGTAGCCTATGTAAGTGTGAAGAAAAAAAAGGGTAAAAGGATCAGATAGACAAATAGACAGGTGAGTGTGTGTGTGTGTGTAAGAGAGAGAACGAGAGACACTACCAGTGACAGTTGGCTGTTGATAGCTGGCAGTTATAGAATTTAGAATATTGAATAACCTGAAGCACATAGTGCTCTGTTCTTCATGGTTGGTGATATTAGTGACCTAGCCTTCTACATCTGAGCAAGCACATTTTCATAGTTCACGGTGGCACAGTCTAGTTAGGTTATATTCTGAGGTGTGTCTTTCTGTTAGTCAGGTGATGGCACACATATTCTAAAAGAAACAGATTTTGGGCTATGTATCCAGTGGCAGATATGTGTGGACTGGTGAATGACCCATCACTATATGCCAAATTTCTTGTTTTTGTCCATGAGAGAGTATGGAGATGGACAATATTTGTCCGTTTCCCGGTTTTAGGTGCGTGCATTTGGTCAGTTAAAAAGTTATGAAAAGTAGCCTGCATAGTAGCCTAACTACATCCACATACAATATATTATAATAGGCCTACAACAACGCCTGACAACGATGTATTCGTTTGGACAACATTAGGCTAAACAGCCTAGAAAGGCTAAACTTAGGCTACCTTTAGTTTGTTAAATGTAAAGCCTAGCTTAATGTTACATTTCTTGCCCATCTGAAATAACTCCTTGCTTTGCTCCTTCCCTCCTTTCTGTTTTTGTTGTTTTCAAAAACCTGATATATCCGCAAAACTTTCCCCCCACGGACCATCCAACGCATTCAAAAGTAACGCATTCTATTAGCTATTCCAGCCGTCATGTTTAATAAGCTGCCCTTTTTTGATGAACACATACAGAGTTTATAAATGATATCCTTTAATTTCATGTTTCCATATCATTATGACCTGATTCGAAATTATGTATTTATTCATGAATAAATTACAAAAGATTTAAAATGTTCATTTTACACCTGTCCGCCATAGCCCTTTTCATCTCGCGTACCCCCTAGAAGCAGCTCGCGTACCACCGGGGGTACGCGTTTGGGAATCCCTGATCTAGAGGGACTTTGTACACTTGTTCAGCAGCAGCTGCTGCCAGCATAGATAAGTGCTTGGTTGCCTGCATTGAAAGAGGACACCTCATGAAGATGCTCTTTTGTCTGCTTCTTTTTTTTTTCCTTTTATTGAACGTGTTTAGAGAGAAATGTAATTTAAAAACTGCTGTTATTTTCCCTCTCAAAGTATTTAGTTTGAATTGTATCTTCAGTTGTAAGGTGCTGACCCTAATAACTTCATACAATAAAAAATAGAAGCAGACAAAAGAGCGTCTTCATTAGGTGTCCTCTTTCAATGCAGGCAACCAACCAAGAGATTTAAGTAATATTTTGAAGTCAATGACTTTTAACAGGTAGCCAGTGTAAAGATGCTAGGATGGGGGAAATATGTTCATATTTTTTGTGTGTGAGCAGCTCCATTTTGTATAAGCTGTAGGCTCTTTAGACAGGTATTATTACAGCCAGCGTAATAGCATTGCAATAGTCTATCCTTGAGGTGACAAAAGCATGGATTAATTTCTCGGCATCTGGTAAGGATAAGGACTTCCTTCCTTATCTTTGAAATGTTCCTTAAATGGTAAAATTAAGTTTTGGTGATCTGTTTTATGTGATTATTTAGTGCTAGGTCCTGGTCAATTATAACTCCTAGGTTTTTAACAATTGTGGATGAGGTTAGTGGAAGATCACTATATGTAGCCTGTGATGTGGATAGGATATCCCTCATCTTTTTAGAACCTAAAACCATGACTTCTGTTTTATCTGAGTTCAAAAGCAGGAAATTATTCGTCATCCATGTCTATATCTCTTATACATTGTTTGTACAGTTGCCTACTGGTTAGCACTTCGGACCTGTAACCGGAGGGTTGCCGGTTTAAACCCCGACCAGTAGGCATGGCTGAAGTGCCCTTGAGCAAGGCACCTAACCCCTCACTGCTTCCCGAGCGCCGCTGTTGATGCAGGTAGCTCACTGCGCCGGGATTAGTGTGTGCTTCATCTCACTGTGTGTTCACTGTGTGCTGTGTGTGTTTCACTAATTCACGGATTGGGATAAATGCAGAGACCAAATTTCCCTCACGGGATCAAAAGAGTATATATACTTATACTTATACATGTGTCAAGTTTGGCTAACGGGGTTAATTCATCAGGTTTTATGGAGAGGTATAGTTATGTATCATCTGCTAAAGAACAGGGGCCCCAGTACTGAACCTTGAGGCACTCCATATTTTACCATAATCTTGGTAGATGGTTTATTATGGACCTGTACAAATTGTTGACGGTTAGGAAGGTATGATCTAAACCAAGCGAGTGCTGAGTCTTTGATGCCTATTAAATTTTCAAGCCTAAGTAGTATGTCATGGTCTATGGTGTCAAAGGCAGCGCTGAGGTCCAGGAGGACCAGTATTGATACAAGGCTAGGTTTTTTGAGGGAGGGCTTAATAACAGATGTCTTAAACGACTGCGGTACATGCCCTGATAGCATTAAATTATTTATAATCTAGAGCAAAACATTATCCAGGAAGGGGAGAACAGTCTTAAGAAGGTGAGTAGGAATAGGGTTTAGTAGACTAGTTGCAGATTTTGATGAGGAAATTGTGGAGGTGAGATCTAATATGTTGTGCATATGTAAATTAATTAAATGTTGTTCGAGGTCTCATTTGTGATTCTGTTATGTTTTTGCTATCTTTCAGCAATGGAGTATGTGTATTTGGTGAAACTGATTGGTTATTGATCTTATCTCTAATTGTTTGACATACAATCATAATACTGACATACAATCATACTGTTGAAAAAAACTGTTTTGTGAACTTTATTCATCATAGCCAGTGCTTTAGGCGAAATGTATGGTGTTAATTATAGTGAAATATACCATTTTTAAAAAATAGGGTTGAAAAAGGTAAAAAAAAATGGAGACATAATTTTTCTCCATGTTCAATGACCTCTAAAGACAGTCCAACCACTCTCCAAAAATTTACATTTCAAACCTACAGAAACCACATAGGCCCCCTGACTACAAGCCAAGGCTTCTGTTGTGGCCATTTCCCCCTCACAAACACCATGAGAGTCAGCACTGTCTACCATGTCTCTCAGGAGTGGGGCAGAACAAAGCCTACTGCTGCAGTATGCACTTCTGTGTGCTCAGAGGAAGTCAGTATAAAGGGCTTCATTCATGGTCTGGACAAGAAAAACGTCCCATGAATATGTCACACTGCCCTTGTACTGTAAAATCTTCTGCACTCTCTCTCATCTACATTAACAGCTTGTTGTATGTTTAATGTTTTGGCACAGGTACCACAGTTCTAACTGATGAGAGTGAGCTGCCACAGAAAGAGGGGCAGCCCCTCAATATCAGAGGTATGTGTGCAGACAAATACAACACTTGAAAACATGCACTCACACCTGTCTATTATTAACAGGGATGGACTGCTAAAGAGCAATTTGTAATGGCACAGACAGAGAAAACAGAAAAATCGTTAGTCATCCCGCTCTCAGAGATGTGGCTTTATAGTCAGTGTGACACGTCCATGTGAGAGCTACATAAAAAAAAGATGATGCCTTTAGATGGACATCTGTTTGTTTGGTTCACTGGAACCATTGCATTTCTGGAAGAAGAGAGGTCATTGAGGACGCTACTGTAGGCCTGAGACCTTTGAACTGTTTATGTAACTCAAACGACTGTGTGGTGTATCACCTTAACAGTGACTTGGCATTTCATCCATGCTATCAAATATTTACCATAATGCTTAACCCCTGACTACACTCTGCAATGTGCACCCAGCATTAATGAGAGACCTGTACAGTTTCAGATTATGGCTGGCTAGTAATCCATCTTTACACTTGAGAATCTTATCACTTGAAATTTGACATCCTGGGGTGCGTTTCCCAAAACCATAGTTGCTAACCAGTTAGCAACTTAGTTGGTTGGCAATGGGAAATTGCACTGCAACCAACAAAGTTGCTAACTTAGTTAGCAACTATGGTTTTGGGAAACACGCCCCTGTAGTATGTTTTCTACAGACACAGAAATGAAGGACTTCTGGCATTCTACTTTAAAAACAGAGGATATTTTAAAATGAAACATTACAGTTAGAAGATTGGAGATACACACACATGGACCTACATATTAAAAAACATGTAAATTGATTAGACAATTTACAATCAATCAATCAACATCTTTTTAAATGCTTAGTAAATGCTGTGTTAACATTCAGATCTCACACTATCCAGAAGGCTAGATATATTTGTTTTGCACACCAGCGAAGCCATGCTGACTTTAGAACCGTAGAACCTTAGAACCTTTAGAACCTCTGTGCTGCAATGCAGGTGTGCTCCTTCACGTTCTAAATGATGCACTGGGCTCCGTGGTGGTGGTGGTGGCCTCGGCCCTGTTCTACGTGTGGCCCCTGGACCCTGGGGCCAAGTGTAACTGGCAGTGCTACGTGGACCCCAGCCTCACTCTCATCATGGTGGTCATCATCATGTCCTCTGCTGCCCCGCTGTTTAAGGAGACCACCACCATGCTGCTGCAGATGTGCCCGGCTGACCTGCCTCTGTCTGCGCTCGGTGAGTCCTCACAGGTGTCTTCACCAACTGTTGAGGGAAGTCAAAGGGGTTGAGCAAGTCCATATTTCTAAAGGGCAACAAGCATTTACCCATTATTCAAAGCGGTGCAAGAGAGATGATAATAATTGGACAGATACTGTAGTTATTTAAAGTTAAAGATGACTTTATCCAAGGCGACACATACTCATAATGAAATATGTCAAGGTTTAATTTGAGAAGTGGGGTAGCTCCAAATGAATGTATAATATTGGTAATGTCACCTTCCTAAAGGGTGTCTTCCACTGTATAGCATTTGTCATGCTATTCTGCTGCTGTTCAGATCATACTCTTTCACTTCTGCACACAGTATTGCCTGCATACATTGCATACTGCACATGTTAAGAGCAGATGCCTGAAGAAGAGCAGCAGCTCTGTGGAGGGGGACCTGGACAGGGCGAACCAGTTGAACCACTTCTACAACAGGTTTGACTGCCCTGCTCCAGCTCCAATGGCGGTGGTCTGTCCACCACCCCCAGCTGACTCAGACACGGCTCTTGTTTGCGTGCCTGCCCTACCCCCACCTCCCAGCCTCCCAGTCTCTCCAGCTCTGCATCCCGGTGACACCCAACGACCTAAGCCACCATCACCTCACGCCCTGCCCTCGCCTGACGCCTCCTTGCCTGTGCCGGTTGAGGCGTCTACGACTCTGGCAGCCTTGATAGGGACATCAAGGAGGTGGTCATCCCCCAGCCCCCACCCCCATACCTCCTCAATACCAGTGCAACACTCACCTCCATCATCACAGGCTATCGTACCCCCACCATCACTGGATATTGCACCCCTCCCCCACATGGCGATCACGAACAATGAGGTGACAATGACCTCAGTCAACAGCCATCAGACACACAGATCCCAGATGCACTTCCCCCCCTCCCCTCCCCTTACACCCCCCATCATAACAACAGATCAAGTGAGAGCCCAACTAAAAAAACTGCGCATCAATAAAGCAGCAGGGCCTGACAGACTGTGTCCAAGGCTACTCAAGGCCTGTGCTGCTGAACTGGGGGAGCCACTGAAGCACATCTTCAATTTGAGCCTACGCCTTGGACAAGTTCCAAAACTGTGGAAGACATCATGTCTCACCCCTGTCCCTAAGAAGCCACACCCTAGTGAGCTTAAAGGGACACCAGGCAAGCCTGATGCTTTTTCTCTACAAAACTCCCCCTCGCTCGGTCTGAAGCTCTTTTCCTTTTCTTTGCATCTTCCGTCAAGGGTTTTCGCTGCTTTTTCGCCGGCTCTGCCATTATACACACATTTGCAACAATCGCTAGCGTTTCGTTAGCCTGCCTCTGTGCTGTGGATGCAGGATGTAAACTGATCCTGCTTCGGTCGGCGGGTACGATACACTGAACTTGCAAGCGGGATATTCTTCCTACAGGCAGTAGGGGCGGGCGAGAGAGTCTTCATTCGCCCTGTAATGAGTCATTTAACCATATACCGACTTACGAAGATGAGTAATTAACACGAAAACGTTGCCTGGTGTCCCTTTAATGACTACAGACCTGTCGCTCTTACATCACATATGATGAAAACAATGGCGCGACTAGTCTTAGGTATGCTCAGACCCCAGGTACGCCATGCACTAGACCCGTTACAGTTTGCATACCAGGAGAAAGTGGGCGTGGACGATGCCATCACTTATCTTCTACACAGGACACATTCTCACCTAGACAAGGGGAAAAATGCTGTGAGAATCATGTTCTT
This sequence comes from Alosa pseudoharengus, assembly GCF_046254945.1. Classification (NCBI taxonomy): domain Eukaryota; kingdom Metazoa; phylum Chordata; class Actinopteri; order Clupeiformes; family Clupeidae; genus Alosa; species Alosa pseudoharengus. The sequence goes on along the minus strand of NW_027468680.1, from coordinate 15,631,022 downwards.
TGATTTCTCAAGTGATTTTAACACCATCCAACCCCTCAGACTGGGAGACAAGCTCTTGCAGATGGGTGTGGACGCTCACCTGGTAACCTGGATTACAGATTACCTGACCGAGCGACCACAGTTCGTCAGACTGAAGAACTGTCTCTCTGACACTGTGATCAGCAGCACCGGAGCGCCACAGGGAACTGTGCTTTCTCCAGTCCTGTTCACCCTGTACACATCTGACTTCTGCTACAACACCGAGTCATGCCACATGCAGAAGTTTTCTGACGATACTGCAATTGTGGGGTGTATCAGGAATGGGCAGGAGGAGGAGTACAGGAGCCTGGTGGAGGACTTTGTGCAATGGTGAAAACTCAATCATCTTCAACTCAACACTTCAAAGACAAAGGAGATGGTGGTGGATTTCCGCAGGTCTAAGCCCACTCTGCTACCAGTCCCCATTGATGGGGTCAATGTGGAGGTGGTAAGCACCTACAAGTATCTGGGTCTCCACCTGGACAATAAACTGGACTGGTCAGCCAACACTGATGCACTCTACAAGAAAGGGCAGAGCAGGCTGTACTTCCTGAGGAGGCTGCGCTCCTTCAATGTGTGCAGCAAGCTCCTCAGGATGTTCTACCAGTCTGTTGTTGCCAGCGTCCTTTTCTATGCAGTGGTATGTTGGGGAGGAAGCACAAAGAAGAAGGATGCGGGGCGACTTGACAGGCTGGTAAGGAAAGCTGGCTCTGTAGTGAGAGCTGAACTGGAGTGCATCACTTCAATATCTGACAGAAGGACCCTGAACAAACTGATCAACATCTTGGACAATGAGTGTCACCCACTCCACAGCACTATTGTTAAGCAGAAGAGCCTGATCAGCTGGAGACTTCGCTCACTGCCTTGCACAACAGACAGACTGAGGAAGTCATTTGTCCCCAGGGCTATTGAACTGTTCAATGCTTCACTTAAGGGAAGAAGAGAGATAGACTTATCTGCATAGTCTGTCTGCCTCTTCACCCCCTCTATGTTTGGATACTGTCTGTCCACTAGCCACTTTTTACCACTGTCTTTCTGCCTCACTGTTTGCGTGCTATATTAGCACATTAGCACATATGCATAACCCCTCCCTCCATGCCACAGCCGAACTGTGGCCACACTTATACCTTTTCTTATATATATATATATATATATATATATATATATATATATATATATATACTTATATATATAGATATATAGACTTATTCTTGCACTGTTGGACTTACTCATTTGCACTATCACCATGCATAGCCGTGGGAAGTGGGGGTGCTGGGGGTGCGGCACCCCCTGCAGGAAAGCACGCGTATTTATGTGTCATACCACTCACGATCAGAAAAAAAAAAGCTCTCCGTCCCCCTGTCTATTATTCTATTATGCACTAAACATTTTTATATTAGACCTGGGAGATCTAAACAAAAACTAAACAAATTAACAAAACAAACCTGAGGGAGATATCTTATGACGATAGCTTTATGGAACGACAATATGCCATATTAAGTAGCTGAATATTACCGTGAGTTTCCCAAGGAGCTGAACACGGGCCGCCTCAATCTTCAGCTTAAAATGATGCATACTGTTATCGGGGAGTCTCGGTGCACCACGGTGAAAGGTGGCATGGATATTGAGTAAGCTCCATCCACAAACAAGAGCTCTCTTCAGCGAGGTAGATGAACTTATTCATCTGTGTCTTTGCGTGCCTGTTTCAGTGGCCTCCAGAGCGTTCTTTCTCTTCTTTAACCTTAACTTACACTGTGCGTTTATGATGTTAGCATTTGTTGTAGGCTATATTTGTGATATGTGGATCAATTTAATGTAGGCTAGCCTATGAATATTGCGTTGTGTAGGCCTATGTTATGCATATGTTTTGAGTCAATGTTCTGTCTAATTTAGCCTGTTTTGACACCCATGTCAGAAGCGTCAATAATTATTACGTTTTATTAATGTTGGTGTTCAACAGTTTTATATTTCACGTGTTCCGTCGATTTCGGTGCAAGGCTACAGCAACTTTGTTACCTTACTAGTGTAGCGTCAGATAGCAGACGGTTACTTTGTTTGCGTTAGTATCAATCTGTGGTTTGCGACATTTTGTCGCATTTTTTCTGTAGTGTAGCCATAATGTTCTTGACAGTGATGTATGCCCCCCCCCCCCCCCCCCCCCCGGACTACAGCACCCCCAACCAAAACTCACTTCCCATGGCCCTGTCACCATGACCACTATCACCATTGCACTATCACCGTGACACTCACTCACACAGAGCACCTTATCTTACCTTACTATGCACAGAGAATCACAGGCTCAGTCCCTGCCTCAGTCATGGCAAGCGCCTCTTGATTGATTAATCACCACTATGTGGATACTGTTTTTAGAATTGATTTAGATTAAGTGTTAGTTAGTATAATTTGTATTTTAGTATATTTAGTATATTCTTTATCTTCTACCGTCCTTATTGCTTAGTTGTGTTTTTATATTATATACTTTTAATTACTTTTTCTGCTGTTAGTGAATGCGTGTGTGTTGTCTGTATGCTACTGAGACCTTGAATTTCCCCTTGGGATCAATACAGTATCTATCTATCTAGCTATCTAGCTAGCTAGCTAGCTAGCTATCTAGCCTACCTTACCTACACAGTTATGTGGTTTAGAATGGTAGCCTACATATGAGATGGTAATTCACTCCATTTTTGTTCTCTCTGCTCTCATCTCTGTCTCTCCCTTTCTCAGTGGATGAAGTGTGCCAACTTCCTGGTGTGCTGGGCGTTCATGATGTCCACGTGTGGGAATTATGCAAGGGCCGGCTTGTGGCCACCCTCCACGTGCACTGTTCTCCTGAACTCCAGGGCGGCGTTGCCGCCTTTACCTCCCTCTCCCGTCAGATGCGCCAAATCTTCCACCAGGCTGGGGTGCACAGCCTCACCCTCCAGCCCGAGTTCGGTGAGCCCCAGCCGGGGAAGGGCGTCTGCGCAGCCACTTGTCTGGAACCCTCCTGCCAGAAGCTGTCCTGCTGCCCGCACGCCACCCGACAACAGACTGCCGTGAGCCAGAGCAATGGGCACCCTCTGCTGCCCCTCACAGAGGTGTCCGTGGACGGGCCTGACAGCACCTGCACCAGCACCTTGCTGAGGGAACGGGCAGGAGCGAGCAAGACCGTCCAAAGCACAGAATTTTAGAGCTACTCCATCGCTGAGGGTAGAAGATGCTGCTCCAGAGTTGACACACGCTTCATTCCTACTGTAGTGAGACTGAGGAGTACTGAACAACTGGCTCTTTCTTTTGAAAGATGTCCATGGACTGAGGATCAAAAGGACCATATGCCTCTAGGACAATCTGTACATTTGAATAGTTCAAATGGCCAGTGTGTGTGTTTGGACCAAATATGTACTGTACAAATGTGCCTTCCCTTTCTCAACTGTCTGCCAGACAAGCTATTCAGGGTTTAGCGCACACACACACACACACACACACACACACACACACACACACACACACACACACACACGTAATTATGCCAGGCTCTGATAAATTGATAAATTGAATCAGTCAGCGCCCGTAATCTTTGCACTGTAACTTTGAGACGGTAGTGAGTTAATGGGTAAAGGTGAGGGTGAGTTACTAGGATAAATGCTACTTCCCATTGATTGATACACTGATGATTTTTGAGCAACAAAAATTATACTGAATATGATGCACTGTTTAGATATGTACTGTATTAGGTAGATGTCACAGCAAATGTGACTTGTTTTTGTCTAATAGTCATTCAGTGAAATTAGTATTCTCATAAGCCTTCCTGCCTTATGTGTATTGAAATGCATTAGTCAGTTCCATGACTGAAGTTATATCCAAACATAACTGTCTCAGTCCATAATGCAAGTCTTGATGTCAGGTCTGAGAGAAGAGTAAGGAACTATATGTGTCATGGTGCTTTGGCCAGTAGATGGCACTAGAACAAAAACATTGCGGGACCACGCAGCCTGATGCAGCGATTGAATATGGTTGTACTGTATGTATTTAGGGTTGTACAAAATGCAAAATGTCTACATGTCATTCCACAATGTAATCCCAAAAACAGTTTTATGAGTAAAATATCTCAAGTGATTTAATAAGTGATCATCAAGGTATCTTGCTCTGTGACACGATAGATGACATTCTGCTTATTGACTAGATTGAATGAGGTGACGGGAAAGGGAGCATTTTTCAGTCATTTTCAAAAGTAAAACAAAAGCAACAATATAGATATTAATGATGGTAGAATGAGATTTATGTTATATGAATAGATTTATATACCGGTACATATTTTCAAGTGAGGCTGTTGACCTACTCGCTGACAGAGGACAAGAGGTACAGTGGTGTGTGTGTGTGTGTGTGCTCCTGAACCTGCACACTGATGTTTGAAACTGGAGCTGGGGATTGTGGAGAGATTAAAAAATACACAGTTCTCTCACTGACTCAAAGCTCCCATGATGCAACAGGAGAACGCAGCGTCTATTAACAAGAGAATGACGCAGCGTTCTTCTCATATCGCCCAGTTGAGGACAGAGCTATATTTAGGCTATGAGATGACTGCAGTGTGTGAGTGTGTGTGTGTGTGATGACACCTGGAATCTCTCCACTGTCTGTATGCCTGTAGGAGAATTAATGGATACAGTACGTCAAAGACCCTCCCCCCTAAAGGAGGAGAAAGAAAGACAACGCCTGCTTGGAGAGAAAGGAGAGATCATCTCTGAGAACCCTGATCTCCGACCTGAGCACCAACGAAAGGCAAAAGTTTCATTGACTGAAATACAGGCACATATTACAGTTATCTACAGACAGACATTCACTTAACACAGATAGGTAATAGGTAAGACCACAGTCATGTGTTCCTGACAGGTTAATCGACTTAGATAGATAGATAGATACTTTATTGATCCCTAGGGGAAATTCAAGGTCATAGTAGCATACAGACATACACACACACATTCACTGACAGCAGAAAAAGTAATTAAAAATTAAGGACTGTAGAAGATAAAGAATATACTAAAATACAAATTATACTAAATAAAACTTAATCTAAATAAATTCTAAAACAGTATCCACATAGTGGGTGATTAATCAATCAGGTGCGCTTGCAATGACTGAAGCAGGGACTGAGCCTGTGGTCCTCTGCATAAAGTAAGGTAAGGTGCTCTTTGTGAATGAGTGTCATGGTGATGGTGCAAATGAGTAAGTCCAAAAGTGCAAGAATAAAGTCTATATATCTATGTATAAATAACTATATTAAGAAAGGTATAAGTGTGGTCACAGTTCGGCTGTGGCATGGAGGGAGGGGATGTGCATATGTGCTAATAAAGCATGCAAACAGTGAGGCAGAAGACAATGGTAAAGTGACTAGTGGACAGACAGTTCAAGACATGGAGGTGGTGAAGAGGCAGACAGACTATGCGGAGAAGTCTATTTCTCCTCTTCCCTTTAGTGATGCATTGAACAGTTCAATGGCCCTGGGGATGAATGACTTCCTCAGTCTGTCTGTTGTGCAAGGCAGTGAGCGAAGTCTCCAGCTGATCAGGCTCTTCTGCTTAACAACTGTGCTGTGGAGTGGATGACACTCATTGTCCAAGATGTTGATCAGTTTGTTCAGGGTCCTTTTGTCAGATATTGAAGTGATGCACTCCAGTTCAGCTCCCACTACAGAGCCAGCTTTCCTTACCAGCCTGTCAAGTCGCCCCGCATCCTTCTTCTTTGTGCTTCCTCCCCAACATACCACTGCATAGAAGAGGACGCTGGCAACAACAGACTGGTAGAACATCCTGAGGAGCTTGCTGCACACATTGAAGGAGCGCAGCCTCTTCAAGAAGTACAGCCTTCTTTGCCCTTTCTTGTAGAGTGCATCAGTGTTGGCTGACCAGTCCAGTTTATTGTCCAAGTGGAGACCCAGGTACTTTTAGGTGCTTACCACCTCGACATTGACCCCATGAATGGAGACTGGTAGCAGAGTGGGCTTAGACCTGTGGAAATCCACCATCTTCTTGGTCTTTGAAGTGTTGAGTTGGAGATGATTGAGTTTGCACCATTGCACAAAGTCCTCCACCAGGCTCCTACTCCTCCTCCTGCCCGTTCCTGATACATCCCACAATTGCAGTATTGTCAGAAAACTTCTGCATGTGGCATGACTCAGTGTTGTAGCAGAAGTCAGATGTGTACAAGGTGAACAGGACTGGAGAGAGCACAGTTCCCTGTGGCACTCCGGTGCTGCTGATCACAGTGTTAGAGAGACAGTTCTTCAGTCTGACGAACTGTGGTCGCTCCGTCAGGTAAGCTGTGATCCAGGTTACCAGGTAAGCGTCCACACACATCTGCAAGAGCTTGTCTCCCAGTCTGAGGGGTTGGATGGTGTTAAAAACACTTGAGAAATCAAAGAACATAATTCTCACAGCACTTTTCCCCTTGTCCAGGTGAGAATGTGTCCTGTGTAGAAGATAAGTGATGGCATCGTCCACGCCCACTTGCTCCTGGTATGCAAACTGTAAGGGGTCTAGTGCATGGCGTACCTGGGGTCTGAGCATACCTAAGACGAGTCGCTCCATTGTCTTCATCACATGTGATGTTAGAGCGACAGGTCTGTAGTCATTAAGCTCACTAGGATGTGGCTTTTTAGGGACAGGGGTGAGACATGATGTCTTCCACAGTGTTGGAACTTGTCCAAGGCGTAGACTTAGATTGAAGATGTGCTTCAGTGGCTCCCCCAGCTCAGCAGCTGCACAGGCCTTGAGTTGCCTGTTGACTTTCCCGGTTTCCCAGTTACCTCCAGTCCAAGTTCCATTGAAGTGTTTCAAGACTTTATTATTTTGGTGAGTAACTGGTTCTCTTAAAGAGGATTTGACTAGGTGGCTTATGTTCATTTAAAAGATGTGTTTTCTTTGACAGGAGACAAAGAGGCTCATTGCAAACCCTTAATTGCCACTGTTCTATGTGTGTGTACATGATGGTCTGACTTCATTTGTTACATTAAGTTTCACATAAGTTACAGCTATAATTTCAAAGACAAGATTTCAGCTGATGGCCTTATATGTTTAGCCCATAATTAAATGACCCATTAGCCAAAATAATCATAGCACTCAACTACAGAGTCTATCCTGTATCACCAAGTGACAATAGCATTTCAATAACAACAACAAATCAGGTTGAACTAATGTTAGTCTAGGTATAGTGTATTTGTGTGTATAATTTATTTTGTTACACTTAAGTGGAGTACCGACACACTAGATCCTGACATCCTTTCCTGACCTTTTGACCTGCCATCTTATCATCCCAGTACCTTCCAAGAGGTCGCCAGAGGATCACTTTTCACCCACCAATTATGACCATGACGTGAGCAGGGTGATCAAAGAATGGTTATGTGCGCCACTGGCTTAATTCCCCCTTGACCACATGCTGACGTTTGAGGGTTCCTTTGCATCGCCCAGCTCCACCTGAAAGGCTGCTGGAAAGCAGCTTAATGCTCTTGGGGACAAACTGGACTGTGGGATTAAGAGCAAGACACAGGTGGCAGTGAAAGCTTGAGGTACACAGGTACACACACACACACACACACACACACACACACATCTCCATCTCTTTTCATTGGCTTAATATCCAAAAAAGTCAGGACATTGTGTAAAATGTAAATAAAAACAGAATGTAATAATCTGACAATAATATAACCCATATTTAATTGCAAAATATTATAGACAACATATAAAATGTTGAAACTAAAATCATACAATTTTATGAAAAATATACACTGATTTTGAATTTGATGCCAGCATCATGGGTCAAAAAAGGTTGGGATGGGGACAACATCTTTCATACTTAATATCATTCAAATATTCAGAGAATCCAGAAGAAATGTTTGTACACAAGGGACAGAGCTGAAAAACAATATTGAATGGCTATGATCTTTGGGACCTCAGATGGCACTACCTTAAAAAAACAGACCTGTCTGTAATGGGAATCATTGCAAGGGCTCAGAAAAACTTTCAACAACCACTATCTAAGCACAGTTTGATACTCCATTCACAAATGCTGTCTAAAACTCTACCATGCAAAGAAGAAACCATATTAAACCATGATCCTGACAGGCCATCCTCTGGGCCCAATCTCATTTAAGATGGACTGAGGAAGCGGAAAACTGTCCTGTGGTCAGTCTAATCAAAATGTGATATTTTTTATGGAAATCATGGACCTTGCAGCCTCTGTGCTAAAGACAAGAAGGACCATCCAACTTGATGGTATTGGGGTGTGTTAGTGCGATTGGCATAGGCAGCTTGTACATCTGTGATGAAAGCTGCATTTAAAGAAGAAAAGACCCAATGACAGCTTAGCAATGAACTCACTTCATGTCTTTTTTTTTACCTCAACCCATCTCCACTCCCTCCTCATACATGTTTTCTATCATATCAGACACAAGTAAGCAGCAGCTAAGATAACCAACACAGCGAGGGAGTGGAAAGACAAAATTACATGCAAGAGGTTTCTCAAATTACATCATAGCACCTCCTGTTGCCTGGCAACAGACAAAAGAAATCAACACGAGTTGCCACAGCAACCCCTCTTCACCTTCGAATGTCCCAAGTCTCAACGAAACGACCCCTTCTGTCCCTCCTAGCCTGTGTGCATTGTGAGAAGGTGACATGAAACATTGACTCCATGATGCTTGATTTACACCTGTGTTCAACTAAGATGATCCATTGCTGGAAAAACCGTGGCTCCACTGAATAAACACACAGACGAACACAACACTCAGTATTGCTAGGAGAGGTGGAATCTAGACCTGTGTTCACTGGCTGGATTCCATAGAGCACTATATACAAAGATCCTTGATTGCTCTGATTCAACCCTCTCTGCTATATAGCTCTCCTTGGCAGTCTACAATCACCCTTTAGTTTTCAGACTTGCCCCAAGCCAGACACATGAAGTGATCATAGGTAGAAAGAATGATTATTGCTTGACAACAGATCTTTTATTTTGGATGGGACTGAATGGTGAAATCAATCCAAAATGTTCTCCAACCATAAAAATATTAACTTACAAAATGAAATATTACTGGTAATACTACCAATAGCTAAATGAAATGATTTTACTGAAATCTCTGAAAGCTTAAAATTCATTTTCTTCATTAACGTATTCCAATACTTAACATACAGGTTTCTGAAACCTAAAACAGTTAAACAAACAAAACAATAATTACAAGAATCCCAAGCTGGTGGAAGAAGTGAATATTTATTTGAAGTTCTTTAACAGAGTGGTTACAGAGATCATGAAAGTGATAAACTTTACCTGAGAGGATAACAGGGGGATCACCTCCAGTATAACATGGAGAGACTAAGGGCAAAGAGTGAAACTCAGTTTGGAACTGAACTTTATGAGATCTATTATAGTAGTAGTGTAATTGGTACAGGTTGACCAGTTTGCAAGCTACAGTTCTCCATCACAGTGTCCAAGGCCAGTTTTCCTCTGCACATACATGTAGATACACACACGTGCACACATATGCACGCACAGACACGCACGCACGCACGCACGCGCACACACATTACATCTGTTATGAAGAGAAGGATGTCATCATCAAGACAGCATCTGATTGTGATTCAGCGTAACATGAGTAGTCTATGATTGGTGATGTTTTCTAATCTCCAGTTAGCACTCTAAGTCAGCAGTGGTTGGCTTAAGGCCACCACACAGTGTTGGTCTGCGCACTACCTTTGCCTCTGCCGTTCCCATGCAACAGCTCCAATAGCCATGCACACAGTCACACACACACACACACACACACACACACGCACACACACACACACACACACACAAACACACACACACACACACACACACACACACACAAGCACGCACACACACACACGCACACACCTGCAGTATAAACAGCTAAACAGCTATAGATCCAGCATCAAACGCATACATACTCCTGCTATAGAAAAACAGGACGTTAAGATGCGGCTTCATAAATGTACAAAAACACACAACACACACACACACACACACACACACACACACACACACACCTGTGCTAAGGTGAGTCGGGGCTCTGTGTAAACTCATCACAGTTTAGAGAAAAGAGGTTCCAGATGAGAGAGTGTCAGCACGGCGTTGCATTCTGAACGCGGCCGGCCTGCGAGCACTACTAACAATGTCTATTGGCTACAGGAGTGACGTCTCTCGACTCATCTCCACAACACATCGCTAAATTTGGCTACAGTTGCGATTAATGTTCAAAAACATGACAAGTGCAGCCCAGGGCCGCGGGTGGCATGGCAACACAAATATGGCTTTGATTCCTGAAGGATAAAAACATGAAAGGACAACTAACACAACAAAAAACAAAACACTTAAACAAAGCAATGACGATTTAAAAAGATACCTTACAAAATATGGCTGTGATTATAGAAAATGGTATAATCTGGCATATGAAGTAATATTATGTCAATGACATATGACAGGCTAGGCTGTAAAAAAGATAAAGAAATAAAAAATGCTCCTCTCCCATTTAAGACAAGACAAAACAAAGTGAAACTGAGGAGAAGAGAGAGAAGAGGGATCGTGAAGTGGATGGTTGGCTGACCTTCCAAGTAAAGTAACCACCAAACTGCCATACACCAATAAACATTCACCAAACACATACAGCAATGATTGGCAGAACAGCATTCCGTTTAAGATTTTTCTTAATCTTGCCTGTTCTTCTACATTAGTTCCTGACATTGTACCAGTCAGTGACCTCATCCGTCTACACATTCATATTTAAACCTTCTCCGTCTTTCAGAGCAGAGGCGGACGGCAGCACAGCCCAGGTTGCCCGGTTGACGGCCAGCATATGGACACACTAGTGAGCGAAGGAGTGTGAACGACAGCACGAGATGGAGGGCAGGAATGGAGGGAGGAAAAGCGAGCAGCTCTCTCTGTCTGAAGCTTTGACATGAGGAGACAGAGAGAGTGTGAGTGATTGTTTCCTCTCCGTCCAGCCTCCACGAGAAAAAAAAAAAATGGCACTCGCCTCGCACCGTCACCTCCTGGGAAGGACGTCGTCCCAGACACACACCCTCAACCGTTTCCCCCGGGCGGGCGGATGGGTGGGCGTGGCTCGACCGGTCTCCATCCTCACTCTTTCTTCTTCTCCATCCCGTTCCCTACGTCCTCTTTGACCCCTGACCTTCCTCCGTCACCATGACGACCGCCCATCCAATAGCGGTAGCAGGCCATCTCCATCAGCTCCACACCGCCCACCAGCTTCTGCTGTGCCAGGAAGAAGGCCACCACCAGCAGGAAGTAGAGCCGCACGGACGCCCACAGCCAGAGGGCGGCGAACGAGAGCGCCACGAACACCGTCCAGTAGAGCAGCGAGGCGACCTTGATGAGCGTCACGCGCAGCTCCGTCTTGCAGGGCGGCACGCGCGCCTCCGGCGTGTCGAAGCCGCGCGGCTCGCCGGCGTAGAAGTCGCGCAGGCGCTGCTCCTTCTCGGTCCAGCGCTCCTGGCACCAGGCCTGCAGCGCCTCGTTGCCCGCGGGGAGGGCGGAGACCGGGTAGCGCTGCACGTGGAAGTGGATCTCGCGCGGAAACAGGCCCAGCACCAGGTGGCGCTCCGTCTGGGGGATGTTCTTCGGGTAGGCCACGGTGATGTCGTGCACTGCGTCCAGGTTGTCACCTGAGAGAGACAGAGAAAAAAAGAGAGAGAGAGAGAGAGAGAGAGAGAGAGAGAGAGAGAGAGAGAGAGTCCTTAAGGGGCCCCTCACCATGTCACTCCAAGGTAACCCTGGAAGATGATTACATCAACAGTATTACAAAAAACACTTCATTGTGAAATCTGGGCCGTCTCCACTGTTAATCAGTACACACAAGGACTTCTCAAGTCCAGCATGTGTGGACCTTGTAAACCTCTGACCAGTCACTCCGGTAACGCAAACAACAAAGATAACAGAAAAAAATGCATTATGTTGGTTATGGGGGGGGGGGGGGGGGCAATGTATTTACATTATCTTATCCTATTTATTTACACTGACACATCAAACAGCCCATCAAAACTATTTTAAGTTAACTCATCTGAGTGGACATAAGAGTGTGTGTATGTGTGTGTGTGTGTGTGTGTGTGTGTGTGTGTGTGTGTGTGTGTGTGTGTGTGTGTGTGTGTGTGTGTGTGTCCAGTGTGAAAGCGCTCTTGCGGACGCTGATGACCTTGGCGCTGGCAGCCCCATACTAGGCCATTTGTGAGGGGGAGCGCTCAGTCGGTCTGTCCGTGCGAAGCCAGCCGGCAGCGGGAGGGCATTAGAGCGGCTAAAATCAAACGTGGTGTGAATCCACCCGTGGCCTCCACTGTCGTCAGCGCTCTCGTCAACGCCTCGTGTGGATCTACACCCCCCTTCCCCATATCTCTCTCTCTCTCCCTATCCCTCTCTTGCTCTCCCAATCCCTCTCTCTCTCCCTATCCCTCCCTTTCTCTTCCTATCTCTCTCTCCCTATCCCTCTCTCTCCCTATCCCTCCCTCTATCTCTTCCTATCCCTCTCTCCCTATCCCTCCCTCTCTCTCTTCCTATCCCTCTCTCTCTCCCTATCCCTCCATCTCTCTCTCCCTATCCCTCCCTTTCTCTTCCTATCTCTCTCTCCCTATCCCTCCCTCTATCTTTCCCTATCCCTCCCTCTATCTTTTCCTATCCCTCTCTCTCTCCCTATCCCTCCCTCTATCTCTTCCTATCCCTCTCTCTCCCTATCCCTCCCTCTCTCTCTCCCTATCCCTCCCTCTCTCTCTCCCTATCCCTCCCTCTCTCTCTTCCTATCCCTCTCTCTCTCCCTATCCCTCCCTCCCTCTCTCACTCACTCTCTCCCTATCCCTCCCTCTCTCTCTCCCTATCCCTCCCTCCCTCTCTCTCTCCCTATCCCTCCCTCTCTCTCTCTCTCCCTATCCCTCCCTCCCTCCCTCCCTCCCTCACTCACTCTCTCCCCTGCTCTTCTCACCCTGTGCCCAGCTCTCACGCCATGTCAGCACCGTGACCTCCCTGACTCCACTGAAGGCTCGGGCTGGTGCTGTCAAAGCAGTTGGACAAGGGCCAGACAACTGTTCAGGGAGCAGTGTGTCCATGAGGAGTCAGAGTCTGTGTATGTGTGTGTATGTGTGTGTGTGTGTGTGTGTGTGTGTGTGTGTGTGTGTGTGTGTTTGTGTGTGTTAGTGTGTGTATGTGGGGGGGCAAACAAGTGTGGCTGAGACAGATGAGCATTCCATTGAAGAAACGAAGGGGGTGGTTGTCCTTTCCACCAGACAAATATGAGCTCTATGCCACAGACGTCAGACAGACACACACGCACACAAGCGCACACACTACTGGGAAACGGGTGAGTACTGCAGCCTCCTACTGTGTACATCGATGGCATTACTCAATGGTGTTGCAGAATGTTGTGGACAGCAGCCAAGTCTAGCAGTCCGAGTTACAGGATAGTGTTTGACATAGCTGGATGAATCACTGGAGATCATCTCTTTATGTGTGTGTGTGTGTGTGTGTGTGTGTGTGTGTGTGTGTGTGTGTGGTGTCTGGACAGTTCGGTAATATGAATACTTGAATACATAACCTTGTGCCTTACATTTTTCCATATTGATAGATAGATAGATACTTTATTGATCCCTAGGGGAAATTCAAGATATGACAGGATGCCAAACCCAGGAAGTGTTTCAGTTCTAGCCTATTCTGTCTAGGTTTTGTTCATCCCAAAAAAATTCACTTTGTGAGATACAAGGCCATGGAAGGATATTGTGGCCATGATGGCATCATTACACGACATGTTTATATGAGTGTTTGTGTATTAAACAGTGTACATTGACTCTGACTAATGCTGATGAACCGTGTGACCTGCGGTCAATATTCTAACTAAGGGGGCAGATCACAAGTGAGGTGTGGTGATTGGCCGATGTGTGTGCAGTGACCTCTGACCTTCACGGAGCGTGTTGACGATGAAGGTGAACCCGGTGGTGCGTGGGTGCAGCACGTATTCGTACTTGGGCAGGCCGTTCTTCTCAGCGAAGACGTCGCTTCGCGCTCGCGTGTTGTCTGTAGGGTCAGAAGCGAGCAGAAGACAATAGCACAGGAGGGGAGGGGAGAGGAGAAAAGACCACTTCCATTCACTTATTTGTCAGGCACTTTTTGTCCAAAGGAACTTGACAAAGCTAAGCAGTAGATGACAACCCAAGTGACAGAAAGGCTAGGGAGAAACCATGATGAAATGTGACTAAACCTAATTTCCATCAGCCTGAGAGCACCAGCATGAGGGAGGCGGAGTGAGGAGGAGGAGGAGGAGTGGGAAGGAGGAAGATTAGGAAAGGAAGAGGTAAGACAGGATTATCATCTACTTGTTTACAAACAGCATCTGGCTTTCACCCATCCACAGTGAGAGCGTGATTTGGAGGTGCTTGTCATTCATTCACTCTCCTTCTTTAAGCACCACACATACACACACACACACGGTTCAATATCTATTTTTTCCCTGTGTGCCAACACACTCACACACAGACAACTCCTCCTCCCTCTGACACACACAGACTGGAGGAAAAGTATGTCATACTGTTTTTAATTAATGACACGGGGACATGAGGGGGCATCTGCTCGAAAAGACACACACTAGTACACACATACACACACACACAAATACACAGTAATTAAATCAGGCCAGTGTTGTAACGGAGACTCAGGAGATTAACTGCCCCCATCTCAATAGAAGAAGCGAGAGGGGGCAGTCAGTGTTAAAACAGATTTAAATCAAAAGCTATCCTAAGAGGATCTGATGGACAGGTGAGAATCTGATCTGCATGTGTGTGTGTGTGTGTGTGTGTCTGTGTGTGTGTGTGTGTGTGTGTGTGTGTGTGTGTGTGTGTGTGTGTGTGTGTGTGTGTGTGTGTGTGTGTCAGGGGTCAGTATGTTTGGACATGCTGTAATTGGACCACTGCCAGCTTGGGTCTGCTGGCTATTTCAGGGCCAGTACAACATCCATTTATTTCCACTGACCTCTGTTGTGTCCAACAGAGGTATGCATGAATGCCACACACAGACCCTGAAGAACAGAGTACAAGAATAAGCCTGTGAGTGTAAAAGACAGAGAATGTACGGTAATTATGAGCAAATTAGAGAGAGTGAGAGTGTGTGTGTGTGTGTGTGTGTGTGACATTCTCAATTCAAATAAACACTATTGGTGGTCCATATAATTTTATCACTTTTTTGCGGCATTGCCAAGCGATATTGGTAAATAAAAGCTAGTGTTTATAACATAAAAAGACCCGGGTGCGCAAATAAAAATTCAATGTGAAGAGACGTGCTTGGGCAGGGCTATGGGGGAGTAATCGCACTCAGGTTCGGTTCTGTTAAACGGACCAAGTGTGAAGGCAACCTATTGAGTGAAACCTCTCCTAATAACCTAACACGTGAAAGAGGAAGAGGGAAGAGTCAGTCAGCAAAAGGAAACAATAAGTGTAAGGGTTTATATGAATGGGCATGCGTGTGTGTGCGCGTACTCCCTCACCGGTGAGGTCGGTGCCCTCGGGGAAGAGCAGGAGCTGCAGGGGCTCCCTGATGCGGCAGAAGTACTGCAGCATGTTGGCCATGTGGGTGCGGTCCTCCTCCCAGCGCCGATGGATGAAGATGAAGGAGGCTACCTGCATCGCCCAGCCTAAACACACACACACACACACACACACACACACACACACACACACACACACACACACACACACACACACAAACACACACACACACACACACACAAACACACACACACACATTTTCAAAACTAAATGGCGACGTGCTAATATCACTGTATAAAGTGGTTTTATCAGCATTGCATCGCCCAGTCTAGACACAGAGAGAGAACTGGTAATACAAGAGATGTGACAGGAAGCAGTGGGAGTATTACTCTAATCAGAGCAGTCATTCTGCAGCCAGGGGGGCTGCAGGGGACCAAACAATGATGCAAGACTTGACACACACAAACATTTATTTGCACCCTAAATGTAGGATAAGGTCAAATTAAGTCTATCCTCGTAAACCAGTGTGTGTAGTGTGTGGCATGAGTGTACATGTGTGTGTGTTGGGGTGTGTGTGTGTCCACACACCGAAGCCAGGCACAGCTTTGAGGCCGGCCTTGAGGCAGATCTTCTCCAGGCGCAGGTAGCTGTAGCGCAGCAGGCAGCACCATAAGAACATCCAGTCCAGCCGCGTGCGGTGGTTCATGATGATGACGCTGCGCTCGCCCGGCACAAAGCCGTCGCCTGTGATGACCACCTTCACCCCAAACACCACCTCCAGCAAGGCCTGAGGGACACACACACACACACACACACACACACACACACACACACACACACACACACACACACACACACACAAACACACACAGTCAGCGTAACAACCCTCTCCGACTTCTCACGTTAGTGGCATCATAACGTTACTTATACCTGCCCTTAAAAAATAATATTTTTACAACTGTATCAGCAGGAGGCAGAGAAGTATTGTTGCGCTCAGATGACTGTTTTTAAGTCCAGGTGCGTTAGAACTAATAATGTGAAGAGGCTATAAGTGGTTCGCACTCTGAAAAAAGTGACTAGACAAAGTCTTGCAAAAGGAGCAACTAGTTTTAATAGAGAGCAAGAGCAGACATTTCAGCCATCCGGCTATTCTCAACGCTCGTGTCTGCTATTGCCCTCTATTAAAACTAGCTGCTCCTTTTGCAAGACTTTGTCTAGTCACTTTTTTCAGAGTGCGAACCACTTACAGCCTCTTCTTCACAACTGTATCAGCAGAAAGCTCCGGTGAGATTGAAACTTGAGCTCAATCATGAGTTTATGGTGACACACGTGAGAGTCTTTGTCAGCATGTAAAAAGGTCAGGGTTTTGTGGTGAATATCACGCTGGTCAGAGGTGAGTGAAAGAGCGCATGCAGACGGGCGTGAGGGTTTTTGCACGCAAACACACACACACAAAACCGGTTTGTGATGGAAAGTGCACATTACAGATACACACACACACACGTGCTTTTCTGCACACATATAAATTCACACATCATAGCTCTATCTCTCACGTATACATATATACACACACACACACACACATCCTCTCTGTCTCTCCCACACACACAGATATACACACATACCACATACCCACCACAGCCAAAGTGAACTTCACACACATGCTATTATTATTTTTTATTTGTATTTATCCTTTATTTAATTAGGAGTCCCATTGAGATCAAACATCTCTTTTTCAAGGGAGCCCTGGATTTGCAAAAGTAAAAAAACGTATTATTACTAAAATTATAAGAAGTTTATAAAACATGAAATAAAAAAATAAAGAAAACAAACAAAAAACAAAGGTATTGATTTTCCTCTTCCTCTCTCCCGCTATACAACCCCCACCCCCCCCCCCCCCCCACACACGCACACACACACACACACGCACACACACACACACACACACACACACACACACACACACCCCGACAGGTACCCACCACGGGCAGGGTGAGCCAGGTGGCGACGATGCGATCAGTGAGCCAGCGGTACCAGGCGGGGGAGATCAGCATGAGGGGCAGCACCGGCCCCAGCATGAACACACTCCCAAAGAAGCTGCCCAGGAAAAGAGTGGTCAGGAAATAAAGGCCCCGCGCAGACACCGCCATACCTGAGAGAGAGAGAGAAAGAAAAAAGAAAGAAAGACATTGATACATACAAATAAACCAATGCTTGTTACATTAATGACACTGTTACAGAGTGTGTTTTTGTGTTGCCTGAGGTGCGTTTGTGAGTGTGAGTGTGAGTGCAAGTGTGCGTGTTTGTGTGTGTTTTTGTGTGTGTGTGAAAACGGATTCAATTAATCTGTGGGAACATCAATGCAGCACAGATGTCAGAGCTGCTGTGTAAACAGGACTACTGCTGGTGAAAGCAGAGTATGATGAGGAACGTGTGTGAGAGTGTGTAAAAGATAGAGTGAGAAGTGCAATATGAATCTCGTGTGTGTGTGTGTGACTGATAAAACACTCAAATCTTTCTACTGTGCTGCTGATTAGAGTGACTATCAGTGATCGTTACCTCCCTAATGATATCAATTACAAGAAAGGTACGTGTGTGCATGCAAGTGGATGGAAAGTATTAGCCACACTATCAGGTTGCAATCCTGCTGAGAGTGTTAAAATTTACACTGGTGTAGCAGGTACAAAAACGTACACACACACACACTTTCGATCTCAGCATTAGCGTATTCCAACATGTAATGACCAAGGTCGGTCAACTGGGAGGTGTCATTTGTACCCTCTCTTAGAGGTTAATAAGGTACATTAGTATAGTAGGAAAGCTGCAGTCTGTGTCTACATGTATTTCCCTGCTCCTGCTGCTCCCAACACTAGTCTTCAGAGTAAATGCACACTGATAGGACTTGATACAGACTGAGCCTTTTGCCTGGCAAACAAGCACTGCTCATGTCCTGCAGTAGTCATTTGGTTAAACAAATCATACTATCATACTAAAGTCATAGTACAACAATCTTGCTACTGTTGGAGAAGAACAAATGAAATATGTAGGCTATTCATTTGTTTCAACACACACACTTAATGATTAAGGGAATGTGTGCTTGTGTATGTGGTAAGGGAGAATGTGTGGAGTGTTGAACACCGGTGGAAAGATGACAAAGGACTTCAACCCCTACTGCCATCACCACACACAACCACGACCACACACACACACACACACACACACACACACACACACACACACACACACACACACACACACACACACACACACACACACACACACACACACACACACACACACACACACACACACACACACACACACACACACACACACACACACACACACACACACACACACACACACACACACACACACACACACACACACACACACACACACACACACACACACACACACACACACAAAGTGTCTCTTGGTCAGAGCTTGAAGGGATGGAAAAAGCAATGATGCTTTGATGACTTTTTTTCCACTGGCACTGAACAATAAACACTTAGAGGATTACAGATGGATCACGCCTGACTGAGTACACGTGGCCCCTACCCAATCACTCACACACACTCACACACACAGACACAGCGTTTCTGGGACACACACATGACTCAGCATACCAGTCTCTCTAACACACTCATAAGATTAGAAATAACAGCCGGTCAAAGCTCACCGTGTCTTCACGAATGACTGTCTTACACAGCATCTAAAAGCTCTTCTCGGCTCAGGCCTGTCCTTGTTCCCCCCTCGCTTACAACGCATTACACGTTCCCATCCACAAGGAACATCCAGTGTTAATCACAAGATAACACACTTGCAATCAACGGGGCCTTAACCACATGCAGGACCTGGCCTTTATGCATGCAGGAACTGGCACAGAACAGTCTGAAACATTTTGAGGTCAACAGATCTCGTTTTTAAGAGATACATGAATGATGGGAGTGGGAGTAATAGCATTAAAGGCCCTCGCCACTTCAGCTATTCTTGTTATCACTCGTCTCGTCCCTTCACTTATCCACGGCCCCAAATCTGCCCTTGGCAACAGCACTCCTGAGTGAGAGCTCTGTCTCACAACCCTGGTATAGGCCTACCATCTCTTGACTCTTTGGCTGGATGGTGTTTAGAAAGGTATTTTTCCTCCTGACCTAAAACAACCTAACCTCCCCATAGGGTGCCAGCCATGTCTTGCTGGCTTTATGAGATGAAAACAAGGAGATGAAAGCATGGAGAAGCAGTTGTTAAATTGGCTACTATGCCATTCGAGACCGTTGCTTTCTAGACCAGGGATTCCCAAACTGTGGTACGCGTACCCCCGGTGGTACGCGAGCTGCTTCTAGGGGGTACGCGAGATGAAAAGGGCAATGGCGGACAGGTATAAAATGAACATTTTAAATCTTTTGTAATTAATTCATGAATAAATACATAATTTCGAATCAGGCCATAATTATATGGAAACATGAAAAGTTGGATGGTGTGGGGGGAAAGTTTCGCGGATATAACAGGTTTTTGAAAACAACAAAAACAGAAAGGAGGAAAGGAGCAAAGCTAGGAGTTATTTCAGATGGGCAAGAAAGGTAACATTAAGCTAGGCTTTACATTTAACAAACTAAAGGTAGCCTAAGTTTAGCCTTGTCATCCTTGTCATGCGTTGTTGTAGGCCTATTATAAGATATTGTATGTGGATGTAGTTAGTCTACTATGCAGGCTAATTTTCATAACTTTTTAACTGACCAAATGCACGCACCTAAAACCGGGAAACGGACAAATATTGTCAACGCGGGGGGGGGGGGTATAGAATGCGTTACATTTTTATGTGTTTATGTGTCGGATGGTGGGGGTACGCGAGCCGAGTCAGAATGTAGGCGGTGGTACGCGGGGGGGAAAGTTTGGGAACCGCTGTTCTAGACAGTTGAATCGGTACCAGGATTCAGATATGTGGCAGGCCTGGCTATATTAAAAGAGTATAAAAGAGTAACTCAAGTTCTAGACCTAAATGACAAGATGTAACTGAAGGCAATGCTGATTGTGGTGCAGAACATTCTGTCAATCAATAGCAGGGCTCAACATTAACGGTTGCCCGGTTGCCCTTGGCTACCAAATTGATACCAGATTTGGTTAGCTTCGGCAACCAAAACCTCATGACCAAGCTGGCAACCACTTTTAAAAGTTAAAGTTGAGCCCTGATCAATAGTGTAAACAACACAACTACATGATCAGTTCAATAGTATAATTAAGGAGTCTTCTCTGTCTGATAAGTCTTTTATTTTAAAGAGCTGCTCCTAAATTGGCCTGCAAATATGGGGCTTAGAATTCGAACAGGTAGCCTCCTTCCACACAGATGAAAAGGTTATCTTCTCTCCATCACAGCATCACACACTCCAACATAATTAGGGTTAGTGTGAAGTGTTGTGGACCAATGCCCAACCTCATCCTGTGGGTGACCACCTAAGCTTCAACATGTGCCCTGACCTCCACTGGCTCCCACAAGCCCTGCCAGACTTACCCATGACCCAGCTGACCGAGAAGCTGGGTCAGAGTTCCAATTGCCAGTTCTGACCAGTGTAAGCATTCACTGCGTTATGGCTTGAGCTACTTTAGACAAAAGCATCTACTGTGTGGGTGCAGATCTAGGCTACCGCAGCTTTCTCTTCCTCTACATGCAAATCCAAATAACCAGGGGACTCGTTAGGAGGAAATTAGGAGGTTTGGTCCTAATTTAACTTTTTTTTTTTTTTTTTAAATGACTAACCTGATTCTTTCTGGTTCTTTAACTCTTCAGACAGTTGTTACTAGTTAAGACTCAAAATGTACCATTAAAAAAAAAATCCATGACATCAATGATGAAAGCTAATGTTCTGGGCTACATCTTGTCCAATTTTATGTGCATGAGTCAGTGTGTGTGTATATGTGTGTGTGTGTGTGTGTGTGTGTGTGTGTGTGTGTGTGTGTGTGTGGCTGACAGACACACCCAGCTGTCCCAGACCTGCCGGGTGATCCTCTTTGCATTTTAATCTCTCTGTGTCTCTCAGGGCAACCCACTCACACGTGATTGAGAGACACTGTGTGTCCTTTTCAGCTGATCTAATACGGCATCACTGTAGTATGCTGTGCTCCATTAAAAGAACGCTCAGCAAGCGGCTTCAGAGCACACAAAAATGCATACAGTACCTGAATCAAGTAATCTATCCAGCTTCAAGTGGTCCAGGTGATGGAACAGAGGTGGTTCCTGCTCTACAATTTTAATGTTGCAGTCAAGTCCACTTGGAAGCACTACGAGCACCGCTCTTGTTAGTGCAGACGGACAACACAGCACCAGAGGATCAACCACACGCACACAGCTGCAAAGTACTTTTCCACCCAGTCTGCTTGATAAGAGTGCAGCTGTTTATGGAGCCTTGAGGAGTGAACAAACAACAGCAGCTTCGAATGTGCAGTTTACAGAGTGAGAGCAAACCACACAACCTTTGTTTTGTCTACACTTAACAGATAGTACAGATAACATCTCAAGGAAGTAGTTTCAAACTGCTGCATTGTATGATTTACAAGGACAAAACTGCAATTAGACCCCCAAAAAACTATGGGGTTTTATGCCTTTCATCTGAGAAGTGATGAGTGATAATGCACGTCACGAACTCTGCATAGTCCCTGAGGTATCCGGATTTGCTTTCCTCCGACATGACTGTGTGTAACCCCAGTGGGTAAACACGAGGATGCACGGGGGCCCCTAGTGTAAAGTGGCTAAAAGTACTGTATTGCTATTACATCACCGACTATAGAGCAAATTACTAAAGGAATGACGTCAGTAAGATGCATTGACGTTAAACGGTAAGGGTAATGCATAGGTTCATTACCCAGCTATATTCTAAAGCGGCTAACGTTAGCTGGCTACTGTCAATATAAACCACAACCTGTGCCAAGCTAACAGTTAAGTGAAGTAACTACTTCACATACCATCCCAATGGCAAGACAGTCGCAGCTAAACACTAAGATACATAGCTAACAATCTATAAACCCAACTCACCAAGTTAACATGACTTTTACCATTTTAATATCGGCTCACGGATTAGGAAGTAGATTGACGTTAGCTATCTAGCTAGCTCGTCAGCTAGGTTGCAAGCTTCTCAATTGATATTGAGCACTGAGGCAACAGCTTCGGTTTAACTTCCCAATCGGTCCGAACATGACTGTAAATGGTTATGCGTCACCGTGTTCACATAGCATATTTCGATGTAATAAATGGTAATGTTAATGTGTACTTCAGTCTTTACCCACCTGAATTGCTGGAGTTCTCTTGCTTACTAGGGAGGTACGCGGGCAATTTCAAGGTGCGGTCAAGCGAAGTTAGCAAGCGTGCTAGCTGACAACACACTACAGTATGAATAAGCTTGTTTGATTGCGACACAGCTAGCTATTTGCTAGAACCAAAACAAAAATATATTTTTTTCAGTCGTGAGTTTGCTACTTCCTTGTTGACAGAAATTATTTCAAGATTCAGGGGAATTACATCATCAAAAGGCATGTTGGCAGAGGACTCTGCCGACTGCTAAACTGCAGGCTGCAGCTGCTTGCTTGTTGACGCCACCATGCCATTCCTGGCTTCCATAGATTGACCTCTTAACACCAATCAAATGGTGGTGCCGACAGGGGGCGCTGTTTTTATAGAAATTAATGAATTTCAGTCCAAGTTGCATGTTTTGCGAATATGTTACCTCTGTGCACGCAGGATTCGATTAAACTTCAAGAGTATCAACTGACGACTCATGAAATAAAAGACAATCAATGCGAATTAAAATAATGCATAGTGATAATGGCAGTTTTGAAGATGTGCAGTGCATTCTGCATCCATTACAATAAACTAGATGTACCGTATAGCGGTACAAAATATCACCGACGCTCAGTCATGTACATCCGTTCCGCGAAAATAAATCACACTAATCAATTTGTCTCCATCTTTTACTCCATCCCCCACTCTTGAAACTGTTGTGTATGCTTGTTTGGCATGCCTGTGTGTGTGTGTGCGGCTGCACATAAAGTAGCCTACTGGCGCTGCAAAGGTGAATAGATTGTAGAATAGCCAAAACAGTTGTAGCATTGTTATAAAAAATTTAAAATCTCTAAACAATCACAAGTAGGGCAGTTCATCACAGTTCATCCATTGCAACTGGATTGATGAAAGGTCACGTACACCTGTAGGCTACATTGTATTTGGGGAAAGCAGAAGGTATCAGCATAATGTTTATTTATTTATTTATTTATTTATTTATTTATTTATTTATTAATAAACAAAAACATCTCTGTCAGTTCCATGCAGTTTTCAACTGCTATCAAAAAGAAAGGTCATTTTTGGATGGATGGATTTTTTGTGAATGTTTCTTCTTCTACATAATATTTTAGTCATCTTTAGTTCATGTGATGCTTTATTGTCAATGCACAAATTAAGTACCAGTAGTCTGAAACGAAATGCAGTTTTACATCTAACCAGTGGTGCAAATGGGCCTTCATGAAATGCGTCGCTAGACTGTTCATACACATTTTAACGGGCCAAGTTAAAGAGCTGTTGTCTGTTATTGTTCGTGCAAATATAAGTTGATTTATGTTCCCTTGCATTGTGTAGGGGAGCGCGAGGCACAAAGTAACACTTTTTGGTTATGGCTAAATAATTCTAAAATCATTTGAGTTTCACTAGTTATAGCCTACTTTTTAACAAGCAACATAGGGGTCAATGACGGATAAGGTTTTTCAACAGGCCAAATTTAAAATTCTAAAAATAAGAATTTCTGTTTCAATTGTTCAAACATTAAGAATGTTGGGTATATGAAAATCCATATTAAAATTTCAAGTAATGTGATTTTAGTGTTTTTTCATGAGAATGAATTGGTTGCGGCCATAATAAATGTCATGTGGTGCGACCATAGATTATCTTAAAATTAAATGTATTTCCTTAACATGCTTAAAAGTTTGTTTACAAGTTCTTAATAATATGAACTGTTTAGAAACAAAGTATTTACATTTCTTTATTTTTTGTGAATATTGGACTGATATTTTTGTTCTATACTGTCATTGTCACCTTATAAAATATATTTAGAACCCTTATTTTTCCTGTAAGTTTTATAAAACTGATGGAAAAGTCTGAAAAATAGCATTGACTTTAACATACTATATGACTGATTAATAATTTAACCACAGAAATGTTATTTTTCATTTAGAATTTAACACAGTTATTGCTATTATTGGTTTCACCACATGATGAGTGGTCGCACCAAATGACTCAAGGATCTCATATTGTTAAAAATATAAGTAGAGAGATTAATAAACTGTTATATTTTCATTTCATGAGGGTAATATAGTGCTTGCAAAGCAAAAAAAACAACAATCACAGTTTTTCTCAGTCGCTTTGGTGCTTTTCTCACATCACTATTAACATTTGCACAGCAGTTAGTGCAATTCTCAAAACAATTAGTGCAAACTGCAAAACCTAGTGGATGACCTGCAAAAGCACGTCACTTGCTCAAAATGGATAGTCCATTCCTCAAAAGCAGGTATTCATGTCAATGAAACTGTCAGTGTCATCAAAATGAGAAGTCTTGACACCATCGTTTATGAACAAGGTAGTCAAAAGGCTTTGTCATGTTTTCATTATGACAGTTCTCTCAGTGTTTTCCAATGCAAAAAAAGGTCAGAACTCGGTGACACATAATAATGCTGTAGAATTGCAAAGAGCATACAGTAAAAATGTACGTATTCAGTGTCTTGTACTCACTTACTCCCCTAACTACAGCAATGTGTAACTTTACTGTAGTTTTCAAATGGCTGTACATGTACTGTATAGTGCTGTCTTGAGCATGTTCAGGTAGTGTCACCGAGTTCTGACCTTTTTTTTGCATTGGAAAACACTGAGAGAACTGTCATAATGAAAACATGACAAAGCCATTTGACTATCTTGTTCATAAACGATGGTGTCAAGACTTCTCATTTTGATGACACTGACAGTTTCATTGACATGAATACCTGCTTTTGAGGAATGGACTATCCATTTTGAGCAAGTGACGTGCTTTTGCAGGTCATCCACTAGGTTTTGCAGTTTGCATTAATTGTTTTGAGAAATGCACTAACTGCTGTGCAAATGTTAATAGTGATGTGAGAATAGCACCAAAGCAACTGAGAAAAACTGTAATAAATGTACATTTACCAAAGTAACCTTACATATAAAATGATTTTTATTTACATTTTTGTCATTATAATGTACCAAGAGTAAATGTAAACGTTTTTTTCTGAAATCTTTGAAAATGTACTCTGAATGTATAAAAATTGATTCCATATTACACTAAAATAAATTGCATAGGCATAATAATCCTAAATTAAATGTAAAACCACACAAAAAAGCATTTTGTAATAGTCGCACCACATGATGTTTGGTCGCACCACATGACATTTTCAACTTGAGATCAAATTTACAGGCACAAAATTGACCACCTACTCATAACAAACTTGATTCCTCTAAAAGGTCACTATTTCATTTCTAATCAAAAATTAATTTGGACAAATAAATTAATATTCATTGTATTGTTGAGGTCATACCAGCTGTTATTTAAGCTATGTTTTTCCAAATATAAGAGATAATTACAAACTTGTTTGCTGCCCCAATGGGTGCCTGGCAAACTAGTTTATGAATGCAACTTAAGATCTTTGAATTAATTTCTCTCACTTTGGCCTATAGGACACTAACTAGATCTGCTCCTAGTTATTTTAATTCAATAATCAAGCCTTACATGCCCAACCGCCCACTGCGGTCTTCTGGTGAGCGTATGTTGTGTCGACCAGTCATAAAAACTGGGTCTAATTCCAGACTCTTTTCTTCAGTGGTTCCATGTTGGTGGAATGAACTGCCCAGTGCTCTCCGTTCCTGTGGTAGTTTTGGGTCGTTTAAGAGGGGTCTAAAGACATTCCTATTCAACATATACTTAGTTGTTTAAGCGCTTATGTGTTATGGTTTATATAATGTTGTTTTTATTTTAATTGGGCTGTTAATTAATTTGACATTATTGTTTATTATTGATATTCTCCTTAATGTAGTCTTAGCATGTTATTGTTTTTATATTATTGATTGAATTGACATTATTGTTTTATTATTGCCTTTCCCCTTTTTTACATTGCTTTTTTTATTAGGCTATTGATTGAATTGATATTATTGTGTACTACAACTATTCTCCTTACTATATTTGACCTAGATTTTAATCTGTTCCCTGTTCATTTTTAAATATTATTATGTTGTTTTGTATTTATATGTCGCTTTGGACAAAGGCGTCTGCTAAATCCATAACCATAACCATAACCATAACCATAATTTTAAAATAAAAGTCTCAAAATGGCAGTTTCTTGATGGTTGCACCAGATGATATTTGATTAAGTTGACATCTTCGGACAAAGTTTGTTTGTATAATAGGATGGACATAAAAAAAAAAAATGCTGTGTCATTTTCTACAGAGCTACAAAACACTTTTGAAAAAATGCTAGATAGAGCAGAACGCACATTTGAATAGATTCAGTGTAATTTTAAAGAAGTTTCCCAAACAGCAGTCATGGTCGGATAGTCGCACCACATGATATTTTGATACTTCACATAAGAGAAAAATTTAAAATACCAAAAGATTTTTCAAAAGGTAAAGTGATTACAAATATGGGAGTGCTCCCACATATATATGGTGTGTCTTCAGGCATTCAAACCTTTTATAAACTTAAAAAATGCTGTTGGACAGAAAATCTAGACGTCACGTCATTGACCCATACATATCTCTGTTACACATATGCACTGGAAGTTTGTTTGTAGGAGCTACTGTTCTTTTACAATTCCACCGAGAGTGGCGATAGGTGAAATGTTACAACCTGCCCCATATGCGGGGTTAGTTGTAACACTCACCCCAAAGGCTGTTTTTAATTAAATTAATTCAATAAATGTATCTGAATGTGTATGATAGAATAGGATCTGACTATTTATGATACATAAGTCATGAACTAACAACAGACGTGTGTCGAAAATTGACTTTATTTTCTATACGGAGAAATAACATGAGAAATATGCGCCAATGGAAGCAAAGAGTCTAACCAAGGTCAATCCTGCCAAGAAAAGCCCTCAAACCTGAAAACACATGAGGCAAAATGCAAAACATCACAAAAACTAACTAAACTAACACTAATACGCGCATATTTTTGTTTTGCAACGTCATTGTACAGCATGAGTGGCTTAGTTGTAACAGCGCGTTACTACTAACCCCGCTGGGTCACGTTTGTTATAAGATAAGCTAGCTCCTGCTATGAGTTGGCTACATGTTTCAAAACGGTGTTCATTTTTAGCCTACAAGACGGTTAATATGATAGACATTTACGCCTAGACATTTACGTTGATGTCTTCAAAAGGCGTTTTGCTGCAGATCTACGTGGAAACACGTCCATACTGACTGAAAATTTGTGGAACACCGTCTCATAGTAATGTGATTAACTGACCAATAGCATGCCTCGATCAACCCCCTGCAAATAGGGGAAAAGTCCGTGTTACATTTAACCCCACGTTACTTTGTGCCCCGCGCTCCCCTAACTGAGGTCATGGCTAGTCTGGCTTTCACCAGACCAAGCTCAATCTTTTATATTGCAATATTGTTTAATTTTCCGATTGAGATATCCATGCTCTGGCTATTCTAAAAGCAAAAATGCATCAGGGAGTTATGAGAAAACCGTGACTGTTAACAAACTAGATCCTAATAGAAAGCTGTTAGCTTCCCTAAACTACAGGTATAAGGTAGCCTATTTACAGCATAAATTGTCAATAGGCTATGCTGGCGACACAAATAAAATCTCCTTTGGAAACCAATGGCTTACGCCTTACAGTATCAGCGGACTTAAGCTGCCATATCGTGCCGAAAAGTTGTAATAAAATTCACGCAGCTCCGTGAATCACGGAAAGCGCGAATGAAGTAGCCACTTCTAAATGGGACCCACTGCACAGTAGCTGAAGGTCTGTGGCTAAAGCAGCCATAATGAAAGCCATAACGAAGGTGTCATTGTTTGGATACTTCACACACACGTGCTTTTTAATCTCACAGACTACAACTACCAAGCTGGAATCAAAGAACATTGATTCCCCTCTCACACCCTGCATGCACTTAAAACAAATAAACAGGCGTCTCAGTCTCACGCATGTATAGCCATAGGCAAAACTGTATCGGACCGGTGAAGCACCCGATTTGGTTCCTCCGGAATTCCTGTTTCCTTTACGCCACTGTTTTGAAGTTCTTGCGTTGTTGCTAGGTTACCGTGCGTATTCACAGTGCTGTATTGCGTTTTCCGTGTTTTCAGCTACGGTAACCGACTAGAGCTTCCGTGTAAAAAGACCTATTTTTTACAGTCTATGGTAAAGACCTAGAGGGGAAACATGAATTGCATGGGGAACCAAATCGGGTGCTTCACCGGTGTAACGTTGGTAAATCATCCATTGCACAGAATGATTTTTGTAGCACGTGCAACAAATACTATTACGATTATGTGTACAGCCCTGCCTTGGATACATCTCTCAAAGTGGGCTCTAAAATATTTGGTTTAGATGTAGATCATCACGGGTGCGTTAATTTTGAAAATAGAGTATTGAAGTAGCCTAGTGAGTGTTTGGGAATGAACGTTAGCTCAGATGCTTTTTGAGACTTTTGTGGTCTTAATGCAACACTTTACAAAGCACTGACAGGGCCACCAAGGACTGTGACCAAATCAACAGCAGAAAAAAACCTATTTAGCAAGCAGAAATGTCCCAGCCCGGTGTTTGCATCATAGACAGGTTATCTTTCAAGTATATTTTCCATTAGAAAACCATCGCGTTAGGGAATGAGATGACAGTCGAAAGATACAATTACAGTGCTGCTATCAATTTTCTTGGTATAACCAGAGAATGACTAAGGGAGAACCGCCACTCTCTGGAAACTTCCGGTTTCTGAACTGGTTGCAGTTCCTTTTCTGGTTCCACATGAGGGCGCTCACGAATAAGTGCAGAATGAATGGAGGTCTATGGAGCTATACCCCTCAAATCCACTTTTCTCTGGATATAATTTTTTGCCCAGAAATTTGAATGTTGCATGCGAAAGAGGGGGCAGAGAAAATACAGACCGCTGAGATTTATATTTTTTGAGTCACTTATTTGATCTAAAAAGCCTTTCAAATGTGTCAATGACGTCATTCATTAGCAGAAAGCTAGTGTGTTGTGGGCAACAACGACCCAACCTGTAAGAAATCAAAAGGACGTAAGTACTCGTTCATTCAACTTTTGACCTATAATCCATATTAAGCTTGCAGAAACCACAATCAAATCTTCGATTTTTCAACGACAACCAGGTGAAAGAGACACATTTAGCCGTCTAGCTCCATAGACCCCCATTGTTTTTGCACTTTTTCGTGATCGCCCCTAGCGGAACTACAACAGATTGCAGGTACAATGGAGTTAATAGGGAGTGATCCGGCTCTCCGTAAACGGGCTCTGGTATAACCGCATTTATAGTTTTCTACAAATTGGCCTCCATCACTCAACCAATGCTAACGGTAACATTATTGTACCTAGGTCCTATAGCTATTGATATTATAAGATTAACGTACCTGCAGTAAAAACCAAGCATGTCCGATGTCTCAGATTTATTTCGGCTTCAAGAAGAAATGGGAATTACATTTCATGTGAAAATCGTCCTATTAGACGTTCTACAGTCCTTGAAGGAAGCGTCCATTGTTTTTCCAACCCACTTTAGATTAACTTCCAACAAAATTACGTCTCACTGCAACGGTACGCCATCTGGTGGACAAACGACTACGTATCGCCAATACTGGAAATGCAGCCATGATGATGATGATGATGAATATTTGGTTTTCCTTTAATCCTACTGAATTTGTAATTATGTATCGGCTGTTCTAATTGCCGATACCGATAGTATGTGCGTGCCTGTGTGTGTGCGCGTGTGTATATGTGTGCACCTCCATCTAGGCCAATGAGTGTACAGTCACTAAATTTATAAGTAAGTATATATACTCTATTAATCCCGTGAGGGAAATTTGGTCTCTGCATTTATCCCAAACCGTGAATTAGTGAAACACACACAGCACACAGTGTACACACAGTGAGGTGGAGCACACACTAATCCCGGCGCAGTGAGCTGCCTGCATCAACAGCGGAAATTTAGGAAAAACTGCATTTTGTTGGGTTTCGGGGGGCCCAGCGCGGGGGGGGGGGGGGGAAGGCCCCCGGGGACCAAACGAAATTTTTCCGTAAAAGTCTAGTGGGGCTACACCCACCAAATTTCATGTGCCCCGGTGTTTCGGTGTCCCGGGTATCGTTGACCAAAAATTCAGGAAGTAGATGACGAAAAAAAAAAAAAAACTTTGACAATCCCTATATGACCGCTTTGCTAGCGGCGGTCATAATAAATGAGCAGGTTTTGTCTAAGAGACTATAATTTCAAGGGATTTTAGGGATTAATTCTACTCATACAATATTTCAAAGTGGCAGGACATCAGATAAATAGTATGTTGGGGTATTAGAGGTGTTTTGAAAGGATGTTCTCTGAGAAAACATGAGCCTTCATGAAATGTTTGCATGATTAAGTTCAACTACTAGGTGAAGTCCCAGAAGTCTCTCTGTTGGCAAACATTTGTGAATTGGTCGAGCAGTGAAGTATCACGTTCCCTTTTGATAGAAATAAAAAAAATACAAAAAAAAATGTTCTGGACTATCTGTAAGAGCTGTGACTGTGCATTGAATCAGGGTTGGTCTGATTTTCCTTTTGTTGTGTAAAGCAAAGCGGTACAACTATGGCATGGACACAACTTGGCCAGAAAATGATAGCTATTCATTAATCATGACACCCAGGGTCCTCATAACTTTTGAAAAGTCAATTTTCTGGGCTTTTTGCCTTTATTCAAATAGGACTGTTGAGACTGACAGGAAGCGAGTGGGAGATAGTTAGTATGGGATCAGGAAATGACCATGGGTCATCTGGGTCCCCATGGACACTTGGACCTGAAACTGGTACGGATGATGCCACTTCCCCAAAGAAGCCATTTTTATATTTTTTAGAGATTTAGCTGAAGCTAAAAGTTCCTCCATCCTTCTGACAGATGAACTAACATCTGCACAGAGATTGTGGGATCATCTGACAGGAATGAAAGCTGTGAAAACAAAGTTGAAAACCGCACTCTTACGCATTAGCTCTTGCAAAAGTTTTTATTGGACCATGTCTTCAAATGTTCGTCCCTAGGCCACCATCAGCATGTTGGGAATGAAAACTACCAATAGTGGTGATGTGAGGAGCCATGTATAGTAGGCAGATAATGTGACCCAAAGAGGCTGTGTATGTTGTAAAGAGAAGGGGCCCCTGAACCAATCCTTGGGGCACCCCTGTGGAGAGGCGATGGGATATGGACTTTTGTCCTTGCCATGACATAGTGTCCAGTCAGCTATTTCAAACCAAAACCAAAAGTGCTTTGCCCCAAGATGCTGAGAGTAGCACTACCATGTCAAACACAGCTCTTAGATGCAAGGCCTGAGGTGCAGCTTTAACTGCCCTTTCAAAGCCATTTTAGTGGAGTCACAGCTCTTAAAGCCTGATTGATTTAGATCAAGAAGGTCAGTCTGAGAGAGATATTCTGAGACCAGCACGTACATACTGTATATGATTGTATTGTATATATGCACATGGACAGCACTCTTGACATTTCGCAAGATGGCTGTGGTCTTCATCACAACAGTGACTTTATGTAATAGGTATAAGACAGGGAAAGGAACAGGGGGAACGTGGAAAAGCAAACTCCATGCCCCAGGGACATAGTTATGGGTCTGCTCGTCTAATCTACTTATGCTATATCTGTGAGCTTACATCACCAAAATAAACAAGACTTCAGTGAATGTTTTTAGAAAGCATGTTTTTTTTCTTCTTCTGCAGGCTTTGGACATTGGGTCTTGGGCTTGTTTCAAAGGGGGCTATTGATAGCACTTTAACGAGCCTTCATTGGAAAGAATCCCAGCTGGTTTGTTTTTTCAAAACATTCTCACAGGCCTCCACATTTTGGGAAGGACAGAGAGACGAGCAGAGAGAATGGAGAGGGTGGAGGACAGAAGTGGAAAGATACATGGAGAGCAAAGGGTAAGAGAGGAGAGAGATGGGTACAGATGTGAAGATTGAAAAGAAGAATGAAGACGATGAAGAGAGTGGGGGGGGGGCGTGGGGAGGGAGACTGAATGAGTAGAGTGGGTGGTTGTTGTGTCTATGGATGGACAGGATGGGTCAAACTCAAAGTATCCAGCTGTCCTTATTGTCTCTAATAGTAATTTAATGTGGATTTTATATGGGTTTCAAAGTACTTAATTTAACAATAATCCCTGTCTTGAACACAGACTCAGACACAGCACGTGGACTGTGGAACTGTTTGTCCCAAATCTCAAACCAAATATCATGACATCTCTCTCTCTCTCTCTCTCAGTTCTTTTCTCTCTCTCTCTCTCTCTCAGTTCTTTTCTCTCTCTCTGTCTACCTCTCCGTTTCTGTCTGCTGCTCTATTTCTCTTTCTAAGGTTAAACAGTTTTTCCACCCAGGATTACAGGGGGATAGAATCAGACTATTTATAACACTGACGACTCATGCTGAAGCAGGACAGTGTGGATTAACACATTCAAACAGACACACATATGCACTCACACACACACACACACACACACACACTGGCCGAAGCCTCAAAGCCAGGGAACAAGAAGAGCATGTCCCATTCCAACTGCCCTCATCAGATTGCAGTCCAGCTGAGATGAGGCCATGTAGGGACAAAAGATTACTTCATTGTCACACTCACACACACACACACATACACACACACACACATACAAAGGCCTTTCACAGTCCCACCTAAAGCCTGACACCCATTAGCCTGACTCATTTCCTGATTCACTTGAACCTCTGAGATCCATGAAAATGCACAAATAGTATCTAGACTATGTAATCTGCTGTTAATAGCAGAGGCTTTGGTGCTCCTGAGAAATCATTTCTAGAAGAGGTAAGCTTGACCAACCTATTTTGGTGTTTTGTGGTGATGGATGGCTGTGATGAGATTGCCCATTTTGAGGCAGCAATTTTCCATCTGATCCTTGTTATGGCAGAGTAAACAGATGCAGTATCTCTTAATCTGGATTACACACACACACACACACACACACACACACACACACGCACACACACACACACACACACACACACACACACACACACACACACACACACACACCTGTTAATGCATCAGCCTGATTTCACCTCTTTTGCATGCACTGGACACATAATCAGACATGCTGTCTGTGTTCCCCTATTGTCTTTGCGTCTCCTTGCCAACCTGTCCATATATTTCCCACTGCACTCATCCGTGTGATTCTGCCCTTATCTCTCCATCTCTGTCAGAATTTGGCTCAAACTGTGTGGTCTCCAGCTCACTCCCTCTAAACACACACACACACACACACACACACACACACACACACACCATGTCTCTCAGTACTGGCAGTACTTTGCGCTCTGTGTGTTTGGGTCGGGCTGGTATAAATATGATTCTTGGTCTTAAGGGATCTGATTTCTTCTCAGACTCTTGGATCCCCAGGGAAGGAATCTTTCCCTTACGCACATGGCAGACAGAATAACACAAATACACACACACACACACACACGCACACACACACACACACACACAGCAGCCTGGGACAAACCACAAAACTTTCTCCTTGTCACTCACATAACTGGCCTCTCGATTACTGGACACGCATGTACATTAGACACTCACATTACATGTCTGGCTATTATTTTAGACCAATAGCAAACACACACACCCCATACACACAAACAAACACACACACCCCATACACTCAAACAAATACACACACACACACACACACACACACACACACACACACACACACACACACACACACACACACACACACACACACACACACATACCCCATACACACAAACACATAGACACACACAGCCTCAAAGTCACATATAGGGTTACATAATACATAGTGTCTGCACTGAACACATGGCTTCTACGACCTTATGGGAAACATCCCACCAGAGCAGTGAAGAGAGAGACAGAACAGCTCTGCTGCCTGGCCAGTTCATAAGCAACAACTAACAACTGCCACTGGATAAGAGATACACTCTTAAAACGAATGTGTTAAAAACAACACAACTTGTGTTGTTTTAACACATCTCTGTGCCCAGATAGGGATAACACAAGTTTGTGTTGTTTCCTTTTTTATTTGGTTTGTCCCTGGATAAGAGATAGTTAACAAAGATTAGAAATAAATACCGATTTAACCTCATAGTAAGTAGTAGTAGGCAGTAATAGCTAAGATAGTTCATAGCTAAGATAATCCACCTGACCTTGCCTGTTCACTCTGGCGAGGTTGCAGAGACACAAACCTGTTAAATGCCTTTGAGTGAGAACAGAGGAGACCTGTTACTTTACTATTACGGAGAGAGAACATGAAAAAGTCTAACCAGTTTGTATTTATTTTACTGTGAGATGGGATTCATGTGAGAAAGAGGCTAGAGAGGGGAAGAGAGAGTGTGTGAGAGAGAGAGATGGGGGGAGAGAGAGAGAGAGAGATGAGGGGGGAGAGAGAGAGAGATGGGGGGAGAGAGAGAGAGAGAGATGAGGGGGGAGAGAGAGATAGATGGGGAGAGAGACGGATAGTGTTAGGTGGTGACAAAGGGTTCTGAAGATGTTTATGGCACGATTAATGTAAAGCGAGCGACATACAGTAGATAGAAAATATAAGTAAGAAAAAGAGAGAGAGAGAGAGACAGAGAGAGAGAGAGAGTGTGTGTGTGTGTGTGTGTGCATGTGTCTTAGGTGTGTTTGAGGAGTGTCCAGGGCATGAGTGTGTGAACCTGTGTGTGTGTGTGTGTGTGTGTGTGAGTCAGGAGTGGGTGAGACGAGGAGTGACTACAGACTGTGTGTGTGTGTGTGTGTGTGTGTGTGTGTGTGTGTGTGTGTGTGGGTGTGAGTGCTTGACCGTGCTGACAGACATAGCTTAGTACCAGATTGTTTCCATTGGAAAGAATTTTAAGAATGAGACAGAAGTGCTATCAGCGACAGTGCTTAGGACTAAATACACACACATACACACACTCAGACACACACACACACACACCCAGACACACACACACACACCCAGACACACAGACACAACCATGGCAACAGTTCAAGAGCATTAAATGAGACACTATCCCTCAAAAGTTCATGCCCCTGAATATGAACCCGTTTTGTTTGCATGCGTCAGTGAGTCTGAGAGAAACCACTTAAGTTCTGAATGCGGCAAGTCTTTCTAATATGTTTGTGTATGCATAATTATAATTCTTTAAAGCTACATACAGTATTAATATAAGTGTGTAATGCTGACTTTGTGTGGCTTGATGTTGTTGGGGGTGTGGTTGTGAATGTGTTTGTAAGGAATCCATTCTCTGAAATTGTGGACATGTCGGTCACCCGCAGGGTTCCTAGAACACATTTATGGCTTTGGTTTACATTGAGTCATCTGCACATGGCACTCCGGACAGGACAGGGTTTACATGGTCTGATCGCCTGCGTCCAGTGCCCACCTGTGCGTACTCCTGCGTTGCCATGGCCACTGCCGCTGTCTGTCCAGGAAACAGGAGGGCAGAGCATTTCGCCGGGGGGGCCGGAATGTCAGGTCATTGTTCTGTTCCCAGGAAGTGCCTCAGGAACCAGAGGAACTGTGATGCGTCCACCACAGAGCCCCCTCCCCTCCCATCATCATTCTGCATCTGTTCTCCAAGGCCCACCGTGTCAAACATCAAGGTCAACTATGTTAGGACACCTCTGTGGTCATAAATTAGTCAGGGCCCACAATGCTAAATAACTTCAGGACTATACCTTTAAGCAAACACAATCATTATGGTTGGAAGGGGTAGCCATCACAAGAATGTTTAACAAATGCTGCTTACTCTTACCATGGAGTATGTGAGACACATTCCTGAACTGCTTTTTGATAGATACAGAGGAGGGCTAGTTTGAGGGTAGTTGTGTGTGTATATATGTGTGTGTGTGTGTGTGTGCGTGCGTGTTGCTTACAAAGTGAATCAATAGAAAAGAGAAGGACAGGTCTGGAGAGGAACCTGTACCATTAAGAAAGGCGGAAGAAAGGTTGTGGAAAAACTTTATGGGTTTTCCCCCTTTGTTACTTCAGAAGAGACTTCCCATCAGGCAAGCCTTGAAGCCAGTTCAGGAAAACAAATCACACGCCTCTGGCGATAAAAAAAAAAAAAAAAAAAAGTCAAGCTCAAGATCACATCACAACACGGGGGACTAGATGGTTAAGGAAATGTGCAAATGTGTTTGGGATGACAGGAAGGCAGTGTGTGGTTTTTCAGGTTGCTATATACAGAACATGCACTCGAACACACACGCACATACAAGTGCAGCAGCTGTACATGGGCAGGAAGTAGCAATATGCAGCAGCACTCGTGTCTCTCGCTCTGTTCTCAGGTGGGGGATGGGAGGGGGGAGGGGAGGGGGGTGCTTGTTTGGTGGTGGCATGTGCACAGAAATGTTTCCTGCCAGAAACTTCTGCAAGACAAGAAACATACATCAAAAGCCTTTCCCCATTAGACAGCTTCTGTTACTGAGCCTACTGAACACACTGCATCCATAACTTGAAACACACATCCATATCAAAGACAAATGCACAAAAAGGAACAATAAGTTAATGTTATGCTAATGTCACAGAGGTGACATAACACCACCCCCCTCCCCCCTAAATCATAACTTTCAAATAGAGTAGACATTCTACACGCACACACACAGAGGGAGAGAGACAGAATTGGAAAGCACTTTTAAATGTTTATTTACAATCCCTGCTAACCGCAGGGGAACGTGGTCTACATACAAAATAAAATTAAAAAAACAACATGGTGGCTATTCTCCCTGAGCTTACAAAAGTAAGAAGTGATCTACCTACAGTATGTGTGTCAGTGTGTATGAGAGAATGCTTGTATAAGTTTGCTATATTGGGATAAAGGATTCTGTACAAAGCCCTATGGTCGTTGGAAAAAAAAGGGGGGGGGAAAGATACAGGAGAACACAAAAGAACTTTACAAAAACAAATCCCACAGGTGAGTTCCCATGGCGACGTGTGCCACATGCCCGTAGTAGCTAGGGCTACAGCTCCCCACCATAGACATAAAAAAAAATAAAAAAATTAACAACTGTGTGCAATGCTCGACTTTGCAAAGTAATATAAGGACCATTCAGCATTTCCCAACCCACCCCACACCCCTTCAAAAGAACGGATGAGTATTTCATCTAAAAGCTAAAACCATGAATGGAAAAAAATAACATGGTCATGGGAACAAGAGAAGGGCTTCATGGTGTAGGGAGAGATCAAAGACCAAAGTCATAGCAAACACAGGACAAATGATGGAGCGGGTTCAGTGCTCCTTTCCACCAACGTATATACACCCCCTCCCCCCCTCCCCTCCCCTCCCCTCCGACAGTGCCCATGGCCATCTAACAGTTACAGTGTCTTATCCTAAGGATCAGTGCAGAGAATATCTTGATTATTACTTAAACCGAAAACCTCTTTGCCCTCTCACTCTCTCCCCATCTAGTCATCTCCATGTATGTCTGCTAGATCTGAAGTCACTTAACACTTAACTCCCTGCACTAAACATCCTTATTTCTCCTCATAGCTTTGTTACTGCTTCATTTGTGTCTCTTATGTACAACTGTAAGATTCAGATGGCATTTCAACAAAATAGTGACAGGTATGTACACACACTGTGGAAAAAAAATACTAGCTCTGGAATCCTTCAGTGGCAGACTCTGCTCAGTGTAATCTTTAACTTATCACAGTTACTGATGTTCTTCATTGGATCCAATGATTAAGGAGGTCTTTCCACTAACTGGCTGGAGGACAGGGACTAGAGATCAACAAAAGTCTTTTGTTCCTTTTTTGACACACACCTCTGATGACAAACACACTAGAAGGGGAAATTACAGTTATCAGTTTGTGTGATGCTGGTGTGCATATAAGTTGGTGAAGGCAAGGGAGAGTTTTGCAGAAGTGATCCAGAGTCCAGAGGAATCACAGGAGGTCTTTGTTACACACAAGTGTGTTTGCATTTGCGCTCTTCTGATGTGAATACGTGTACATGGGTGGCGTTGTCCACAGGTCATTACGTATGTAAGCAAGTGTGCAACGTGTATTTGTATGTATATGAATATGTACGCTTGTGTGTTTACGTGTGTATGTGTCTCTCTTTAGTGCTGAGAGTTCTGCTCTGTCTGTCCATTCTGGATGGTTCCGGCGGCGAGCTCGGCGTCGTCCTGCTCCTGCGGGATGAGGAACTCCTCTGGAGGCCAGCGCAGCTCGCCGCTCTCCACATCCCCCTCTGTCGCCTCCACCACGATGGAGGGCAGCCGGTCCTTCAGCTTACAGCAGCGCTCAAAGTCTGAGGGGTCCGGGAAGATCTGAGAGAGAGAGAGAGAGAGAGAGAGAGAGAGAGAGAGAGAGAGAGAGAGAGAGAGAGAGAGAGAGAGAGAGAGAGAGAGAGAGAGAGAGAGAGAGAGAGAGAGAGAGAGAGAGAGAGAGAGAGAGAGAGAGAGAGAGAGAGAGAGAGAGAGAGAGAGAGAGAGAGAGAGAGAGAGACAAATAAAGAAACAAAGAGATGCTCAGTATTAGTCGAGATGGAATACATTCAATACAGGTTCAAGAATTGAACTATAACAATTGGTCCTTAAAGTTTGAGCGCGTACATATTCAACGTGTTTGAAAGAGCATATTTGTATGTGAAGGACAAAAGATAACCAGAGTGTTTCAAGGCTCTGGACATTTCAGGACGTGTGCATAAGCAGGATGAAGTGGAAGAGTATTTTTAGACGCATACTTCGGTGGAAAACCATGTCACCGCTTGGGCAGCGAGCCCAGATTAAATGCATTTTTTTACTTTGTCTTTCTTTACTTTTCAAAGCCCATTAACCACTAAGTAACCAAATAAAGTGCAGTGAAACATGTTTCAAAGGCCTGTTAATAGACATCATTACAATTAGTTAAAAAAAGCCATCTTCTTGTAGGAAGTCAATAGATCACAGTGATGTGAGGAGTTTTTGCTAAACTGATGTAGTCAATTTATTAATATAATGTGCTCTCAACTATACAGTGTAGGAGGATCACAGATAAAGGAGCCTTGATAAGTCTCATAGAGACGTAATGTGAATCTTGACTTTTTGGAATAAAATATTGATACGGCAATATATTGTATAGCTTCTATTTGCGATGCACTATCAATATGTTGGTGATCGATCTGACAAAATTATGAAGTTCTACCATTCATATTCTAAGTGGACTCCTATGTACATTTTACTTACCAGAGTGACTATACATGTCTTGTCACTTATCAAAAAAATTGAGGGTAATCCTCAACAAATTGTCAAATTATTTGTATATTTTTAAAAAGTGCTAAGATAAAAACTCAGTTGTGAAATGTAGTGAATAAATGCATAACTAAGCTTTTTGCCTTTTGCACAGCTATCGTGTTGTATCGTAGGTGAATCTTTGGCAATATATTGAGCACTGCTGTATTGTGACATTGTGGGCAATAAATTGTGACTGAATCGATTTGTGAGACTCTTCGTGAGACACCCGTACTTCAGACACAGAGAGAGCATGACCATGAGGATCACATTAAAAGGAGTCAAGAAAAATAGTATAAAAAATATTTACTTTTCCCCCCCTCTCAAGAGAACATTCCTCATTTCCCTCAAAAACAGACCCTAGACAAGCCACAAGAAATTAGCAGCTTGGCAAACAAAAAAAACAACATCTTCCTGAGTCTCATTTTCGAAATCAGAGTCATAAATCATGACTGGTCAAAGGCCCTAGAGAATGATGGGAACACACACACACACACACACACACACACACACACACACACACACACACACACACACACACACACACACACACACACACACACACACACACACACACACACACACACACACACACACACACACACACACACACACACACACACACACACACACACACACACACACACACACACACACACACACACACACACACACACACACACAGAGCCAGTGGTATTCATGTTAGATGATGCTCGCTCTCTGTGCTACTCTGGTCGAGAATAAAAGAGCTATTCTACAGCATCCAGACCACATATCCTAATAATGATCACCCCGCTTTACTAAAACTGAGGACCCAGAGATCATATGCTCCCTCTTCGAGCCCCAGCACTTCCTCTGCAAAGGCAAAGGTTCCAGCGTGGTCTCTGTGCTTGCTGCACCCTGCTGCACTCCGCTTCCTCTGGACCTGGCACCAGTCCAGACACATAGCTGGGATTACTGGAGTGGCAAAGAAAGATTTCCATTTCCTCAAACTTAGAGGAGCACGACTCAACACATCTGCAGAGGCAAAAGGATTTCTCAAACTCTCTCGAACCCCAAATTCATTTTGAAAAGGTTTGGAGGTTTGGAGTCGGTGAAGAAAATACTATTCAAGGATTTTCCCCTTCACAATCACCTAGCGTTTGTTAGTTACTCTTAATTTCATTTTTATCCAGCTACATTAATTAACTAAACCCAACATTCAGATCTGTGCGTTAGGTAAAGCTGTGAGGATGCACACAGCTTCCGCAGGCACAAGAAGCAAAACCAACCCTGAGAAAAATACGCAAAATAAGGATGTGGCTACAGCAAGTGTGAGAGAGGGCAAGAGAAAGCGAAAGATGAGAGCAAGACTGATGCCAAGACACTGGATTCTAAGGCATCTTCTCACACACACACACACACCTTATCTCGATTCATATAACTCAGGGCACTGGTGGTGTCCTCATCAAGGTCAGTGTGCTATGCTCCGACAAAATGAGTCAAACAAAGGAACAATGAACCCCTGGCAAGGCCACCACTGCAGTACAGTACACAGCTGTGAGCAAGGCCAACTCAAGAACACACACACACACACACAAAATTGTCTTTTGTCTTGTATTTGATTTATTCTCTGGGAACGAATTAAACCCCACACAGGTCAGTAGACCTCCACTCCACTGCAGAGGGAGGGGGGAAGGGGTGGAAATCATTCAGACATTATGATCTCCTCTATAAATAGCCCCTTGCTGGAAAGCCAAGAGTGCTGTGTGTGCATGTACTAAACTGGACAGGACAGCAGATTGCGCAGAATGCTGGCCTTACATCAGTGGACCGCACATCGCTTAGATAAGATGCGTTATGATGCCACCCCGACCTTATTGCTCAAGCCAGTCACCACCAAAGATGTACTGTTAGACCTCGGTCTAGACTAGGAGTAACAGATAATACACTTCCCATAATGCACAGCGAGGTTCATGAGAGGCCATATTTGAGGAGGGCATATCGGTGATCTGTGAGGTGTTGGTTACCTGGAAAGTCAGCCGTTCTTTGGTGGGGCTGAGCCTCATGTCCTCCATCGGGGTGCTGCTAATGATCACCTCGGTCATCTCTCCAGTGGGCACAAACAAGGGGCTAAAGGAGGAAGAGGTCAAAGGTTAGGTGTCAGCCCATCACACGTCAAACATGACAAGATACATTTTCAGAAAAAAAATGAAGGCTTTGATTTCACCCAGTCAGAAAACCCCTAAAATTCTTTCACTGAAGTGCTGTAGGACTGGCTGGATAAATCCTGGACAGACAAGGTGTCTGTGTGTGTGTGTGTGTGTGTGTGTGTGTGTATGTGTGTGTGTGCGTGTGTGCGTGTGCGTGTGCGTGTGCGTATCTGTGTGTGTCATTATGAAAGCCCCTCAGTGGGCGTGCAGTATAGAGCAAACTACAGATATGGGCCAAAGTTTCACAGCAATACATATAATCGAAATAAACCATAACAGTAACCACACACATCTAAGCACACTTAGCATTCAACACAGCTGGCTTAAACCGGAAGACCAGTCAACAAAACCACTGCCTAATGCCTCTTCAATGCTTTTAGAGTGCATAGTCACATACTTGTCATACCAGTTGACTTGTTTTATCACCGGGACTGAACTCCTCCGGCT
Organism: Alosa pseudoharengus; assembly: GCF_046254945.1. NCBI lineage: Eukaryota > Metazoa > Chordata > Actinopteri > Clupeiformes > Clupeidae > Alosa > Alosa pseudoharengus. The sequence goes on along the minus strand of NW_027468680.1, from coordinate 15,588,337 downwards.
GTAGTCAGGATGAAAGTGCTTTTGAAATAATAGCGTTCTGTTTGTGTCTCTTCTCAACCACATTCCAGTAAGCATTATTTTAGGACTCCAACACAAGGAACATAAACACACTCAACAACTCTATCATAACGGTGCAGTCGTGCCTAAGCTTGGGGACTGAACACTCCTTCATGTTTTTGGAAATTTGGAGGTGGAGGTCAGTGAGGTCAAATACATGACAAATTGCTGACCATCAGGGGAGAAACTCACAGCAAATCCTCAAGATGTAGCACAATGATGTTTGCCTTTATTAAACAGTCCCATGAAGACTGCATATTTAAAAATATATTCAACACAAAAGAACTACAACTATCCGATCAACCATAATTTACAGGACAGTCTGCTCATCTAATGGTCTTCTAGAGTTGTGACTTATAACACCTGCTTCCTCCAACAATGTCTAGAAAGATTAAAATTCAAATCCTTGAAGACGTCATCTTTGAGGAGTGAATTGGAGTTGGAGGAGTACTAATGGAGGTGGTAATAAGGAGGAGTTAAGTGAACTGGGTTCACTGATCCATACAGATTACTGTAGCAGACCGATACTACTACACCCACCAGTGTTTCCCAGAGAATTGAATTTAATTTGTGGTGGTTGGTTTGCAGAATTAACTTGAATGCAACAGCTTTTAACAAATTAGCACAGCTTGGTTATGATGCTAACCAGATTTAAGCACAATTTAGTACAACCTGGAAAATCATTGTGTGGTGGTCAATGTGGATATTGTGGTGGGCCGCCACAAATAAGTCAATGTATGGGAAACACTGCCCACCGTCCCGACATGGGCCCTGAACAAGCACTACCACAGAATTGTGGCGTGTGTGTGTGTGTGTGTGTGTGTGTGTCAAGTCACTCATTCTAATACAGCACCCTGGAGAGAGCACAAAAAGCCCCGTCTCTGACAAATCAACACAGGATTCTGCACACCATCTACAGAGCACAGCTGTCCATGGTGAATGAACAATGTGGTGAAAAATCCCATAAAAAGAGAAAGGGAGTAATCTTTACTTGTAGCAGCATAAATACTTGTGTCCTGTGCGAGTTACGGACAAAGGAAAGAGCGGGCTTAACGGAGCGGAGAGGATAAACACTTCAGTACTGCCCCTTATGATTCAGCTCTGGGCTCGTATAAACATCCTGCTGCGAGAGGAACTGCAGACCCTATGCTATAGCATGCACACACACACATGAGGGGAAGACTTTGAGCAAGTGCACACACACACACACACACACACACACACACACACACGAGAGGAAGACTTTGAGCAAGTGCACACAAACACACACACACACACGAAAGGAAGACTTTGAGCAAGTGCACACACACACACACACACACACACACGAGAGGAAGACTTTGAGCAAGCAAGTGCGTGCACACACACACACACAGGAGAGGAAGACTGACACTGTGTGTGTGTGTGTGCACACATTTCACCAACTCAACCCAACAAGGCAGACAGAAGTTACACAACAACCTGCCTTCCTCTTGCCCATTTGGGGGCTGCCGATGTTCCTTTTCCAACAAGAATCATGGACACTAAATTAAACAAAAACCTAAATTCAGGATTCCCAATAGGACATGTTTAACATAAAAGAACACAGACAAGCACGCGCACACACACACCTAGTGGCACTGATGCACCCTAAAATCAAAGTGTCAGAGGTCCCTGTGAGCAAGCATCTCAGACAGTGAAAGATTAGATTCACAGCAGTCTAATCCTGTCTAAGCTCATGACAGAACCTCCGCAACTCATTCACATGCACTTCATTGTCTCTCAGAGACAATAATGTTCTTTTTGGTCATTAAAATGCCAAGAGTTCAGGTACACACACACACAAGATGGCACCTTCTTTTATAGAAAGACATATTTTCACCCTCACAGTACATCACAAATACCACATGCCACTCAGGCAGCCTGAGAGAGTCTGGGGCCCCACATCCAATTAATCCCATGAACATCATACTAAGCCTTTTCCAGAGCTGGGACATCTGGCATCAAACTGCCCTGGAAATAGGACATTAGCAAACATATGAAATTGGTGGAGACACACACACACACACACACACACACACACACACACACACACACACACACACACACACACACACACACACACACACACACACACACACACACACACACACACACACACACACACACACACACACACACACACACACACACACACACACACACACACACACACACACACACACACACACACACACACACACACACACACACACACACACACACACACACACACACACACACACACACACACACACACACACACACACACACACACACACACACACACAAACAGAGAGAGAGAGAGCGCGAGAGGTCTGATCTGAATGGCCAATATGTGCTTGTACAGAATGGGAGGTCAGGGATTTTTGGCTGCTGCATGTGAGCTGGTAGTTGCACACACACACACACACACACACACAGGGATGCAGAGGGAATGTGTGCTTGTTCAAGTTGTCTGTGTGACAAATGTCTATCCTGCACTAAATCTGCTTTTTAATCAGGGTTGTCCATGCAACCAGAAAGGGTGTGTGTGTGTGTCTGTGTGTGTGTGTGTGTGTGTGTGTGTCTTGGAGATGCTGTTTCTACTTTGCAAGGCTGTGCATTTGCAGCTCAGTGTTAAGGTCATCCCTCTTCTACTTCTCAGCTGCTGCTTTCCACTGTGACCGCACAAACCATTTTCACTTTCATGCAAGTAAAGTATTGCATGTAAACTCTCCAATCATATGTGGAAAGTGGAAACTATTCAGTCATTCCAGCACCTGCAAGCACCCACCAACTCAAGGTCCAAAGGCAAAACATGAAGTTTCACCAGTCAGAGTAGTTGAAAAGTCAACTTCATTAAAGTACAACTTCAAAAGAATCTCTTTTTCCACTGTCTAGTTAAACAGGTGTCAAAAAGTGGGTGGCATTTTAAACCTGGAAAACGTTATGAGTTACTGGGTAACTTCTCAGTTCCAGGAGCAATTACGTCCTAAATCAAGCCAAAATTTACAGATGATGAGTTTATGACTCTGTACTGTCTTTAGTTCAGGTACTACTGCAGACAAGCTCTAAAAGTTTGCAGACAGCAAACCTCAACCTGCAGCAGGGAGATGCTAAAAGGGCAGCTCTACCCAAAAACGATGCGGTGAGAATAAAGAGGTCAGGTCTTCACTTCCTGGTGAAAAAGAAAGATACACAATACCGAGAGTGAGAAAGAAAGAAAGAAAGAAACACTGAGGGAGAGGGAGAGCCTGAGGAAAATACCTGGTGCGTTTCATCAACCAGAACGTTTCTCTGTGACAATAGCCTACACCATAGCAAAATCGCCGACATTAACAAACAAACCACGCCAACAAAGGAAAGTTGTGGGGTGTCAAAGTAACAAAATGGGGACACTCTTGAGGCCGTGCTTTCCACTTACGTGAGTGGGCGCGAGTGTTTTGGAAGCTTTGAACTCGTGGAGGGGGTGATTCCCACGCGACTCCTCAGAACGCCTCTGCTCACCGAGCATGAAACCACAGCAAACGCGTGGCGCGCGCACAATTAAGTTATCATGCATTGGTGCTCCCCACTGCTGGTGAACTGATGTAGCCTGCCGCGAGTAACAAAAAAATCGCCTTGAGCCCAACTTTTATGACGACGACGCTCACGGTCCCCATGCCTGAAGGTCCACGTCATATGTTACACATTTTATATGGCAAGCCTCTGACCTCTCCAAAACCGTGACTGGGCAGAGATTGCATGCCACTTTCAGTCAAGAATACCCAATTTGGCGAGACCCTGGTGCAGTGTTTTAAGAATCATTTTCTGGGCTGTGGCAAGCGCTATTTTTCCATGGAGCGATAGCGATGAAGATGGGTTTTTTTTAGATCGAGCAACATTGACCATTATTTCACAAATGTGTTACTTTGTACGGGTAAAACTGTAAGACAACTTTAAGCAAGATTTAGATGTTGTGAAGTGGTACCCAGAGCCCGACCCTTCGACTAATAATTATTTCCACCACCACTCGACTCGACACTGACTGATGTGTTTATTTGACAGAAGAAGGTGGGGCAGCATTCAAGCTCAACTCGTGCTTTCACTTTATCTCAACCAGTTTCCCTCCACTCTAATGCGTTTAAAGATAGCCCGACATTTCCTTGCAGAATGACAAAGAATGCCCATTTGTAAAAAGGTCAGTGCCGATTTGTTTCTCTCTGAGCCGAAAACTATTGACATTTTATCCGACCTCCAGCCATCTGCGGTCCGTTTGCCTACATGCTGTTAATATGAGTCTCATCTCTGGCCTCTGCGCAAGAAGCCCATACGTTTTGCTCAGATATTCATAGACTAATAATAAACAGATAAACACATCAGCAAACCCATAACACAGAGAACCAATTAGTTCTCACACAGAGCAAATGGCATAACCGTAAACACAGCAGGTGTGCAAGAAGCATATAGCCTACGCAACTCTTCAAAAATACAAAAACATCATTTTAAAAAAGTCGGTCTGAGCCAATTTTAATTACAGCAAAACAAGATGTGACAAACTCTAAAGTTGGCCGGTCATAGACGAGGGTGTCAAACCTCACCAAACCAAACCCGTACACAAATGGATGAAACTTACCAGTACAAATGAGGTGGGTACACAGACATGAATTTTTAGGTGTCTGGCGCAGGGTTGATCCAGGAAAGCTCGTGTCTTTTGCGCACTTGCAGTACCTTTACAAGAATCACTTAAACAATGGCGATCAACTGGGAAGATTGGTCGTGCGAGAAAGAAAAAACTTCTTCAAGCGCAGCTCAATGCGGAATTGAAAGCAGTTCGCTTCTCACCATCAACCACTGAGCTATAGCACTGCCAGCTCTGCCTTTGGACTTTATGTAAGAGGCGTGGATTTACGCTACTTGCGACACACCCCCAGCGCACGAGTCTCCAAATTCTTGAATGGCAGCAGCTGAGCAACGCACTCACTGAGCCATCGCTGCCAGCCAATCGTACAGCAAACATTGTCCCAGCCTGTGACGGCAATGGGAGCGAGAGGACTTCATTGGGAGGATGGGAGATGCTGCATTGCACGCACAGAGTTGTCTTCATGCTATCTAAAAATCACACCACACCGAAATTGAATATGCCATGTGCAGCTAATACACCACACACACAGCATTCTATGTAAGCATTATGAAGTAGAGGATACTTCTGGTCTGCTTTCTGTTGTCCACTCAATTTATTTTTGTCTACCTAGGAAGAAAATAGGTTACACTGAATCAGTTAAAAATGTATTTGGAATGGATGATGCTTTCCCGTAGCGTCACCAGAATTATAATTATTTACCATAATTCTACAGAGAACTAGCATCTTGAGAGGTTGACCTATGACACTGACAGCCACTATACACCACTCTTTGACTGAGGAATGACGATTGACACCTTATAGCAACCGGAATATTTCGGGTGAAAAATCTGTTTCTGTTTTCTTCAGACCTGGAAAGAGGTAGATTTCATAACGGTACAACATGTGTTCCCAATGGCGTAGTCCGTGACCTTGGCATTGTTAGCGATATGCACTCATTGACTAAAAGCTCAACAACAGCTGTGCAAAAAGAAGCTGTTGAACCAACACCCCATCATTACTCGAAATGATCTTTCCTGTTAGAACGGCACACACGATTTAAAATGCACCAATAGCTGAGATTAAATAAGCCTTTATTCCATTACACTTCTCTTGCTTGCTCATGCTGGCGTGACTGCCAGCAATGAAGCAGAATATCCCTCTTCTGGTGACAACGAGTTACTACAAAATATAATGTAGGCTTTGAGCGAAGACGCCATCTAGTGAGTCTGGGTAAGAAGTGACAGGTGTTTCTGTCTCATTTTTGGTGTAGCTACCTTCGTTTCTATCTTTATGGCTATAATAGTTATGTTATTTCGTATGTAGGATTTTTTGTGTTCAGTGACAATAATGTTATTGCTAGTAATTTACTGATTTGGATATTTGGATATCTTATTTTTCACAAATGGCAAATTACATAAAAATAAACAGCATAAAAGTAATATATTACTGTAATGTGACCAGTAGGCTTACTGCATTCAGACTTCATATCCCACAGTGAGGTAGGTCCTTTCCAATCTTTTACTATTGAGGTCAACCCTAGAGTGAAACTATTTTCTAATATGTACTCAAAGACTAGATTCTCTAACACTGACAGTGTTGGTATCTTACTTTGACATTAATGGGAATTAAGGTGCACTGGACATTTGAGAAAATTTTTGATCTGAACCTGTATTAATACCAATCACTGTAACATGCCCCTTATACTATCTCTGAACAGGATCTATGAGCTCCTTTGGTGTGTCATGGATGGTATTGTTCCTGTGGCTGTCTCCTGTTCATGTCTGTCCGTGAACGAGTCCAAATTTATGTCAATAATATATATTGCTTTTTGCCTGGTTCTTGTAAGAGTGTGAATGACTTTTTTTCCCAATTCACATTTTTCACAAGTACATCAGCTAATACCTCTGCTGCAAAGAGGTTGTGCTATCCGCTGGCAAACTGCATCTTTGTGACAGTGTCAGGACTTCTTCATACCGTTGCTTTGCGAATGTTTACTTTTCCAACTCTGCCACCAACATTTACTTTCCCTCTTGCTACTCTCTGCAGACCCCTCTTCCTGAGCTGTGAGGCATGACAACTCAGCATGAAGACCAGAGCTGCTGCTGAGGGCTTTCAGCACAGTCACACAGTCAACACCGGAGGATTCAACTGTGTCACCCACCTTCAGATGACTCACACGAATGGAAGCTCACATAATGTGTGTGAGCCAGGCTAAAGCAGCACAACAGCCAGCGTGTAGTCGCATTCACATGCTAACCTTGAGCTCTGCAGCACCTTGGACAGCTCCGCCAACCCTAAGAACTCAGACAACGCTGTCTCTGGAGTACCACGGACAGCTCCACTGCTTCAACAACACTGATACCTTGATCTTTCATGCAGTTATTCTCTCTCTCTCTCTCCCTCTCTCTCTCTCTCTCTGCAGGGTCTTGATCATTAACACTCCCAATACCCTGACTGCACACGCTTATGGAAGATCCTTTCAGAATGACATTAATGACAGATTGTGTAACATAACTGACAGGTAGTCTAGGATAAGGGTTTGTGTGACATGGACTCAACCAGAACAAAAAGGAACATGGAGCACTCAGGATTCTGGAGTATTTCTCAGGTTGCCATATCATGTTCTTCTCTTCCACATGGAGAGATTTACACCAATCAAACACAGAGCCTAATCATTTTTGTTCATGTTTTATTCACAATTTAAGCGAACGCTTTTCCAAGTGTTTTTCAACAGCCACCATGTCTTTAAGTACTACTATCTGAGCTGTAACATAAATACAATCCCAAGCTAATATGCTGATATAAACCTTTACGGTACTTCACCTGACTTTTTGCCTGGACTACCAGTTGGCCATCAAATGATCTCAGTAACGGTGCTGTAGAATTACCCATTGCCAACAAAGACAGGCCAAATACCTTTGGCAATATAATGTCATTATTTTTGCAATACTTTAACCGTTGAACTTAACTGGAGGTGGAAGCGGAAGAACTGAAAGAACTGGAACAACTAGATGCCTTGCTCAGGTCTGAAAAAAAAAAAAAAAAAGGCAGCCATGGCCTACTGGTTAGCACTTCGGACCTGTAACCGGAGGGTTGCCGGTTCGAACCCCGACCAGTAGGCACGGCTGAAGTGCCCTTGAGCAAGGCACCTAACCCCTCACTGCTACCTGAGCGCCGCTGTTGATGCAGGCAGCTCACTGCGCCGGGATTAGTGTGTGCTTCACCTCACTGTGTGTACACTGTGTGCTGTGTGTGTTTCACTAATTCACGGATTGGGATACATGCAGAGACCATATTTCCCTCACGGGATCAAAAGAGTATATATACTTATACTTATACTTATATAGGTCTACAAATCACTTTTTCCTCATCTGAATGAGCAAGGCCCGGAGTCTCTCTAATGTGCATCTGCCTGATGTTTGTGTGTGGGATTCGGTGATCAAGTGTGTGTGTGGACTCTGTGATGATGTGTAAGATGTGTGTCTATTTTGGCTGTGTGTGTGTGTCATTCTTACGTTACACAGTGACTCACACATTACCAGACTGCAGTCATAGCGTCTCCATGGCAACACCACACATATTCTGAGACATATGTCTGCAGAGTGCTGTCTTGTAGACTTTATTATTTTTATCTGGATAGAGATGAGGAATATGTTACTGTGTTTGCACAGTCCACATACATGTGTGTGAGTGGGAAGCAGAGGATGTTTTAATTTATGCCTGTGTAGTGATGTGTGTGTGTGTGTGTAGTTATGTGTGTGTGTGTGTGTGTGTGTGTGTGTGTGTGTGTGTGTGTGTGTGTGTGTGTGTGTGTGTTTGTGCGTGTGTGGTCTATAAATACACAGTGGTGTGGTGTTTCTGTACCCTGAGATGATAATCAGAGTTGGCACTGTCTGTGTGCAAAAGATCAGGCCCAATCATCTCTTTCTCTCTCTCTTTCTCTCTCTCTCCCTCTCCTTTATCTATTCTCTTGGTCATGCTTGGTTCTCTGCCCTGTATTTATCCCTATAGCCAGGGCCACCCTGTGGCATAGGCCAACAAGGTGGTGGCCTATTGTACCATAGCTACTCAGGGGGCCCCATGCGCTGTTATCTATTTACATTGTTCATTCTTGATTACATTAAGTGTTAACAAGTGTTAAAACGTTTTCCCATTAAACCGTTAAAACGCTGTCTCTTTAAGCATTTTGTCCTTGGGAACAAGGAAGAGTTTAAATATTGTTGCTAGATCACTTTGAAGCAGCTTCTTGCATTACTATTGCTGTATTTTCCACTACAGTGAATTATTATTAAAACAATGGCACGAGACAAGGCAAAATGTCTGGCAAAATTGTTTATTGGTCAACAGTAGCCAAACATACTTTGGGTGAGCATGAACTGCCCCAGTGAAGTGATTTAGGCTACACTGTTTGTCTCAGGTTGCTAGTGTTACCGTCATAATACATCAACAAACCTTGAGCATGATTACATAGATGCAGTATTTGCTTGTAGTATGAGCTGAAGATTTTTTGCTTGGAATAAAATGGGCCTTTTTTTAAAGCTGTCGGTTATCTAAATCTGCATACATACAGTATAATGTGCAGTTTGTATGATGATGATGATGTAAAGAACTGTTTGGATGGGGCCAAACAACAAGCAGCAAGTTCTCTAGACCATGTTTTGCATCGAAATATTAACCAGCCCTTTTAGATTATATTGATAGTAGTAACATGCAGCCACTGAAAACTAGTAGCTTATTAAAAACAAAGTGTTGGGTAATATCCAACACTACCAATCTCTATAAGCTACTTCACCTCATCCATCTTCCCAGGTCTCTGCTGTCCTTCATGTCTTCATATCATATCTTACAAAAGAAAGAAAGAAAGAAAGAAAGAAAGAAAGAAAATGTACCACAGACAGACAAATAGATAGACAGACAGATAGATAGATAGATAGATAGATAGATAGATAGATAGTATCAATAGATCAATAGATAAACAGATAGTAGCTGTGTATTGGAGGTTGGGCCTTCCTGATTGTTCAGCATCTCTAAAAATGTGCATAGTAAGTGTTTTTTAACATTGAATTGAATAGCCTCCTGGGTTACCTGACTAAAAGCATCATGTTTAATTTACATGTAGTATGTGAAAACATCTGCTCACTTGTGAGGGTTTTAGAAAATGTAAACACGTTTTCAAAAGAACTATCACTTGCACCAACCTTGTTCCTCTCTCTCTCTCCCTCACACACACACACGCAAAGAGGCATAGAAAGAGAGACCATGGAAGCAGAATGATAATTTAGCTGCGCGAGGATAAAGATGCTAATCATCACCAGTCATCATACCAGGAGCCTCCTGAAGAGTGAACAGGCCGCGTACTTTATCATGAGGATGCGCTATACAGCTGGACGGGAGAAGTAAAAAAAAAGAAAGAAAGAAAGAAACATTATGCCGGCGAGAGACGCACCATGAGGTGCTGAGTGACCTACTTAGCAATGAGTTACGCATGGAGGTGGTGTCGAGATGTGTCTATATCCACAGGAGGGCGCTATAGCTCCACTCCTCTGGGAGAAATGCGCTTATTGAGCCACTAGTGCTGCACTGCAGGTAAAATTGCACTCAGCACTAGTTCTCATTTAATTAAAAAAAAAATGTTGCCTAATGAAAAAACACCCTTCTGTGCTGTCATTCGATTAAAACTCAGAACGTTACTTTAAAAGACAAATAATGCGAGATGTCCCCAAATAAAAAAGAATGTTTCCGATTCTCATCTGGCTCAGATGAAGTCTGTTCCTCTGGTGCCATGACCTAGTTTGAAAGCAAGCTTTTATAAGGAGGCGATTGTAGCTTTTTCTTCAAGTCAGGGCTCTGCTGCAGCACACCTCACCAGCACTCTCTCCTCAACCCCTCAGTGGCCTGCTACAAACAGTAGGCATTCCCTCTTTTCTCTGCAAGAGCAGTGTGCACATCTCCCCAAAGAGATGGTTGATTCCCTTCTCTCCCTATGCTGAGGGCCAATTGATGCAAGCAGTCTGTTGAAGTGACAGGAAAATGAACGGCTATAGAAATGTCATTGTTTACTTATCCTTATGCCAGCCGTTTTCTGTGGATCACAGGTTAGGGCACAGTGCCTCTTTTGAAACAGTTCTTTGGCAGAGCTGTTATATTCATAGAAGCATGTGGTCAAATCTACCTGGTGACATAGGATATGCGGTGTGACCTCCTAGGGTTAACAACTAGTGTGAATTTGACTTAAAAATGGTAGAGTGCTCATTTTGAACACTGGAACTTGCCAATGTTAATTCTTCCCTGAAACACCTGACACACTGCATCATGCTGAGTTATGTCAGAAAGCAGATGGTTGTTCTACTGTGACTTTCTGGGTCTGAGAGCAAGTATTAGGAGGTTTTATTACATCTTTTTACAAGAGGAGACACTGCATTGCCTTTGCTTGGTCTCACTGTAGCACTGAACGAGAGTTGAAAGGAATAATTAGACTGTTTTTGCATCTGTGCTGGACAGCTGGGGTCAGATACTCAAGGCAAGAAGGCAATTAGCTGCTAATGTTATGGTGATGAATCAACCCTTTAACCTGAATATGTTATGTGGAGAGTCGTTTGCAACCAATCAGTGCAGTGCAAAAAAAAAGCTTTGAGCCAATGGGAGTGAAGAGGAAGACTGTGAAGGCATTTCCTGTCAGACCTTTAAACCAAATATAAAATCTGTCAAATAACATAAACATAAATATAAACATAAACATCAACCTTTCCCAGGATGCTCAGAGCAAAAGCACAGAATTCTCAGAGATGCACATTTTGGTTTGGTGAGATATTTTATTTGAATCCTTCAAATTCCAGGAATACTGGAGTTTACATGTACAAGTGTGCTTGCATCCATATGCTAACACGCATACACACGCATACACACACACACACACACACACACACACACACACACACACACACACACACACACACACACACACACACACACTCGCACACATGCACACACACACTCACATACACATCCTCTCATACACACACATAATCAATCACACTAGCATATCATACACACACCCGTACACACACACACACACACACACATGCATTCACACATTGCAATGAGAGCACATAGAGAAAAAGAGAGCGTGAGTGAAGTTTACAGCAATTATACACAATTGAGCCCAGTCAGTATCCTGTAAGAGCTTCGAAGGAACCTTATGAAATCTTCACCCTTTTTGGCATCCGCTGTGGTAGACATCCCAGTCCAATGAAGCTGATTGGACATGTGGTGTGTGGTGCAAACAGTGTATGTGTGCGTGTGTGTGTGTGTGCGCGTGTGTGTGCGCGTGTGTGTGCGTGTGTGTGTGTGTGTGTGAAGTCTCCAAGCACTGAGAGGTCATACCCAGTCTATTCTCAGTGCTGAGGCATGTATGTGCTATTTTCTTGTGTCAGTGTGTGTGTGTGTGTGTGTGTGTGTGTGTGTGTGTGTGTGTTTGTGTGTTAGAGAGAGATGTGATGCTCTTGTGACATGTGCATGCACATGCTTTATGTGTGTGGAAGAGGTTATGTGTACAGGGTAGGAGAGTGTGTGTGGTTTGTGTGTGTGGTGTGTGTGTGTGGTGTGTGTGTGTGTGTGTGTGTGTGTGTGTGTGTTTTCAGCAGACTGGAGATGCTCCTCTTGGCACGCTGGAGAGGAGAGAGAGGGGAACAGAGGCTGGCAAGATGACCTTCAACCTCTGACCTCTCGCCCTCCCAGATCCAAAATCCCAATCTCCCACAGCAGGTTCCCTCCCAATCACAGATTGTCATGGAAACGCTGGAATGTCCGACTACCAACTACTCATTTACATGGATGACTATTAATGGATACTTATGAATACATAGCATCATAAAAGAGCTAAAGTCCACCTGTCGGTCACTTCCTTTTTGTCCTCTAAAAAAGTACAAGTAGTTCAGTTGAAACTATGCACTAGGTTGAAGTGAAACCCTGTAAAATATCGAGATTTTTTTTTTCGTATCAAGGCACAAATTCAGCCATGAGAAGAGAAAGCGAGATACGTTAATTATTGATTTTTAAAAATTATTTCCTGTTTTTTCTACGACTTCTGTTTCCGCCTGTTCCGAATTAAGATGATGTCTGTCTGTTTTACATTTGTGTGTATATATATTTTTATATATATATATATATATTTAAATGTATTTATTATATATTTTCCCCTGTCAGCCAAGGTAGCAGATGCACCACATGAATGGGCCAATGACCTTGACCTTCCAGCAGACTGAAAGAAAGTTCAAACCGTCGCTCTGAACCGCGATTAAAAAACCGCTAGCACAACCATACCCTGAGCGTTTAGCCCTAGCCTGAGATAAATCAATCAAGCTCATGGCTGGCTGATTGTACTTAGCGATGGTTGAGGACACTCCCTTATATTGACCCTAAATCATCTCCAATACGTACCGACAGCCAAGGTGGCCAAGATCATCTGGCAGCTGATACAGAGGCCTATCTGTTTACAATATCAAATTTCTGAGATTAACTGTGGAGCAAGAGAAATAATAATAAGTTGAAATACTTTTATGAACCAAAAAATAAGGAATGTTGACCTAAAGTGTTTTTTTTTTCTTTGGGGGGTAAGGGGGTCTAAGAAAATGTAATCCTACAAACCAAACAGGGGCTAGTGCGTCCTTCAGCATGTGCAATGTGTTACTTGATATGCATGGCTCACACATGCTCCCAACAAACCTAATAGATGTGGATGGACTCATCCAACAATTGTACGGCGTGTGCTGCTCAGAGGGTTTTTGTGTGTGTGTGTGTGTGTGTGTGTGTGTGTGTGTGTGTGTGTGTGTGTGTGTATGCATGCGTGTGTTTGTGTGTGTGAGAGAGATAGAGTGAGAGAGAAGGAGAGAGAGAGAGAGAGAAAGAGAGAGAGAGAGAGAGAGAAGAAAGACTGTGTGTAGTGTGTCTGTGTGTATGTGTTTGTGTGTGTGATAAGAGGGAAGATAGAGAGATCGATGGAGAGAGAGATAGAGAAAGCAAGGGGAGAGAGAGAGAAAGAAAGTGTGTGTGAGTGTGTCTGTGTGTATGTGTGTGTGTACGAGTGGTTCTAAGAAAGCACGGTGACATCATCGGTCATTTGTTACCTGTTTTCTTTTAAAGAAAATTACATTTTACATACTCACAGACACTGTGAGAATTACTTAGATTTTTTTTTTGTCTGTTTCTGAAATCTGATTCTGGAGAGCAATTACAGATCCTAATTTCATACCCTCCTGTGTGTCTCTGATTTGTCTTTTTTGGAGAAGCACAAGTGTGTGTGTGATATGAATCTACACTCACTTTGGCTGAGAGAGAAAAGCTGGCAGCTGAATTCTTAGTGCAAAAATAGCATGTCTGTACACACACATACACACACATGCACTATGCGCTCAACACAAAAGAGGGTCGTGAATGCGCATGTTGAGTGACCCTCAAAAGACCCTTTCATCCCCTCTCTTCAACAAGCCTAACATAGTCTCAAACGGGAGATGAGGATTCGGTGAAGACTAACTTAGTTGTGCAGAGCTGCAACCAAACCAAAACAGAAAAGCTGTCGAAGAAATATTGTTTTTAAAAATTGCGTTTCTAAAAGGACAAACTCAGAAGCAGGATGTGGTTTTAAACAGACACTAGCTCATGTCTGACCCTGTAGATGGCTGGCGAATTTCACGGGATGCAGCAACACAAAAAACATTCCTTTTTTTTTCTCGGATTTTGCTCAGGGCTTTTTTTTTTCTTCCTTTTTTTAAAGTCTGGGTTAGTTGGTGGCATGCAAAATGTGTGTGTGTGTATGTGTGTGTATTTGTTTGTTTGTGTGTGTGTGTGTGTCTGCTCCATATGTGTGTATATGAGTGCAAGTGCATGTGTGTATGTATGAGGGTCTGCTTGTGTGTGTGTGTGTGTGTGTGTGTGTGTGTGTGTGTGTGTGTGTGTGTATGTTTGTGTTTGTGTGTGTGTGTGTGTGTGTGGATGAGCATGAGTCTCCCTGCAGGGGGGGAAAAAGCCATTGCGTGATGAAGATCAGTCTCTGCGATCCGTGTTTGGCACAAATGCAGGTGCTGAGTCGAGTTTGTGTCTTAATTCTCTGGACTAATGTTAACTAGACTATCTCTATGAATGAACAGAGTAAAAGCCAAGATAAAGAGAAATTATTAATAAATTACATTTCTTTTTAAACATTTGTTCTCCTCTTTTAAATTATAATTTTCTTTTTGTCATATATATATATATTTATATAGGTCTTTATATTTTTATATATTCAAATGTATGTACACTGAAAAGAACCTTTTTCCTGTTTTGGGACTTGTTCCTTCCACCTCCAAGTAAGTCACAATTAAATGATGGCCGACACGCAGCGACTCCTTTGCCAGACAGACATGGCGAGCAGAGCCCAGAGCGGCCAACAAGAGCAGGGGTGGGGGGGTCGGGAGCGTCTAGTGCACATAGTAGAGCCAGTAGACCAGGTTGAAGAAGGTGAAGGTGATGGGGAAGATGACACGCGACCACTTGTCGATGGCGTTGACGTCCGTCAGGTCGGGGATCTTGACCTTCAGCTGCGAGGCCCGGCGGCGCAGGCGGCTCTTCTTGGGCCCGATGGGCCGCTCCAGCGAGGGTGTGGGCCGGCCGTACAGGTCGCGACCCGTCAGCGGCTTGCGGTACTGGATGCTGGCGCTGTCGTAGGAGAACATGGTGTTGGTGCCGCCCAGACCGCCCAGCATCTCAACGCCGGTCATCTCATTCCGCAGGTCCATGTTGGCCAGGTGGATGTTCCCGTGAGCGTCCACCTGCGGGAGGTCCGAGAGAGATGGATAGAGAGGTGGAGAGATGAAGGGAAGTGTGAGAGAGAGAGAAATGAGAAGAAATGCAAGAGACAACAATGACAGTGGGGAGACACCACCCAGTGATAAATACTGAAATGAAAACAGCAAAAGGTGGCATTAGGTGGTAAAAAACCATCTTTAAATACTGACTTAGGCACATATCTGTGAGGAAATGCATTCAGTATAGACTAAAAAGGGGTGTGTTTCCCAAAAGCATAGTTGCTAAACTGTTAGCAACTTAGTTGATTGGCAATGGGAAATTGCTAACTTAGTTAGCAACTATGGTTTTTGGAAACGCGGCCCAGATTTATCGGAATCTCAGTCAAAATGTGGTGATACACTCTAATACAAAGACATACATCTTAAAGCCCTATTCAGACAGGGTTAGTTGGTAAGGTGAGGAAAGTGACTGGATCCCATTCAACTTGGTCCAGTGTCACAAACTTACTAACTTACCACTTTTAAAATGTTCTGCAGAATCCATAACACCCTGCATAAACAAACCCAGGCAATGGTAATCACATAAGACATAAGACCCATAGGCATGTTAGTAATCCTTCATTAGGAGTGAGGGGTCAGAAAGGGGGAATGGCCATTTTCTCTCGTGTGACACCAGCAGTAGTGTAATATCCTATTAGTGCTCAGATTTTTAAACATGTGGAAAGTCATAACACTCCAGGGGGAGTTCCTTAGGCATCTCTGCACAATTCAGACTGAAATGTAAGAATAGAATGTCATAATGCATTAGTGTCCATGTCTAAATAACAATAAGTCCACCTCCCCCTTAAATTGGACAACATCGCACCAGACAACCACTAATCTATGCAAAAATCAGATTTCCTGTAGCAGGGCTCTTTTTTGCAATAATCTGAGTAGCGATAGAGTATGTGCTAGATGCTAAGAACCAATTAGGCATCAAAGAAAACCACCAGACAGCCTGGGTGCAATCTCACCCCCTTTAGAAATAGCAGCATTGTTCAAGCTCAAGTTTTTGCATAAGAGAGTGAGTTTAAAGTCACTATCACATGACTGCCACATAAAAAATTCAGTGCCTTAGTCTGCAATCTGTGTTCACAATACTGATGTCTTTTTAGCCTCCAGTAATGTGTGGTGAGGATGGCAGCACCAACTGCCAGGAGAAACAGATTTATACATTGTAAACCTAGATCTAAATGGAATAATTCTCGGGTTACTTCATCACCAAAACCCTTTACATACTTGGGGAGGATGTGCTTGGAAAGGAGGCTCCATCTAAAATTCTCCTTTTTCAGCTAGCTGGCATCATATTCTGATGGCCATCACAAAAAAAAAATATTCGGAGGAAAAAAACATCCACAGGCGAGTCCAGTGTTTGGCGTGCATACAGTACACGCCTGTGGGGGTGGGCAGACTCCTAATGTGGCTGGAGTTTGTCTGGAGTAAGTTGGTATGAAACACTGTGTTGTATCCATATACCAGACCTTAAAATGAGACCACATCTTTCATTTTTGCTGCTACTGTTGATCTGCACTCTCTTTTATAAATTTAGTTTATGCATAATAGTCACAATTTATCTGAGTTAGTTCCCAGCCTGTCGGAAAACTGCCTAACTGGAAAAAACACTTGGGAATTTATTCATGATACAAATGTTCCCTGACACAGCACAGCAAATGCTGGGGAAGTTCATACTATATGGAGTGTGGTTACAGCATGTCTGAAGTTGGGCAATGCTGTCAAAAAGAGATTCAAAGTGCCATTTTTAGGAGCCCTGCAACGCTGATAAACAAAGTTTCTGGGTTGAGGAGAAAAAAGTGAAACCCTTGGGGGGAAACTGTGCTCCTTAAAACCGGGGTGCAAAAAATGCAACTTCCATCCTCTCTATTTAACAGCAGACACACACACAGAAAGAAATACACTAATATCCATATTAACGATTTGGGCTGGACTATTTGCCTATGTTGTTATTCTTATGCCCTCGGTAAAAATCAATTCAGAGTGTGTGCTTGTGTTGCCTGTTTCCAGATGTGTATGAAACAAATTATGATATACACACACTAGAGACTACAAACTACATAT